>NW_026590062.1:26493379-26581986 GCF_907164565.1 Psammomys obesus
GAAGAAGAAGAAGAAGAAGAAGAAGAAGAAGAAGAAGAAGAAGAAGAGATTCCCTCCTGGGCATAGGCATTAGCAGGATGTGGGTGACCTGAGGGTGGAACTCCAAAGCTACCTTACCCCCATTTTGCTGATACCTTGGCAGAATATTCTGGAATCATCTCAAGCTTGACTTGCCCAGAAGAAAGGACATTTTGTGTGCTTTTGTGAAGCAAGCGGAGGATAACAGTTCCTGCCAGCAGACAGCCTTCACCTGTTTTTGATGAAACCACAAATTTGTTTTCTTATTCACCCCATTCCCACCATGAAAGGACCTCTGTCCAGCTAGCCACCAGCCATCACTGAAAGAGGCCAACTTCCTCCTTGTACTGCACTGAGTCCAACTGTAGCCAACTGGATGGAGGAGGTGATGTTAGCATGAACAAAAGTGACCTGTGGCGATGAAGCCATGCTGGGTTTGCTACACGTTGGGAAATAAGAGCACAAAGGTGAACTGTGGAATCTGACTGATAATTGACCCCTCTGTGCTAGCCCATGTGCCTCCTTGCCAGCTGAAATCAGTCAGCCCAAAAGCTTCCATGGCCTTCCTGCTTTACTGGTTGCCCGGTTGGGTCTGATTTTTAGACCAGGGTATTGCTTTGAGGCCAGACAAACTTGGAGCTTTTTAATGGAGCACTGGGTCCATTGGAGAGAGATGGAGGGGGTCACAGAAAGCACAAATGTAGACAGAGCTGGCCCACTTGCACAGCCAGAGTTGGTAGACCTCCACGGCTGGCCACTTTGTTCTGATGGGTTTCGGAGCACCCTTGAAAGACAGGTATTTAGTAGCTGAGGTTCAAAATAGTAAGGTCATCACCTGAAGTCAAAAGAGCCACCCCAGAAGCTAGAAAAAGGAGCTCAGGCATTGAAAAATTCAGTCTTAGTGCATAGGCAAGAGTTCCAGGCTAGTTGTATTTTGCACAATAGATATTGAATCCTGTTTGTGTGCTTGTGTGCAGTGTCAGGGTAGAAGGTGAGGAATTTTCAGAAATCATCCCCAACAACTTTGTCTTCTAAGGAGTAAATGTCCTAGAAAAGCTTTTTGCTGTTGAGAGGGGCCATTGGGAGCCTTACTCAAGGCCTTTCTTAGCTTCAAAGAAACACAAAGGATGGAAAGGATGCTATGGATCTATTTGACTTTCATTGTTTTAATGGAGGCCTCCTGCTCACAAAGGGTTCTTAACCCCGGATCTCAGCTATACAGGCTGGGGAAGGTCACCTCTATGAGTACATAGGCAGCGCTGGTTTGTGGAGGCAAGGATTCTGGGTTCCATTCTGTATTCAGGTAGAATGACTGGATGACCATGTGAGCACTGTGAGGCTTTGGGAGGCAACGGAGTTAGGAAGGTTTCTCAAAGCTGATTTCCACAAGGGAAAGGAAGATGAATATTCATGGGTCTTTGACTTGTCTTTTGCTTTCCCCAGCTGGAAGAATATGTTTCATGCATTAAATTCCTACAGCGTGGGGAGGGAGGGAAGAAAGAAAACAGGGAAGATGATGGATTTTGTGTTTGAGTCTCTGGTCATAGTCAAGAACTACACCTATTCCCTTAGGGGTTTGCAGGAGCTTGGCTTGGTGGCTGGCCTTTGTTTGGTAGCTACCATTTGTTTCTGGGAGAGCATTTTGTCCTGGCTTTACCTGGCTGTGAGCAGTGGAGCCAGGAGATTGCAGGAAGCTAGTGGGATCCCTAGCTCTTGACGCTTTCACCTTCTGCTACCATCGTTCTAAACCAGGTCAGCACGGTAACACTTGCTCTACTGTTTTGTGGACTTTGAACTTGTCTGGTGTCTTCAAGGACCTAATTCACCAGGTTTATCCAACCTGCTTTCCTTATAGTTGCCTTCATCTGGAGGCTGGCTTGCTGTTCTCACTCACATAAATTAAGCATGTTTAATTCATGCTTCACTTGAATGAAAGCATTTTTGTTGCAGCATTCCTGAAACAGGGTCTAAGGACAGTCTGAGGGTTGTCTG
Organism: Psammomys obesus; assembly: GCF_907164565.1. Taxonomy (NCBI): domain Eukaryota; kingdom Metazoa; phylum Chordata; class Mammalia; order Rodentia; family Muridae; genus Psammomys; species Psammomys obesus. The sequence goes on from NW_026590062.1 coordinate 26,495,390, forward strand.
AGGCCAGGACTTATGGATGGTCCTGTCTCTTCAGAACTTTAAGGACTCCAGAGAGAAAGCAGGGCCTATAAGTGGGAAAGTAGAAGTTGGGGGTAGTTGAATCCCTTATACATGGAGGTTTGTGAACCCAGTAGTGAGGAACAGTTGGGGATGCTTATTTTTGCCTTTCCCAGTTGGCTTCTCCTAAGCATCACCTGCAGCCTCTGCTGGTGTGTGTGTGTGTGTGTGTGTGTGTGTGTGTGTGTGTGTGTAAGAAAGACACAAGGAGACATACAGAGAGAGACAGAGAGACCAATAGACAGAGAAGAGGAGTGGGGTATCTTCATCTAAAAGGCTGTGTCAGATTATGGGGCTTTATCTCTGTCTGTGGTTGCTTTTGAAACCTAAGCTCTGACTTCCTCATATGATTAACTCAGTCCTGAGTGCTGAGATTTTTTTCTTCTTTTAAGACAGCGTTTCCCTGTGTAGCCTTAGCTGTCCTGGAACTTGCTCTGTAGACCATGCTGGCCTCGAACTCAGAGATCTGGTGTGAGCCACCACTGTTCGTGAATTTTTTTTTTTTTTTTTAAGGACAATTTGATTGTTAACTTTTATGCTTTTAAATATCAGTTGTGTTGGCTAGGTTTTCGGGGATCATAGCCTAATATGAATGAAAATATAGCATCCTGTTAATTTTTATCTTAAAATTTTGGTTTAAAAATTTTCAAATACAACAGAACTAGGGAGACAGTTTGGTGGATAAAACATTTGCCGCACAAACAAGACCAGAGTGTGGATTCCCAACATCCACATCATAAAAGCTTGTGGGTGTGGTGACCTACCTATTATTCTAGGACATGGGAGGCAGAGCTAGTAGATCCCCCTGGCAAGCAGGCTAGCTAGACTACCTAGCCTCGTCCATGATTTCTGGATTCAGTGAGAGATTCTGTTTCAGTAGCTAAGGTGACAAGTGATCCAGAAAGGTGCCAAACATCAACCTCTGGCTGTCATAAACAAGCATGTATGTTTGCACACCAGACACATGCCAGACAAACAGAGTTGATAGATAAGAACTGTAAATGTTTGTCACGTGTAGCATGATTGCTGTGCGACTTTTCTTGGAAAGATGCCAAAAATGTCTGTTTACCCCAGGTAGGGCACTGACAATGGATCAAACAAATGATTCACCCAAGGCTAGCTCCATGAACCAGTGAGTTTACGGGGGGTACTTCCAGGACCCCAGGTGAGGAGCTTGTAGGAGCACCCTTGCTTCAAAGGCAGCCGTGTCACCGAAAAGCCCACCCCAGCGTGGGGTAGAACTCAAAGTTGCAAGCTGCTCAGGTTTGTGGGAGACAGACAGGGAAGGAAACAGATGACTTGTAAGCTGTGGGGGGGGGGCAGGGCAGCATCTGTCTGTCATCAGTTGACCTTCATAGGCTAGAGCCATACAGATCATGTGAAGTGTTTCCCAGGTGACTGTGTGTACCAGTTTCACGTCCCTCCTGTGACCAATGACACAGTTTTCAGTCCCCTAAGACAGTGTGACCGCTGGGCATGGTGTTGCATACCCACAACCCCAGCCACTCAAGAAGGTGAGACATGAGGATTGCAAGTTCAAGGCTAGCCTGGGTGATTAGTGTGACCCATTTTAAAATAAAAATAAAGGGCTGAGAGAATAGCCTGGCTTGAGTGTTTCACATAGCTTGACTAAGACCCTGAGTTCCAACCCCAGTACTAGATAAAGAAGAGAAGATGACACAAATTGTTCTCCAACAGGTCAGAGTCTTAATCAGTTTCACTGGCCCAAGGTCAAGGCTTCCGAAGGGAGATCTCCTTCTTGCTGCTGTGTCTTCTTGTCTCCATGCCTCTTCCTTCACCTCAGCACATGGCTCTAGTCTCCACTTTCATCCTCAGTTCTCCCCTTCCTAGTCCGGCAGGATCTAGAATCGTAGGTAGGGTCCTCTGCACAACCAGGCTGATCTCCCCAAATCAGGATCACTGAAGCATATCTATCTAGTGCCTTGTGCCATGTAGGGCAACAGTCATAGTCTCCTGCAATAACAACAGATTTTGGCTGCTCTAACAAAGTATTGGACACAGACAACTTAAAAGAGAAAGGACTTACTCTGACTTATGGTTTTAAGGGTGCTAGGCCATCATGGTGGGGAGAAGAATGAGAACAAATGTGAAGGAAGCTGTTACTCAATGTTCGCCTTCTTCACACTTCTGTTCCCTGGTAAGCCCCCCCTCCCCCCGCTTGTTAAGAGGTGCCATCTATATCCAGGATGGGTATTCTCTACTGATAATCAGGATTAACCTACATCAGGAAGTGGGCCTTAGGGGAACCAGGGCCCAGTGGCTTACTACTATGTGTAAATGAATGCCCTTGTGAAGGGATAGAGAGGGTGAAGGAACCAGGAAGCCTGGTGAGCTTGGGAGCAGGGCTTTGGAAATAGGGCAAAAGAGTAGTCCTTCGGCAGGCAGTGGCCAGTTCCATGGTACAGTCCACCCACTTCTGGAGTTCCTTGTCTTCACCTTCTCACACCCACTGAGCCTAGCTGGCTTCTTCAGGCAGGGTCTCTTTAGATTTTCACCCATACCCCTTTCTGACATGGCTCTCATTCCTCACTCCATGAGTTTTCTTTTTGTCATTTTGCCATTTCTAGCAGACAAACCCTACTGAGTATTTGACAAAAGGTCACCTAAAAATCTCCTTACCCACTCAGCTGGTTAGGTGAGTCTGTCTGACCCGGGGCCTCAGGGTAGAGTGATTCCTGGGAGTGAATGAAACCCAGCCAAACATGGCTATAAGAGTCTGTGAATATCACTTCTCAGAGGCTTTTGTCACTTGGTGTCCCAGACTTTTCAAAAGTTTGTAGGCTGGTTAACATAAACCCCAGATAGGTCTGCCTGCTTCCAGCACAGAGGCTCTATGCTATCCAAGGAGATCTAGAGGTGGGGTGGCATCATGCTTTCTGTCTCTTTAACAAATACCTGAGATAATCAACTTACAAAGAAAAGGTTTATCTTGGCGCATGGTCTTTGAGGTTTCTGTCTGTGGTCAATTGGTTTCATTGTTTTGAGCTTGTGTTGAGTATACTGTGGCAGGAGCTTTTGGGTAGCAATATCATCTCCTCACATCCAGGAAGCAAAAATGAGAGTGATGGGTGTGTGTGTCCTATGATCTTCTTCAAGGGCTCACTTCTCATGATTGAAGACCTCCTGCATGATTCTGCCTTCTAAAGACCCTACTAGTTCCTGATAGTATCACTCTGAGGATCAAGGTTCCATCACATGGACCTGTGGGGGACACTAAGATCCAAACTATATCACACCATACTTGGTGGCACACCACTGTGGGTGCAAACTTGTCTTTCTAGGGTATCTTGGGTACCGTCTAAGGATAGGTGCTGCTGTAGACCTGGGCCGCTCTCTGGGGGAGGTATCTTGGGTACCGTCTAAGGATAGGTGCTGCTGTAGACCTGGGCCGCTCTCTGGGGGAAGTACTTGTATCTAACTGCTCTATTTCTGTCTTGTAAAGAAGTGTGGTGGAATGCTGGTGGGCCCGGGCTACCCCGCACTTTCCAACACCTACAAAGAAACCTAGGCAGAGGAGAGGACCATTAGCGGAAGGTGCCCAGAATGAAAACATCCTAGAGCAAGAGACAGCGGCTGTGGGACTGGAAGATGGCAGTGGTGTGGACTCACCCACTTACAGCTTATCTGTCCCTGATTGCTGAAAGGAGTATGGTCTCCATCCTAGCTCAGTGGTTTGTAGCTGACTAACATTTTGCAGTTTGTGTATCCTTTTTGTGTATGCGTGAGTTTATATCTGTGAGTACTTGTCAACTTTGGGAGCTCTCCCTCAGGTGCCTTTCAACTTGTTTTTGGAGAAGGGTCTCTCATTGACTTGGGGCTTGCCAATTAACCTAGGCTTACTTGGCTGTGAAACCCCAGGGATCTGCCTGTCTGCATCTCCCCGAAACTAAGATTACAATCCCCACCGTGTCCTGGGGATTGAACATAGGTCTTCCTGATTGCAGGGTAAGCACTTACCTGACTGAGCTATCCTTCAGCCCCTGCAGACCTATGAATCTCAGTACCCTACAGCTGGCACCTTAATTATAGTAGCAATTGTTCGATGCAGTGGCTGCTTTGTGAGAAGTTGGCAAGCACTTTGGAAATCCTCACTGAAGTGAGCCTGCAGACCAGCTTCTGTGGAGCCTGGCCTGGGGTGGAGAGAAGCTCTGCAGAAAGTGGAGAACAAGTTGGTACCTAATTCCTTCCATCCTTCAGCTGGGGCTAGAGAGACACCCCCGGAGCTGGCTCAGCCTTAGAAGGAGGTTTCCCAGGAGATCTGGATGTTCTGTGTTTGGAGGATGCTGGGCTAAGGCCAGAGAGATCTCTGAGTCCCATGCAGTACCCTGATGTACCATTGTCCAACCTCCTCTCCAGGAACCTGGGGCCAGGGCACAGCTGGGCTTCAGCATCCTGGCCTGGATCCCAGCTGCTTCCTAGTTGTGTGGCTTCTCAGGACCTTAGTTTCCTCATCTTTGAATGACAATCAGGTCTAACCTGCTGGGACACTTTCTAGGGATTAGGTGGGAGAGATGAAGGGGACATTTAAAAGCCCTTCCTGTCAGAAGGCATGGTGCCAGATCTCTCCCGTTGTCCTCTTGACCCTCCTGATGCCAGTCTCCTGTACCTGTCCAGCACTCAGTAAGAAAGCCCTTCTTGCCAGGTGGCATTGGAGGCCTCTCAGACCTGTGTCCCTAGGTTGCAACCAGGCAGGGTGCCTGAGCTGGGGAGCAGCCCTCTCTTCACAGTTCACAGGGTGTCGGCCAGTGCAGCAGCCAGCAAAGATATCTATCTCCTGCTAGAGCAGCAGTTTATGGCTGTTCCGGATCCTTGGCCACAGGGCTGGTTTATGGGGCTCCATGTGCTCAGAACCACACCCAAGATTTCCCAGCCCCTTTATAGGCTGTAGTGCCATACACTACATCTGAGCCACATGAGAGGTGGTGGTGAGGTGATGAGGCAAGATCCGGTGAGTCCCAGGTGTCTCAGAGGGAAGCATTGTGTTTTAGTTTCCCACTTCCTGTCTGTTAGTCTTGAGGAAGGGAACAACCTGTCTGAGCTCTGATGTAAGTTACTATCAGGGCTGGAGGCAGAGACGTCATCAGTGTTCACTGTGCCTCTGGATTATTTTTCATTTGAAACGAATGCTTCTGGAGTCAAACCTCCATTTTTATCTTCACTTGTCTAACAAGGAAAACCTCTTGTGGTACTATAAAGATTTGCAAGTGATAGCTCCATGCAAGCTAGTGTCCACCAGCCTCAACTTAGAGCTGGAAAACAAACAAACAAACAAACAAACAAACAAAAACACCGGCTCAAATCCTGTCCTTGCTGTTGCTGTTCAACTTTGATGTGGGGTAACATTTGCATATTCCTGTGTGTATATGTGTGTTGTTGTTCCTTAGGAACCATTGTTTTTGGGACAAGCTTTCTCACTGACTTGGAGCTCAGTGAAGATTAGGCTTGCCACATCCATGTGGGACCTCCCAATCTCATAACTATATACACATCTCTACCAGTCCCTTTCCTGGCAGCACTCTGAGGTGGTGGAGGCAGGAGGCCAGGGGAAAAGAAGAAGGCCCCTAGCAAGTCTAGCTCTGTAGGAGATCCTGAGAACTCTACCATTGCAAATACTATTGCTTGTTGCTTTATTTTTAGCAATATGAGGGGCCCGGAGGGCAACAGGGGATGTGGGAATCCTATTTTTTGCTCTCTCTTGCTAATGGAACCTCTAGCAGTTTTTATGCCTGATTTGCTTTCCTCTGAAGTCGGCCATGCCTGAAGCCCTGAACTGACTGCACTTTCTCTTCACGAAGGAGGAGCAGCATGGATGATGTCAACCATTGGGCTCGCAGTCTCTCTCCCTCCCGGCTCCAGCTTCTTGGAGGAGGCAGATGCCCCCCCCCCCTTTCTGATTTTCTTCCCTGAGATCTGGCAAATTCTGGTTGCTAAAGAGTAGTCAGCTCTACTCTAGGATGGGTGGCAATTGTCTGGAGATAATATGGACGAAGGCAGGTTGATGAGTGCGATGCTGACCCCACACCGTAGATCTGCCAAGAATGTGGAGAAAAGAGGGGATCCAGTACCGGGATGACAGTGATGAGGTGTGGGGCATGAATAATCTCCTAATTGTCTATCCCCACATCCTGCCAATTATATAAAGCAGTCATTCTATGAAGACATTAGCCGTATGCTATAACGCTTATGTGGAGTATGTAGCCACCACTATCTAATTGTAGAACATTTTAACCATCCGTCTTTCTCATTAACTGTTCCTCCCCATCCCCTATTACTCCCAAATTCAGCTTACTCAACTGGCTCTAGTCTACTGCTTGCTTTGTGGTCATCTCATGTTAATGGTGTCACATGATATGATGCTCCAAGACATCTCTAATAGTGAGCCCTGTCACTGAACATAGTTGTTGGCAGCAGACACTAGAGTTAGTGGAACCTGAAAGGCTGGTGACTTCCAAAGCCAGGCTGCAGTGCCAGGGTGGGAGGAACACAAGATTTTGATATCAGGCATTGGTGGTTTTGAGTGTCTCATAAGTTGGAGTTTAGTTAGAACCCATCCCTTCCCCCAAGAGGGTAGGAAATGCTTGGAGGATGCCTCATTCTCAGCTCCTTGTGGTGTGAGGTAGTTTTGATTCCAAACAGTTAGTGTTTCAGGGGCCATGAATCTTGGAGACAAAGGGACAGAGGCTGTGCCCTTACTGCACACGTTGCTCAGCCCTCAGCATTGCTTGGACCTAATATGAACATTCTATGTGGCACTTGCTTTGGCTCTGGGTCCAAGTAGTTTGCTATCTCTCTGGACTAGCCTATGTCCTTGAGGTCCACATGATTTTTGGTGGAGTCACAGACAAATAAACTGGCCCTGGTGAGGAGTTGAGGCACCATGGTGATGATCTCCAACAATAAACAGATCACTGAGATTGGGCTGTGGCCTCTAAAGTCCCCCTGACTGTTCTTTTGGACCCAGATTAGAAGACACTTTATCCTGGAGCCAATGGAAATTAGTAGCCCACAGATATTTTGGTGCTCAGATTTTGAAAGGAGAGCAAATGTCTATTTTAGGTGTCCCCAGCTAAGGAGATGTACCACAGTGGGCATGTGGAGGTCAGGCTAGCTTGAGGAGAGTTAGTTCTCTTCCATCATGAGGATTTCAGGGGCTGGGCTCAGGTCTTCAGACTTGGTGGCAAGTGCCCTTTTACCCTTGGTGCCATTCTGTCAGTCTGAATCTTTGCTTTTAAACGACCTGCTTAGATGTTATTCCCTTTGGCCCGGAGGGCTATGGGAGGCACTGAGATGATATTTGGTGGCTGCCGTTGCTGGATGTGAGTTACTAGTCCAGTGTGGGATTTGCACAGAACCCTCACATGTGATCTTCCATGGCATTCCCTGTCTCTCAGAGGTGTGCCGCTGAAACAGGCTCCCTGCTCAGCTCCCACTTCTGAAGGTGTTTGGGGAGGTGAAAAGGGATAGCTGTGAAAGCCTTCCCTGTCAGGCTTCACTGTGTGTGAGGGCAGGAATGAAATCTGGTCTTTGCTTTGCAGATGAGACAATTGCGGTTGCTCAGTGAACAGCACCTTTGACCATGTCAGTCTGGGGAGTGCCATTAAGCTCCCATTATGTAGAGGCTGCTGTATTAAGCAGCTTGACAAGCTGTCTGATTTTCGGTAGCTTGGAAGGCTAAGAGGTAGCATGGAGTAAGTGTAATGATTGGGATCTGGGGTCCTTGATATCACCTGGGTTCTGTCACCTTCTGACTCCAGGACCTTGAACAAGGCTGTTTGAATGTGTGTGTTTTGCCAGAAGTCAGTGTATTCTAATGTTTACAAGGGCAGTTTTGAGGACTGAAGGAATGTCAGGTGCTTGAGGATGCTAAATCAGTCCTGTCTGTCTTCTTCCCTCTCCCTGTCTCCTTCACCTCCTCCTCCTCCTTCTCTTTTTGTCTTCCTTTCTCCTTCACTCTCCTATGACTTTTGCTTGGCCTCATGGACACCATTAAAAGCTGGGGAGACCCTAGGTCATCTCCATTTCCTGTAAAGATCCCGTGTTTGTGGCCAGTGTCCAGAAGGGAATGTCTACCTCTTTAGAATTACCCCAGTGGACAGAGAGCACCTTTCTGCTCCTGAGGAAATGATACAATCAATTGCTTTCCATGGTACAAATTCAGGCTATGAGGATGGGCTGTTAGTGACCTACATCTAGATTGATGTCCCATCCATATTTTGGGAGGCCTATGGAGTTTTAGGGCCTAGTTAGAGTTTAGGATTGAAACAAACAAGGCAAAATGGAGAGTTCTACAGTGGGAGAGGAAGGGTGCATGTACTGGGTAATGTTGGTGGAATCTGGTGACTAAAGGAGGAGTGACAGTGTGCTCAGGGTCACAAGGATTGCTCCTCATGATGCTGAAAGCCAGCATTTGGCTTCTGGCATCCCAGTGACTTCTAGAGTTCTGTCAATCCAGATGAAAGGAGTCTACCCATGTGCCGATCTTCCAAACTGCTGAAATCATGAGGGACTGAAATGGAGTGTTGTAGCATCAGGAAGTTTGAAAACCACTGTTATAGAGAAAGAGAGAGGTCTGGGATGTTACCTCCTTATGGACATGGTCTAACTTCCTTTTATTCATCACCCAACAGCACCGTAGGCTGGGATGTGAGCCTTTAACACAAGGGCCTTCAGGGTACACCAGGATCCAAACTGTAGCACATTCCATTCTAATTAGGAATAAGACAGTGCCCAGTGTCCCCTCTCTTTCAGCATTGAACTGTAGGTCTGAGCCAGTGCAATAAGATAAGAGAAGAGCAGGAGAGGCATACACATTGGGAAGGAAGAGATAAGGGTGTCTTCACTGGCTTCGGATCTGGTCATGTGGCTGGAGGAAAGCCTAGACTCCAAATCTATAAATTATTAGAAGCGATGGAGTTCAGCCAGGTAGCCAAAGGTCGAATGGCTTAATGCATGGCTTCCTAAGAGAGTGACGCTTTGTGGAGATTTGGGTCTGAGCAAGTTGATGTTACCCAGCCTGTGGGAAAAAGTGCTATCTCACATACATCCACCCACTGGGCAAGACAGACTATGCATTATTCCCCACCCCCTCCGTGCGCAGGTTTGTGTGTGTGTGTGTGTGTGTGTGTGGTGTTTGCCCACATGTGCACTGTGGAGGCCAGAGGTTGACGTTACATGTTTTCATCAGTGGCTTTCCACCTTTTTTGTGACAAGGTCTCTTAGTAGAACTGGAGTGTTTGCTAGACCAGGTGGACAGTGGGCCCCAGGACCTGACTCAACACCCCCCACCCCAACTGGGGTTAGAGATGTGTGCTACTGCATTTTGCTTTTTGTTTGACAGAGAACATCTGAGCTCAAGTCCTCCCGCTTGTGTAGGTGAGCATGTTAGCATAAAGCCAGGTTCAAATCCCATTTAATCAACTCATTTATTTATTTAGTTTTTGAGATAGAGTCTCAGTTTATATCCTGGGATGGCCTGGAACTCACTGTGCAGACCAAGCTAGCCTCAGCTTTGTTGATCCTTCAGTCTCAGCCCCCTGAGTACTGAAATTAACAGGCGCATAACATGGCGCCTAGACAGGAAGGTTTTCGTTTTACTTTAACAGAGGAAGGGCCTGTGTTCTAGAAGGACTGGATGACCTTGGTCAAGGTCACTTGGTGAAGAGGCACAGCTGTAACCCTTCGTTTGGCTGCTGGAATGCAACCCTTTTCAGACCTGACAGGTTCTAGCAGTGTGTCTTGTCTCACCAGTTCTTTGTGTTCCATTTGCAGTATCAGCCAAGATGGCAGGAGGATAGTCTGGGGGTATTTTTTTTTTTCTAGGACCAGCACATACTCTGGTTTCTTTTGTGAACTCAGCAGCCAGACTCTCCTCTTAATGTGGGCTGCATTTCACCCTGGGAGGGTCTGCTTTCCTCTGAAAATGCTGGGCTGAGATGCTTGAAGGGAGAGAGGAAGGAGCAGCAGTTAGACATGGTATGGGTTCCTCTCTTCATTTGTCAGCCCATTTCTCTCCCTTTCTCCCTCTCTCTTTCTCTCTCTCTGTCTTTGGTTTTTTTGTGACAGCATTTTTTGGTGCAGTCTTGGCTATCTTGGGCTCACTTTTGTAGACCAGGCTGGCCTTGAACTCACCGAGATCCACCTGCCTCTGCCTCCCCTAGTACTGGGAATAGGTGTGTGCCACCAGACCTGCTTCCCTGCCTCTTCTTAGCCCTGTTCCTACTTTGCTTTTTTTTTTTTGTCTTTCCTACAGTCAGTGAAATTGGTAAGCCATAATATAGCCTTATTTCTTCTTCAGTGGCTCTCAGTTGCCACATACTCCTTTCATAATGGGATCCTCTGCTAGATTCCTCCACTCATTTCTTCAGGCTTGAGTTATATCTGGAGGTTTTCCACTCACCCAGTAAGAGCTGTTAAATGTCATCTGCTCCGTGCTAGGTGCTGGGAATGCAGTGGGGAGTAAGGTGGACAAAAGTCCTTTCCTTTACAAAGCAGTCAGTCCAGAGGGTAAAACAAGCTCTCGGCAAAGTGTCTAAAACACTCACTAGTGCTTTAGAGAAAAATCAAGGAGGAAAACACACCCTTCCTTATTTCTTTACATCTATCTTATCTATCTATCTATCTATCTATCTATCTATCTATCTATCTATCTATCTATCATCTATCTACTATCTATCATCTATCTACTATCTTTCTGTCTATCTGTCTGTCGTGTGTGTGCGTGTGCATGTATGTTTGTGTGTGTGCATAAGGGGAAGGCCAAATGCCTCTATCTGCTGAGCCATCTTGCTCCCTCTTGTAATTGGAGTTGGAGATCCAAGGGTGGGATTCACTGAGGTAGGTTCTTAAGGAGTTTGAAGGACAAGCAGAGGGAAAACCAAACAGATCTCTGGGAAAGGAGACTTGTGGTCAGTGCCAAGGTCCTGAGGCAGGATGCTGTCTGGTCATGTCTCTTGTCTACTAGAGCAGAGTAAAGCAGGCAGGGACAAGGAGGGATGAGAAAAAGTGGTAGGGATGAAGGCCCAGAGCAGGAGGAGTTGGAGGAGAGCAGAGAGGTGAGGGCCTTGTGGGAAAGGGTCTGACAAACTTCTGGCAACTTGTATTTCTTATTTAATCACCAAGGGCTCTCCACTCCTTCCAACAACCACAGAATCTTCACGCGGCAAGTATGCTGGTGCCCTCACTCCTCTTTCAGTGGACTTGCAGCTTGTTTGTAGAGTGCCCACTGAGGTAATGCTGCGACCTGAACCGCCTGCTGGTGTGCACTGCCTTTCCACCTGGTGCCCTCTTCTAGGAGAGGTGCTCCTAACTTGAAAGGCGGGTGTGTCTACTTAATTCTAACAGATGCTGCAAATTTTCTCTCCTAAAAGGTTGCTGCTTGGGGGATCGAATTCTGTTTTTGAGTTCAGCTGCCTGGCTTTGGCCCTGGAGTGCTCACTAGCCGGTCTGTGCTGAGGGATGTTATGAGAGATGGCTCAGAATCCTTCATCTGGGGAAGGTGTGTGTGGCTTTTTGAAGCATGCTGCTGAGGATGACAAGGCTTGTTCATTTTTGGAGCTTATATTCACTGGCTGTGACATCAGGACAATGAGGAAGATGGAAACACAGCTGTTGTCGTGTTGTCTGCATTACGGCTAATGTTCCATGTGCTTAAAATAAGCATAATGCTGAGGAAGTGCATGGAAACAGATTCACACCTTGTCAAATATTGAATCATGTTCCTGGAGTGTCTTCAGGGTAAGGCTGCCTTGCAGCATCCTGACTTGAGGACCTGTGCCTGCTGACTCCTCCCCCACCCCCTGGGTGTTGCAGAACCAACTCTTGTAAACTCTGAGGTAGGCTTTTTATCTGTTTGATGTCCTCATGTGGATTGTACCAGCGGGCATTTAGGCTGTTTCCCATCTGTTGCAGTTTAAACAATGATTAATCTTGCACATGAGTCTTTTTGCACATGTACCAGGATACATGTTGGGTCAATTTCTAGGAGATGAACAGACTGAATTGAAACTGATTTTCTGTTTATATACTGATAGACTACTAAATTGACCTCCAGAGAGGTGTCCCTATTGGCCTGTGGTACAGATGAGCCTTGTCTCCCCACACTACATGCAACTTGGGTTGCACATATTTTGAATTTGTGAATCTGATAAATGAGACGACTGTTGTGTGCCATTTCATTTTCCATTGGTTCTTTATGACCAGGGGCAGTCACCTTTTCCAGCGTCCCAAAGCGGTATTTGTAGCTGAGGGTATAACTCAGTTGGTTGAATGCTTGCCGAGCGTGCATGAGGCCTTGGGTTCCATTCTTAATACTCCCCCAAATGACAGTGAAACATTAAAAGCAGTTTCTGTTTCCTACTTGTGAGCTGCCAAGTCTGTGCCTTTTGTTTTTCCTGAAAGATCAATGTTCTCTCTCTGACCCCTTGCAGCACGGCTTGCCTGTTTTGGAGAGGTATTCCATACTGTGATCAGAAACGCTGGCCTGTCTGACAAGAGGTCCAAAGCCAGGAGTGAAAGTCTGGGTGTTTGAGAAAATGAGAGCTGGTAAACTATGGGGCTGTTCTGTGCTTGTGCATGTTGTAGACTAATCCTCGAAGAGCCTAGATGCAGACGTGATAGAGAACTGGTAGCCCCTGGAGTCCATCTGCCTGGGTTTGTCTTTTAGAGCATCTCAGTTTCCCTCTTTAATGGCCTGTGGAAGTATGAAGAGACCTTGCTGTTTTCTATGAAATTCCTTGTCTTGTTTGATTGAATTTATAATCACACTATGTTTTCTGATAATTACTCTGCTGGGTTAATGGGCTAGGCCAGGTGACACAATGGCTTTAGCAAATGACCCTTAACTTCAGGAACAAAACATGGTAAAAGAGTGAATGCCGCCTTCATAACGTGATTATTCTTATCGGTGTAGATGCTCTTGATGGGACATTCTTTGACCTTCTAGTGGAGGATGCAGTGTCCTGCTGTCTGGGGATCTGCCCTGTCTAGGTCTCCAGCACACTCAGGGTCCTGGTCAGCAGAAGGGAAAAAAGGTGGAGTGTTGAGTGTGTGTGAGTGTGTGTGGTGTGGTGTATGTGTGTATATGTGTGCAGGCATGCCTGTTTGTGTGTGTGTGTGTGTGTGTGTGTGTGTGTGTGTATCCATAGTCCCCTGGTCAGGACTTAACCTCATGCTCCACCTGCCAGAGGAATGAAGACCACTGCTGTGTCTGGCCATCAGTCTTGACTACAGACACACAGTATGCCCTGGTGTTGTAGTGCCTGTGTGCCACTTAGAAAAATTGTAGTGTCTCTTCCAGTGTGGTTGCACTGTCTGCAGTTTTGCATAGGGTAACATCAGTGCTTTCAACTCCGTTTAGAACCCTGGGGACTAATGTCTGGGGAGACACTATTATTCTTTGGAAGACTGGCTACTCAGCTACCCAGCCTAGCAGCCAAGCTCTCATCCTGGCTGGCCTTTTCCAGTATGACAGTGGTCATCCACTTTGGGTCTGCCTGGCCAGGCAGGCTCTGTTGACGGTGGGTGTGGGAGAAATGGGCGGCCTATGGATGGGAAACTGTAGGCTGGCTGGAGCACATTTTCTGTCCTTGTGGGAGACAAGAGTGTAAGCAGTCTCGTGTCCTTTACAAAAAGCAGCCAAATGGTGGGGATGACAGAGTTACTACTTGTGGGAAGGCTTAGCTAACATGTCTTATGATGGGATAGAACAGCTAGAGACCTGGCATCTCGTCGGGGCACATCCCCCCTCACCCCAACTTTGGCCATCCTTCTGTTCTCGTCATTTGTGTGGGGTGCTAGCCTTGAAACTGGGGCTTTTCCTTCACACTCTCACATCTCTTTATTTTATTATTTTTGCGACATCTGATGCTGCAGTGAGCTCAGCTGGGATGTCTCATCAGTTCTATTTTGAGCCACAGGAAGCAAATGTAGGGTGTTTTCATCTCTGAGGGGACTGTGCTCCCAGGGGCCCATTGGATGGACAGTATGAGGCAGCCTAGGCATCATTTGGATAGCTTTCTTTCTGACGAGGGAGTACATCCCCGTGTTTCCCTGTATGAATTAGCTTGGCCAAATCCTGTAGAGGCAGAGTGATGTGTGGTGTCATGAGTGTCACAAGCAGCTGTGACAGCAAGATGGTACCAGGCATATATCATGACCCATGTTCTGGGCCCAATACTGGCACTGATAATCAAATGTTTATCTAACTTAGCTTTCTTTTCTGTACAAGAGATATGACATATTTCCTGCTGTTCTCACAGGGTGCTTATGAGGCTCACGTGAGATAATGCATTTAAAAGTGCCACGTAAATGGAGATGCAATTTAAGGTATTGTTATATTAATAGCAATGACTGTCATTTGTGATCCTGATGACTCACTTGGGGTGGGAGCCCTTGGAGCTTGCCATGGCTACCATCACAACTTCATGTTTTACATTTCAGCTGCAATTACCCTGCATAATTTCTTTTGACATGTTCCTCCTCATAGGCTGTGAGAGTGGGGGAGGGTCTTGGGGTGAACTACTGTAGCTCACAGTATAGGTGGGGAGCTGCTATCGGGCAGAGAGAGATTGGTCAGGGCTTCTAGAACTCATGGTTTGAGGCTGTCAGCTCTCAGTAGTGGGCTGTTTTGCTTTTGGATTACGTTGTTCTCTTTTCTTAAAGCACTGTGAATTGGAGGATTTGGATAGAACATTCATTCTTCCTTTGTCATTTGGTGGACTTGCAGCCTGATTCATGAGGTTCTGGAGAAGTATGTGGACAGTGTCCAGAAGAGAAGCTCAGATGTTAAGAATATTGGGTCATGGGACCTAAAGGGGAAGGAAGAAGGAGCTAAAGAAACTTCTGGAAAGACGAGATCTGGGTTGGTCCCAGACAAAGAAGGAGAAGATGCTTTGTTCCTGACATTGTTAGACTCCTATCTTCTTTATGTGCTATCCTTCTATATATCCTTTCTAGAGGCTCCACCCATCTGGGGCACAGCTATAGTACTGTGGGGTTCCATCCAAAGAGAGGAACCCAGCATCGCACTGTTCAGAATCCATCAAAAACTGACTTCATCTCATTTGCTAAACCTTTGGTTGACACCTGTCCTGGCTCAGGGTCTTGCCCATATACCAAATGAGGCGTCCCTTTGCTTAAAAACAGTTTGTAGCAGTCATTTTTCCATGGATATGGCTTTCTTGAGTGGATTCATCATCTAGAATACTACACTAAGACATTCCCAATTTTAGTACAGAGACATCTGGTATACCCTTTGGCCAGCTTTCCTTAAAGTTCATATCTTATGCAACTGTGGAACCTGATAATTCTGGAACCAGGGATTTCACATTGGTGTTAAACTGCTCACCAAAGTCAGGATTTCTCTTGTCTGTAGCTTTCCTGCATGTCTTCCCAGAATCTGCTGCAGGATCCCATTTAATATCTATCTAGCCTTCTTCTAGCCATTACTCATTTTTTTTTTCCATGACTTTGACATTTGCCAAGAATTTTGCTTAGCTCATTTCATAGAATATCTTTGGGTGTGTCTGTTACCTTTTAAATTTTATTCAGTTGGTATTATTTGATTGGTATAAATTAAATTTATTTTCAACTTGCATGCAAAATAATGGATTTCACCAACACATGCATGCATCACATACATGTATCTATTATGTTTTAACTACATCCAATTTCTTCATACTGTGTCTTCTATTAGTTAGCATTTTTTTTAAAAACTTTTAGAGTGTCCCTCAATTTGGGATTAGTGCACAAAAAAATGAGTTTCATATGACTTTTTCATACATGACTCTTTGTGTTTGCTCCTGTCCTATATCTTTGCATAGCTTACATGTATGGGTTTTATCATGTTTATTGGGTCTTTTGTTAATGGGAATGTTAGTACCTTCAGAGCAAGGATCTTGTCTTTCTGGTTTGCTCATGTTCACAAACCTCTGTATGCCTGGCACCCACTCTCAGTCAATATTTGCTGAGTGAATGTGGAGGCAGTGAACTCTTGATGTCAGTGGACTGTCTTCTCAAGAAAGAAGAAACAAAAGCTTGTTATTGGCAAAAGCCATATGAATAATGAGGCTTCTGTGATCGCCTTCCTCTTATCCTTTCAGTGTGGAGGCCCAAGTATTGCATTTCTTTATAGCTTGTGTGTTGGTGGAGTACGAACTCACTGTGAGCTCTCACCCCAGGCATGCTATGGTGTGGAAATGTACCTGAGAGCTGAGCTCTGCCATGTACGTACTCCTTGAGAACCAGGAACATAGAGACATGCAGAGAAGCTCCAGTGTCCAGCTGCTAATACAGTCCTGGAATCTTGTTCAGCCTTCCCACAAACCCCAGCCTGCTTTTGAATACCAATAGAACTTTGTTAGAACACAGATTTCTGAGTCCTACTGTTTCAATGTACACTTTGTGTGAGCTGGGGTCTGAGACATTGCATTTCCAGTGACTTCACAGTAATGCTAATATTGTTTGGCCAGTGGTCTTGCCTAACTGCAGATTCATACTCTAAGTGTTCAGAGGAAAAACAGGTTACCACCAATGAGCAGAATCCAAGAAGTCTTCCTGGAGGAAGAGGGTAAGCTTGAGTGGGTTGTATGTGGGCCTTAGACCTGTGTGCAGTGGCTTGCCGCAACTGTACGACCTCTGTGATGTCTTTTGCTTTTCCTTTCCCTGCTGGCATCTGCCCTCACTTGTGGCCTTTTCCAGCCCTCTGTACCATGAGCCACTTGAGCCAGGAGACTATGAGCCCTCAAAAAAAAAGGAGGCTGACTAAGGCTCTGTTTGGAATCGACCTTGGCTGGGGTCAGTGAATTCACTCTGAGTCTTGGATGTGTCCTCTATTGGAGGGCCTGCCTGCCTTGATGTATTTGCCCACGCCTCCTCCCTGCCCAGTAGCTTTGACCAAGGTGGTGCTGTTGGGCTTCTTGACTCTATTTCTGTTTCCATGAGGTGTGTGGCCACCCTGCTTTTTCATTTGAGTTTCACTAGGTTCTGTATGGAAACAGATGGGTGCCTTTCAGGATACAGAAGCTCATGAAGAGGGCCAGAAAACTTTACCAGGTTAAATCATTAAATTCTGGCTGGCGTAGCTCATGGTGGTGATGGTGATGCGTCTACATGAGTGTGTTTAACTTCCATATTGGTTGAGAAATTTTAATCCCTTTAAGAGCTCTTCACAGGTTACTGCTCGAGGGGAAGGCAGCCTGTGGAAGCTCTGGAGCCACACTGTGCGGATAGAAGATTCTGGGTAGGAAGATGACATACCATTCAGATCTCAGATGCTTTGTCTCTTACTGAGTCTTTCTTCCCTTCTCATTTCTAGATCCTATTAACCCCTATAGATCCCACTTATGAATGGCCTTCATGGAGTCAACATGAATGCCTGTAGTGTAGTATTTTATGTTAATTTTAAATTGTTGTGACTCCTTATTAAAAATATAGGGGCCCAGATTAAAGACTCACAAATTAGACTCTCCAAGGGTGGCAGGGCATCTCTTTACTTCTTAACATGCTCCTAAAATGACAAATTCTGACAAAGTTTGATGAGTAATAACTTAAGAGTGCTTACAGCATTGTTTTCTTTCCAGTTTGTTTCTTATGTCTTTAGATAAGCTAAACATTTTGCACAGTTAGACCTTCCTACTCTTTGAGTAGTTCATCTGTATGTATGTAAAGGCAATGGGATAATTAATATTGTATATGCTGGGTGCTAGAAAGTGTTTGTTGAAGGACATGGTATGATGTCTTTGGGAAGCCAGATCCATTTTGCAGAACTGGGACTGGTTAGTGAGGGCTGCTCCAATGGTGCCTTCCATCCATTGTATCAAAGAGATCCTCACTGTTGGATGCCCAGGAGCCCACAGCCCAGGCACAGAGAGTCCACTTGCTGAGATCCTCAAACCAGCAGCCACTGGCATGCTAGCTCTATTCTTGTTACTTTGATCTCTGTAAGCCTATGAGACAAGGCTCCATTCTCCCTTCCTCTGCCTCCAGCTGGTCCCATCCACACAAAACCATAGAAGTGCATGCTGCAGAGCAGAGTGTGTTTGGACCATTCAGAATGTAGAAGAGGGGTTAGCTTGTATAATGAGTTTTGTTTCCTCATTTAAGATTCACAGAGAAGACAACAAATGCTTCATGTCTATCTCAGGAGTCACACCTCCTGTTTATACAAGCCTGTTCTGGGAGGCCTCAGAGGCTTCTTGCTTGCTGTAGGGTGTTATGGCGCAACCTTGGCATTGAGTCTTTAAGCAAAAAGAGTGCTTGGACCTTATGTGGCAGAGAGCAGTAGTCCAGAAACCACAAACTCAATTGGTGCTTTGTTTGGAAACATTATGCAAGGTTGTTTAGAACCTGCCATGCTGTTTGTCATTTTATTGAGCAGTGGGGTGACTGAAAAAACGAAAAACAAAACAGGTGAAATAAGAACAGAGTTAGGAGTCAATAGTGAAGGCTAGTTTAAGGAGCCCTGTCTCCTTCCTTCAACAATTTCAACCATCCAAAGAGAGGGGTGAGCCTATACTTTGGCCAGTTATAATTTCCATGGCAGGTGCATTAATCTTTTTATCTGTTGTTTCATCAGCATGTTTTATATGGGGAGAAAACTATGGATACAAAAACTTACTTTTCTCCTTCTCTGTGATTTCACTCCTTTAATTTTTGTCTTAATTAATCTAATTTAGTATATTGACATTTTTGCTTAATTTAAAAATGAGATGATTATTAGCTTTTAAATAAATAATAACACTTAGCAGGTACTAGTAAGGACTCAAATCATTTAATTCATTGTCATCTCTCTCTTTTGTTCACGAGGTGGGGCAGAAATTGTCACTTATCGGAAGCTGGACTTCTCGTTTTTTTCTTCTGCGAATGGGATGGTAGGGTGTGGCCCATGCAGGCTTCAGAATGTAGTTCACATAGATCATCAGAGAAGGCTGTTCAACATGAAGCAACAACCCACATCAGTGTTATTACCAGTCCCTGATCCCCAGATGCATGAGTGTGCTGAGAATCACTATGTCTGACTGTGATGACTGTGAAACTCAATGATTCTCCCTCAGATCCAGATGGCGGGTGCTGCGCGCTGACTTCAGCTTGGGGAGCGCTGAGCCCCACTACAAAGAGAGGATAGGAAATGTGTGAAAAGCAAGCATTTGTCACACTGTGTGTGCGGCTTCAGAGAGGCTTCGGACCTTGGTAAGCGTGAAGTTCTTGAAGGCCTTTCTGACATATATGCAATGAGAAAGGAGTTTTAGGGGAGACTTTTGGAGAGTGTCTTTGCAGGAACATCACTGCCTATTAATAATTATTCTCTCACTTGGCACTGAGGAAGGCAAGCAAGCATGAGACCTGGCCATTGACTCCTGGTCTGATGGGTCATGTGATATGCCTACACAGCAGGCTGTAATGACAGGATTTTAGGCCTATGTGTCCTAATACCAAAACCAACAGTACAATCTGCCCATCCTCAAATAGGACAGGAAAGCAGTTCTATGTGAACTGAATCTGTAAATCTCCTTAGAGGACATGACAGTTGAGCTCAGCCTTGAAATGTGTATGCACATATTCTTACAAACAGTGATGGATGAGGTCATAGAAACAGACCAAGTTGGGTACAGTGCAGAGCATGTTTAATGAACATTTAAAAAGCTAAATAATTATTTCACTAATTTTCTGTGAATTTTATCTAATGTATTATGATCATATTCATACCTCCCCAATTCTTCCCAGATCCTCCTGCAACACCTATCCAATTTCATGTCCTTCCACCTTTCAAAGAAAAAGAAAACAAAAACTAAACCCAATCAATTGAGTTTAGTTTGTCTTGGCTAACTATTCTGGGGTGTGGGGCTTGCCTGGATTGTGATAGATATACCAGGTCTCACTACATTGAAGAAAGTGACTTTCCCTTTCAACTAGAAACAATAGAATAACAATTGCTACTTTGAAAGAGGATCTCACTCCCACCTCTTTTCCTTCAACCTGGGATTTTGTCTGGCTTGAGCTTGTGCAAGTTTTTTGGCAAGAGAAGATGCATCAAGGCTCATAGACCCAAGTTCTAATTTGCAGGTTAGATTGCCAGCACAGGTCACTAGGGTTAGATTGGTGGATGGTGAGACCCAATGTGCCTTAAATATAGCAGCTGACCCAGAATGCACATCACTGTGGACTGATATCATTTGTCTGACCCCAAGTTGTTTACTGCCAGGGTACACACAAGTTCTACTTCCTGCGTTTTTGTAACAGAACTTAGCAATTGAAGAAACCAACAAATACTTACCAAATGAGATCCTTGGGGAAGTGTGATGAGCATGATGTTGAACCTGGACACAGAGACTACTCACCCTATTCCATAAATCCAGCCCCTGGCAACACCTGTCACTTAGGGTCACATTCCTTTTGTGAAGCCAGTCCAGAGGCTGGAGTTAGAAGGAGAGTGACAGACAAGAATGGTTGCCTCTGAAGTAGCTCCAGAGCTGTAAAAGTTAACACATATCTCAGTCTGCTGTGCCACAGGCCAAGAAGGTTATATCAAAGAGACCTGGCATCCTAGCTTTGATTATATGGGAAGCCAAGAGTTTCATGAACTATTTTTCCTCTTCTGAGCTCTGGAGCTGGTCACCGCTGTGCTTATGTTAGAGGTTGGTAAAAGATGACAGCCTTGGATCTCAAGGCCAAACATGCTATTATAATGAATAATAATTATCTTTTCTTGGGACAAGATGCTCCTGTGGTTACAACCTGGACCCAGAGGCACTGTCTGCCTCTGAAATAGTATTGCATGTGAGAAGTGATCCCCACAAGACTGTCCACTGTGTGTCTGCCAGGATCTGGATTCCACTGGCCATGTGTGTCCCCATCCATCTTTCTGTATAACTGGGCCAGTGAGTCATTGACCTTATTTTTGGTGAACTTCAGCTGGTCATTGTGAGATCTGCTGTGGTGAGGTCAGGGTGGAGCTGACCAGAGGAAGCTCAGTCTGTACGCCCAGGGAACAGAAGCAAAGGTCACAGCCAGGGAGGAGGTGGTAGAACATGAAGTCCAAGTTCTGGGTGGTCTCAAGAGAGGCCTTGCTTATGAGTTTGGCAGTGAGGTGTCTTTGATCATGACAGTTCTGAGACTATGAGTGGTATATGTGGCCAACATGAGATTGGGGTTCCGTGTTGTTGGAGATCGAAGCAGGAGGGTTAAAAGGTGCTGGAATCACTTTATCTTGCCACAGCCAACTTTGCTCTAAGCATTGGCACTTGGATTTGGTGGCAAGTGTTATTGAGGATGAATGGCAGAGAAGTAGAGCCTCCCTGGCTGGCTCTTTGCCCCATGTGGCGAGGGGGTGCTCCTCTCTACATAGTCACTTCTCTGTTAACGTGGGCTGACGCTCTCCCTTGGAAGCAAACAGGGTTCTAAATCCCTTCCTTCTTCCACTTCCAGGTCTGGGAGGACCCTGAGGAAGGAGGGCTCTGTGAATTGTCTTCATGGGCATCCTAGTTAGGGAAGTACTTGAGATGACCAAGGAAGATCAATAAATATACTGTTTGCTTGACCCAGAACTTGCAGAGGGCAATGATTTCAGGCAGGCCAAAGCTGGGATTACTTCCTGGGTAAGATACTTTTATTTCAAGACTCTACATGGAGCTTATACATGATAACATCTATTGGACAACTGCTCAGCTCTTTTTTTACATACATTTACTTTTTGATTCATTGTAATAATCTCATATGGCAGACATTGGTCTATCTGTTTTGCAGAGGAGGAAACTGAGTTATGAAGAAGTCAAGAAACTTACTCAAGGCAATTTGCTAGAGATTATGCAAACCAAGGCTCAAACCTAGCCTGACTAGGTCCAGGACCGGTGCCCTGGGCTCAGTGTCAACAATGACATCATTGGTGACTTTGGGCATGGACTCTGCTTTTGCTCTGGTGGGTCCAGGTTGGAGATGCATTTCCTTTGATCTTGCTAGAGAAATTTCCAAGCTTTTCAACAGTTGGAAAATCAGAGATGTGGAACTTCAGAGCTACATCCTGAGAGTATATCTCCTGGTTTGTGGAATTTTTAAAAGTGGGTTTTATTCTGCAGCAGGCTTTCTTGTCGGGAGATCAGAGCTAAATGTCAGCTCGCCAGATCAACTCTCCATTTTGCTCTCTCTCTCTCATGCTGGAATTGAGATAGTGTTTGAAGTGTCTCTTCATCTATTAAGGATAAAGGTGTCTACAGTTAGAGGAGAAGGCAGGCCTGGATAGGTATCCCTCAGAGGCCACGCCCCAGGCAGCAGTTCTGGTCAGCATCCTGGAGCTGCTTTGTACTAAGCAGAAATGGTGTGCAGAAGGCCAAACTCCAAGAAGGCAGGCATACAGGGGAGAAACAATTGTCCATGAAGGCTATATTGACACAGGCCATGATATCTTTGTCCTGCCTGGGTTACAAGTATAGATTTGGTTTTACATGTATTCTGGTATCAGACCTGGCATTGCCCTTTAGAGGGATGGAATCAAGTAGGCATTTGAATGTCATTGCTAATAGTGTAATGAATGGCAAGCAGATACTGGCGTCCCATTGCCTAGGTTAACTCCAACAACACTATTGATGAACCCAGACCCCAAACCCCTTGAATGAAGGGGGGCCAGGTGTCTTTGACAAAAGATCTTGTTAGAATAGCATGAAGTTGAGCAAATGTCTTTGTTGTATACTTGAGCATATTTTGGATATATGCCTAGGGGTGGTATAGCTGGATCTTGAGATAACACTATTCCTAATTGCCTGAAAAAGCACCAGGTTGACTTCCAAAGTGGTTGTACAAGTTTACATTCCCACCAGCAGTGGAGGAGGGTTCCCCTTTGTCCACAACCTCTCCAGCATGTGTTGTCACTTGAGTTTTTGAGCTTAGCCATTCTGATGGATGTAAGGTGAAATCTCAGGGTTGTTTTGATTTGCATTTCCCTGATGATTAAGGATCAACCATGTTAATAGCAGCTTTATTTCTAATAGTCAGAATCTGGAAACAACCTAGATGCCCCTCAATTGAGGAATGGATACAAAAATTATGGTACATTTACACAATGGAATACTACTCAGCAATTAAAAACAAGGAAATCATAAGATTTGTAGGCAAATGATGGGATCTAGAAAAGATCCTGAGTGAGGTATCCCAGAAGCAGAAAGACCCACATGGTATATACTCACTTATAAGTGGGTATTAGACATATAATATAGGATAATCATACTAAAATCTGTACACCTACAGAAGCTAACCAAGAAGGAGGACCATGGGTAAAATGCTCAATCCTCATTCAGAAAGGCAAATGGGATAAAGGGTGAAAACAAGGAAGAAGACAGGAGCCTACCCACAGAAGGCCTCTGAAAGACTCTAACCAGCAGTGTATTGAAGCAGATGCTGAGACTCATAGCCAAAACTTTGGGCAGAGTGCAGGGAATCTTATGAAAGAAGTGGGAAATAATAAGACCTGGAGAGGACAGGAGCTCCACAAGGAAAGCAACAGAACCAAAAATCTGGGCACAGGGGTCTTTTCTGAGACTGATACATGGTCCATGCATGGAGATAATCTAGGACCCTTGAACAGATGTAGCCCATGGCAGCTCAGTCTCCAAGTGGATGTCCTAGCAAGGGGACAGGGGCTGTCTCTGACATGAACTCAGTGGCTGGCTCTTTGATCACCTCCCCCCACCCCGGGGGTGGGGGCAGCCTTACCAGGCCACAGCGAAAGACAATGCAGACAGACCTTATGAGACCTGATAGGCAAGGGTCAGAGGGAAGGGGAGGAGGACCTCCCCTATCAGTGGACTGTGGGAGGAGCATGGGAGGAGAAGAGGGAAAGAGGGCTGGGTTGGGAGGGGATAAGGGAAGGGCTTATCACAGCTGGGATACAAAGTGAATAAATTATAATAAATAAAAAATTAAAAAAACATTAAAAAATAATACCAGGAAGTTTAACTGTTAGCCTTTCTCCCATCCTTCCCCAGAGGAAGCTGTGGCCTTTTACTAGGCTAAATGTATACTGTGGAAAAGGAAACAAACAGACTTTCTGAGGTCTGTTGGACACTAGTTCTGAAGTGACACTGGTTTCAGGAGACCCCAAGAAGCACTGTGGCCCTCCTGTTAAAGTAGGGACAAGTGAAGGTCAGGTGAGCAACAGAGTTTGGTTAGAGTCGACTCACAGTTGCTCTAGTGGGTCCCTGGCCTCAATCTGTGGTTATTCCCCAAGTCCCAAAATGTATAATTGGGGTGGGTATACTTAGAAGTTGGCGGAATCCTTGTGTGATCCAAACCTTGAATGGGACTGAGTACAGAGTTCAGTGCAGAGTGCAAACAGGGGGCCCTTGATTAAGATTCATTAAGAGCCATATTGGCAGCCAAAGAATGTTTAATCAAGCATGAAACCTGGATGATTTTGAGACCTGCATGGTTGCACAGGTTTTACCTTCAGTCTCAGGAAAGCTACAACAATGGCCAGCTGGAGGGAAGGCTGTAGGCTTTGTCCTATGCTTTTGGTTGCTTGGGGTTTGCCAAGAACAGATGCCTTGTCGGAAGGAGGAAGGAGTACCTCACCATGCACACGCAGTCTATACTGGTTCAGAGACATGCTTTTCTGGACTCTGAAAGGGAGAACTGGACAGGCCAACCCTGCCCTGCATTTAATAACCTGGAAGCCTGGAGGAGGACCAGTAGAGAAAAAGTCAATTTATACATATATGTATAAATATATTATATTATACATATATTATACATTATACATATATGTATAAATATATTATATATATATAATTTTACACTTTAGGCTATTTATGCTGAAGTTTCTTGTGAAAAGTTGATCCATGTATGTAGAGGGGTAAAATGATTTGTATTGATTTTCCTCGCTAGCATCCAAATGCAAGGAGTTATCCAAATGCAAGCTTGGCGTGCATGTTCATTTTTAATTTACCACTCATAGGAGGCAGTGGCTTATGATTTTGATGAAAATGGTTCTGGAATACCTGTCTCTCTCCCCTAATGCAGAGGTAAAAACCACTGCACAGGGGGACATGTCTAGGTTTTATTTCCTTTGCTGGGATCTTTCCCTTTACTTACCTAAACCATTATAAAATTCTCCAGGGGGCGGGGGCTGGCAGAGGTAGACTGCCTGCCTGCCTCCCTGCCTATCTCTCTCTGTGGCCCACGAGCTAAGAATGGCTTTTATATCTTGAAATGGTTGGGAAAAGCCAAAAGAAGAAATACTATTTTTTGACACATGAACATGAGAAATTACAATTTCTCTGTCTATAAATAAAAATTTATTGGAACACAGCCATACATATTCAGTTCTGTACCTTAATGGCTGCTTTTGCTCCACAGTGGCAGAGTTGGGTAATCAGAAGGCATCATTATGGAAAGTTTGCTGACACCTGGGCTGTGGGATAATGCTGTGGCTCCTTTCCATGGCTTCTGATGCCTTACGTCCCTGGCACTGGACTCACTCTTCAGTCCTACCTGGCTGCTGTAACTCTGCATGTTCTCGGAAGCTGCCAGAAGCTGTGAGGTCCCTGAGCTAGCTTCCCCTTTTCTCCAATTTTTCTTCATCCTCTTCTTGTCTTAGCTAAACACCAGTGACTCATCTCTAAAGAAAGCTCATCCCCCATTTTCTTGCCTCTCTCTGATTTAGTGGCTCTCAATATGGGTGAGGAAAAAAAAGGGGGGAGATCCTTAGAGACTCCCAGAGCTTGATGCTCGGTTCAGAGGAAGAAGGCCACTGGGCACAATGGCATATGCCTGTAGCCTCAGCACTTGGGGAGGTAGAGGCAGGCAGATCTCTGTGAGTTCGAGGCCGCCTATTCTACAAAGTGAATCCAGGACAGCCAACTATACAGAGAAACCCTCTGTCAAAAAAAAAACAAAAGCAAACAAACAAAAAACAAAACAAAAAGAGAGGAAGAAGGCCTGGGGATTGAGATGGCTCACAGAGTCAACAGTCAGGGCCCAGTGCCTGGCACCTGTCAGGGGTTCTAGAGAAGAAGCTCAGCCCTGGGGGGGTGGGGGAGAAACAGTGCACACCGGTGTTAATGCCAGGCCATCACACAGAAGGAGGTCATGGAGAGCCCATGGAGGTCTATGAAAAGAAAATCCCTGTGTCCTAGTGAACCAGGGCTCTGGGTGGCCAGAACCCCTGGAGACTGAGGGCAACGCGTGGCACCTGTCTGTTTCTGCTTCTGTTTTGTGGAGATGGCTGGAGGCTGGCCATTCTTTACTCCTGCTTGCTTGTGGTTGGGCTGCTCACCTCCTCAACTCTTCTGTAGATTTTCCTGGTTTTTCATCTACTCCACAGGATTTAATCTGTAGTCCGTGTGTTTAATTTTTTTAACTTTTAAATTGTTAACTTTAAAATTATTATTCTTTTACAATACCGTATAAATGACATATAAAGGATACGCACGCACATATATAAAAAATTCTCATTATTTTCACCACTCTCACCACCCCCTCGTCCCTTTTCCTCGTCTACTGAAATTCTTCTTTCCAATAAGCCTTACCCCCTTTAATATGTTTCTTTGTGACCCCCTGAATTTACTAATAATTCTGGTTGTTCTCATGATCATAGTGGTGGTTATTTACCATAGCTCAGGCAACTTATTATTGACAACACCACTAAAGATGACATTCGTTTCCCCAGCAGCCATCAACTGCACACAGGCCCTGACTGAGGGATGGGGCCTCAGAAATCCCTTCCATATGATGGGATTTTGACAGAACCAGTCCTATGTAGGTTATCATAGTTGCAGTGAGTTCCTGAATCTGACAGGCATGTCATATCCAGAAGACTTTTTTGCAGAACTGCCTATCCTGCTTCTTACATTTTCTCCCTCCTGCTGTTTTTCAGTGTTCTCTGAGCCTTGAGGTGGGGTGTTGACATAGAAATCTGGTTTAGGGCCCAGAATACAACAGGCACTTAGCCTTGTTACTATGACCAGCTCTAAGTGTCTGAATTAAGAGCTGCTTAGTGCAAACAGAGCCTGCTCTAGTGGACACTGAGAGCAGCACTGGTCTGCGACTATAAACA
The DNA here is from genome assembly GCF_907164565.1 of Psammomys obesus. Classification (NCBI taxonomy): domain Eukaryota; kingdom Metazoa; phylum Chordata; class Mammalia; order Rodentia; family Muridae; genus Psammomys; species Psammomys obesus. Next base: position 26,522,505 of record NW_026590062.1, read on the forward strand.
TGGGTGGTCAACTCTCATAGCATGGCCACCTAGAAAGACAGTTAAGAGTTCTCCCTTGGGACCCTCCCAACCACAGGGTTCAACAAGGTTTTACAGTAATAGGTGTAAGTTCCCTCCTTTTGAATAAGCCTTAAGTCCAAACATAAAATCATTGGTTACCTCCGTGAGAGTCATGCCACTGTTATAACACTGGGCATATCTTACCAAGCAGGTAATTTTGAAGCATGTGAGTAGAAACAAGCTCATTAAGACCATTGATAACTTTCCTTTCTTAACAGTGTATATAGTACCCCCTCTTAGCACCATTAAAGCTATCCAGCAGGGAGGAAAATTACAGTTTAATTCCTGATTAGTTTCTCTTTGTCCTGCAACACAGTGTATGATTTATTCAGCAACAGGTTCTTATCATCTCATTATAGTGGGCAGCCAAGAGCAATGACAATTTCCTGTTTTGTTGTAGGGGGTATGCTGTGGAACAGTGTAAGTGACCCTATGTTGATATCTTGAGGATGGCTGGGATTTTTGAGCTGAGAAGGAACTCAGTGATGGGCCTGGCTAACTTCTTCATTTCAAGAGTCAAAACCAAACCAGGGCAAAGATGGAGTTCTTTTGCCATTGGTGTAGTCAAAAGCAGAACCAGACCAAAACTCTAGCCTCAGAACCATGGAAGACTGGGTGTTTTGATTTTCTTGGGAGTTGCCAGTAGAAGTTAGTTGCCAGAACTGAAAAGCACTAATGGTCCCAGAGAAACCATCTGAAAGCACACATTATCCATGAAAGAGAAAGTCCAGGTTGAACCTTACTTTTCTGGAGGCCTCCCTAAGGACTATGTTATATCTCTACTTCAGGTGCTCAGTTGCGCCATCTCAAGCTGCTGGATGCTCTAACCCATTCATTTAATGTATTTCTGGTCCTGAGGGAGGCTTGCTGATGAGCTGACCATGCTATAGGTACCTCACGGTACCTTCCCCACAACCCCTGGCAGTGAACATTTATCAAGAGATCCCTCTACCAAGGATTTACCACTGGACTGCACAGTTTACTTGTATTACATAAATATAATTTAGAATATCTGGTATGTTAAGAATAATGAAACTTGGTTGTTAACTATCATATGAAGTGGTATAAATACAGCTGGAGGCGCACATATCCAGGGAGTCCATCATGTTATATAAAAGCCTGGGATCAATGAAATGGCTCAGTGGATGAAGGCACTTGCCACTAGTCTGATGACCTGAGATCATTCCCAGGACCCACACTACAGAAAGAGAGAACCAACTCTCTCAGATTGTTCTCTGACTTCCACGCTAATACCATGGCCTGTGTACTCCAACCCCCCATGCAATAAATAATACATTAAAAAAAAATCTGGGTTCTTGGAAGAGGGTGGGGTGTTGTCCCTCCCAGCCCCCCTGATAGAGGCAGGGCTATGTGGCATCTGAGTGTGGCTCCTTTAAGTTGGAGTTTAGTTTCTGCTCTGCTACATTATGAGTGGCACGTCACGTCAAATCTCTAAGTCCCCATCCTAGTCAAGTGCCACAATGCTGAGCATCGCAGGATATCCTGGTTGGGTCTTGGGAAGAACATACCTACAGAACACTACATATAGAGAATGCAAAACAATGTTCTTGCTCTCTTTTTGTGTGACATTGGCAAGTGCAGATCTAACCTGCAGACTGGGTCAATACCACAGGAGGAAGAGAGCTGGCAGTCCTAAGAAACTGAACATAGGAGCCTGTGTCTTTCTCCTTTGGTATCCCTCATTCCAGCTGTTCACCTCATTGCCCACTGGGGCCCATGGCACCCTCTCTTGTACTGCTGACTGCCCTCTGTCCCCGTTATTGTGCCTGGCTGGGGCTCTGGGTGGCAAGGAGTGTAAATAGCACATGTTAAGCACTTAGGAAACATGTCCCAGCTCTGTTGTGACACAGAAAGAAGGAGGAGAGATGGAGGGCATGGTTTGCTTTGTATGGAGGAAGAGAGACTCAGAGAAGAAGGTGAGACTCAATGCTTGGGTGGCTTTCCTAAATGAATGGCATACTTATTTTCCGGTGGCTCCAGGAGAATAAGTATGCTCCGGTAGGTCAGGAGCATGCAGTCATGGTTGCTTGGAGAAGACCTGCTTGCAGTGAGAGGCTGAGGGAAGAATGCAGACCTGGGAGCCAGGCACTATAATTCAGAGCCCTGCTACTCTAGAAGTAGGTGTCACACCCAGCACTTCTGGCCTCGAGTCAGATTGTGCACCAAGTCTCCAGGCATGTACATGGAAGAGCAAGGAGCACTGCCCTCTAGGTCAGTGCTTCTCCAGCCAGCAAACATTCTCCCCAGTCAGAGGAGACAGGTCAGCCCATGGGCCCTGAGGGCTGATTCTCAATGTTCTGGTTCTTTCCTTAGGTCAGGAGCATCAGCTTTGCTTGGGAGCTTGTTAGAGTGAAACTCTAAAGCCTTATCCATTGCCAAGAGCAAGCCCTCTGGAGTGAGCACAGGATTCAGTCAGGGAGGACAGCACTGATGCACATTAGGATCACAACAGGAGCAATGAGGCAAATGGCTGGATGGAACTCAAGAGCACCTGGGTGTGTCAGGGACACTGGGAGTCTGAAGAGCTTTCCCATGGTTCTAGTGTGTATCCAGGACTGAGCATCAGCACCTTAGGTGGTACCCTAAGCCTCTTTCCTGGGCTGTCGGTTAGGTTAAGGAATTCCTTTTTGCCTTTCAGGGCATGCAGGTGCCTTAGGAAGCATCATCTTTGAGTCCCCTGAGACTTGAAAGAGGCACAGAGGTAAAGGTTTCCTTCTGTACCCAAAGAAACAGCTGTAAATCCTGCCTGAGCGAGGCCAGATTAGATACCCACTGTGGCCTCAAGGGTGACGCCTCAATTATGTAGCCTCTTGATCCAGAGAGTAAGTCCTTTCAACACTACCATGCTTGCTTGATGTAGCTAGCTTGAGAAAGGACAGCGCCAGTGCCTGTGTGTCCAGGCTTATGCGTCCTCCTCCTTTCACACTATCTGTCCTTACCAATGTGCAGTTCTGGGGCTCACGTTGAGTAGGGGCATTTGCCCTGCACCATCTCAGGCTCCCTCAAATTTGGATGATGGAGCTGTTGGGAGGAGTTGGCTCCCACACTCTGAGTACTGGGGATGGTAGCAAAGAATGAGTTTTAGAGAAATATTTACCCAAAAGTAATCCCTTTGCCATGCCACTGCCCGTTTCCCAGGAGGCTGGGCAACAAACACAGAGTCTGATCATCATTTATTGAGTGGAAAAGCTTAGACTTGCGAAGACTAGGGGTTGAGGGTAAGGAGCAGTGGTGTGGTCTCCATCTCAGATCCTGTAGCAGGCAGGGGCTGGGGTCTCCTGAGAACAGTGATGAGGTATGACAACCAGGGAGCAAGGAACATTCATGACACCAAAGGCACCTGAAACAGTAGATGCTGAAAGACTTCATGAACTTATTTTAAGTCAGGCATGGGGCCACATGCCCACAACCCCAGTACTCAGGAGGCAGATTGTAACTGCAAATCTGAAGCTAGCCTAACCTATATAACAAATTTCAGGCCAGTTTGGGTTGTATGGTATGACCTTAACTCTAAACAAAACCAAAACTAAAACCTTTTGAAAAACAAATCTGATGTTAGAGTCAAAACTGTTAAGCAGCATTCTAAGAATGGACTCATATGACTCTCAACCACCATTCAGGGATCCAGGGCACATGATTTTCCCCGTTCTACATGAAGAGTACAGGCCTGTGGGGGTTCATGTCTACATTTCACAAGTGGGAAAGCGGAGGCCCAGAGATCAGGTGCATGAGTATCACAGGGGATGATTGGCAGGAAAGAAATGTGAAGTCTGGACCCCATGTCAAGAGCACAGGCTGAGAAACAAAGGGTTTGGTGGTATTCTGTTTTTGGTTTGGGATGGCTTTATGACAGAGGGCTTAGGCTACAGAATATCGCAAAAAATCAGTTTATAATGTATTCCTGCTGAAATGATTGGGAGGTCATCATTTGGCACAGTAAATCTGGGATGTTTTAGTGGGCAACTTAATGTAGGAAATGAGGAAATGTGCACATTGCACATGTCCATATTTTATATGTATGTATATATATATATACATTTATATGTACATACATGCATGTGTAAACATGTACTATGTAAGTATATGCTGTGCTGCTGCTCATACATACATACATACATACATACATACATACATACATACATAGTTCTCATGGAAACAAGAGCCCATGAAACAATAGGTAACCTTTATATGATATGCAGGTTGAGATGGTTTTTTAAGAACTTACTGGATTATAAGGGCTGAGGAGTAGAGCCTGAGACTAGGACTTGAGCATAAGAATTTCTCTTCCTGTGGAGTTGAGGTATAGAAATATTTCATGCCATCCTATCCTACCCTACCTCATTCTACCCAACTCCATCTCATCCCACTTCATCACCCAATCATTCCATCCTATCTCAACTTAAAAAATGTTGCTTGCACCCCACTTAGTAAACTTTGTGATTGTCCACGAGGCCAAGGCCTGCCTTTTGCAAACTTCCTGTATCATCTGGCTCTCTTCAGTTTGCAGAAAAAGCCAACATTTGATCTTACAAGCCCCACCTCTTAGTTACAAATCTGGGATAGAATGAAACTAATCGGATTACCACCCCACCCCCATGCACCTGGAGAGTGCTCAGAGTGTTCCTGGGCCATTTGCTGTCTTCTTTGTGGTTTTGTGCCTACACTTTCCCTCCTGTCGTGAACACCTTGTATAGTGTGGCTCCCGGACCTGCCCATCCACCCTCTAGCTGCCATCTAGTCCAGGCATCTGTCTCCTGCTGGTCACTATTTATGTTTGTCCCCTCTGAGAACCTGAACTTTGCTTTTGAGACCAAGTTTTGTGCTGCAAGACACAGTGTGCAGTATTTTGAGTGAGGCAGTGTATTTGGGGGTTCATGCCACCTTGTTCCCAACTTTGAAGTCCCTACAAACTCCAAATGTGAGCATTTTTCCTTAATTCCCTGGTCGTTTATGATCTTTTTGATTAGCTTCATCCGATATGTCTTCATTGAAGCGTCATGGCCCAGCACAAATCTCTTAGATTGCCTTGACTAACTTCCTCAAATCTGAAAGAATCGAAATTCTAAAGCATACGAAGTCTGGGAAGATTTGGGTGAAGGGACCTTTGGATACACTTGAGCGTGTTACTGATGATCGATGCATGCATTGTGAAAGGAAATAGTGGCAGATAGCAGAAGGCACAGAGACCAGTTCTTAAGAGGTTGACTCTGCGGGCGTTGGTGGGCACAGTTTGAGTGATGGCTATGAAGCACTTTGGAAAGTCATGATTGGTGTCTGCCTACATGGGGTGGTTTTCTTAAAAACTCCAGAACTATATACACTCTTCCCACATCCAATGCTTGCCTCGCCAGAGGTGCACTGGGTGCTGTAGGAGAAAAGGGTTGCTTTGCCACAGATGAAGAATAACAAGCACACGGTCGGGGAGACTGTAGGTTCACCACCTTCACTGTTTTGTTTTTGTACACTGTGTTTTTCCTCTCTTCATATTTCCATACTTTTTAACTGGATCTGCTGACTACGAACTCGTATGCACTTTTGGTAATTGCCGTTAATCAAACAAAAGCCCCACAGCTGAGTCTTCCTCCCCCTGCAAAAGGCTTGGGATTTTCCAAGCTTTGACGGTTTCTGTCTAAAAGGGCCTTAAACACGGGGCTCCTGAGATTAAAGATAGATGAATTTGCTCTAAGTTCGTCCCAGGAAAAAGTATCTTATCTAAATGTCTAGAAAGAATCGACTGAGGGTGTCAGGCTTAAGCTAAGTGAGGTTTACCCACAGAACCCACCCCAGCACTGGCTGCAGGGGGTGGGTTGGAAATGAGATCCTTTGGGGGCAGATGCTGTGTCCCGGAAAACGTTTAAAGAAATCAGGAGAAAGCACTAAAAATCCATGGAGATTTGAAGAAAAACAAGTAGAACATCAAGATATGAAAAACATGATAACATACTGAAATTATTCTCTTCAGCAAATGGTATGTGGTTTTGCTTTTTATCATAAACAGTAAGATAGGACTACTATATTAATGACCAAATTTCCCAAAGGTTCTGTGCTGCTAGACTTAGATGTGAAGTATTTTGAGTCATGAGGCATTTATCAGTGTTCCTGGCAACTTGTTCCAAATTCTGAAATCTCCTTAAACTCTGGATGTTAGTAGTTTTACTTAATTTCCTGGGCATTTATGATCTTTTTGCATTCAGCTTAGTCTATAGGTATCTTCACAGAAATTTCGCTGTTTGGTCATGGTGTGTAACATGTCTCCTAGATTCACCTGATGAATGTTAGGCCATGCACAGCCTATCTGGAAAGAAGTCAAACACTTTTTCTTTTTTAATTAAATGTATCCTAAGGGAGATGTATCCTAATAGGAGAGAAAACAGAGATTTGTCCCAAGAAGGCCTGGTCCATATCTGAGTGTTTTCCTTCCAGGCTGTGCAAACTTAGGTTACAATGTAACTTTGGGTTCTCAAATTTTTCTTGCACACATTTTCATATGCCTTACATTTTCCAGAAGGGTTTGCTCTATGTAGTTATTCATTTCTCTTTCCTTTCACATCTTTGATTTTAGAGCCTGAATGATCCCATATACCTCTTTCTCCCCTGGGAAGAACCCTACAATTTATTTTGTTTGTTGTTGTTTTTTTTTTTTTTGAGACAGGGTCTCTCTGTGTAACACACCTAGTAGTCCTGGAACTTGATTGGTAGACCATCTAGCCTGGAAATCAGAGATGTGCCTGCCTCTGTCTCCAGAGTACTGGGATTAAAGGTATGTGTCACTGTGCTGACGCAAACCCGACCCTTCTTTGTTTAATCAAATTCACCAAGGAAGGGAATATTTTCATGATTGCTGGGAGCACACTCTCCTCTGCCCCAGGAGTTCAAGAGTCATGTCACCCACATTTATCTCGAAGCCAGTGGAAGAGTCTGGTTACTGGAGGGCAGGCTGTCAGCCAGAAAGCCAGGCTTTCCCCATTCCGGGGAGGTGATGGATGGCAGAGTTCTGATTTTTAAGAGGGACCTGAATGTGGTTAACATGGTGACAGATACGGATCTTAACTGGGCACAGCTTGCAAATTCCAATTAATCTGATCCCAACCCTTGGGACATCTGCTCTACATTGAGGCTGAACTCTGGTCTAGGGCTCTGGGCCCAATCTGTTACAGTGTCCTGCAAACTTCTTGCTCCTGTGCCCTTGGTTAGGTCTTCTGGAGGACAAGATCTGACAGGGGTGTCCCCATTACCCTGCCCTGGGCAGGAAGAGGAGGAAGAGGAAATGATCCCTTCCCCTTTTTTTCCTCTTATGTTCTTCTGTCCTCATCTTCCTTTGCCCTATTTGTTTTTCTCTTTCCCTATTCTCTCTGTAGTGGAGCGAAGTGAGACTCTTTTATTTCATACCATAATGGAGTGCAGTAAAAAACTGGGTAGTGAGTCTCCTCTGTTGAGGTCTGGGCCCTCGACAAGATAAGGCATATGGTAAAAATTTAAAAGCAGCCAAATGCATTATCTTGGACAATTGGAATGACATTTGATCCTTTCCTGTTGTGAGTCTGAGTTGTAACAGTGGAGTTCTACCCTAAGGAAAGGAGTTATCCTGGACAGTGCCAGCTTCCTCCCACCCCAAGGACAGGGCTTCTGCCTGCAGGGAACCTTCTGCTAAGCACAGCCTTGGAACTTAGCATGGCTAGGCCTGCAGATGACGTCATTGGCTTTCCGTGAGACAGCTGCAGTCAGCATCAGGACACTCCAGGCATGCCAGTGGTAACTGGAAACCCTATTTTCAAATGCTTCCCACAGCATTTGTGCATGGTGAGAAGTGCTCCTCATAGGGTACGAATACTGCCCACGGCAGGGTCCTAGGGCTATTAGGGCTATCGAAAGACTAGGGCCAGGGCTCTGTAAGGGTGGGAGGAGGACATTTCTTAGAGGGATTTCATTTGAATAGGTCTACAGTGAGCCCAAGGGATGCATTTTTCAGCAGTCACTGCCAAGGCCTCTATTTGCAATTTCACTTTACAAATATATACAATATATTTGTAATAAATATAATAAATAAACATATTTAAATACATATATAAGTAAACATATAACCATATAAATAAATATAAACAAATACATATAATAAATAAATAAATATTTATTAATCTGCCTAATCTTCTCTGTGTATCAGGGCAGCAGAAGAGAGGAATAAAGGTGGAGAAATGCAAGAAGTTTTTTTCTAAAAAAAAAAAAATGATTTTTTTCAAAATTTATTTTATGAGTATAAATGTTTTGCCTGCATACATGGGCATGCAGTGCCCTTGGAGGTCAGAAAATGGTGTGAATCCCCTGGACTTGGAGTTATGGGTCGTTGTGAGCCATGTGGGTGGTGACAACTGGACCCAGGGCCACTGGAAGAGCAGCCAGTGTTAACACTCATGAGGAATGTTTCAGGGATCAGTACCCCTACACATGTTTGGAGGTCTGCAAAGGAAAAGAGACATTAGACGTCAGCTTGTTTGTGTGTGTCTGAGGTGAGGAGCATGGTGATCTGCGGAGCTTGGGAGCACGCTCACCTCCATCCAGTGGGGTAAAAGGGGCTGGGAGGCTCACACTGACATACCATGGGGACAGCCATATGCTAGGAGCTCCTGCTTGCCTCAGGAGCAGTGTTGGCCTCTGCTGAAGGCCGGGCTCCCACTCCAGCCATGGGCTACTAACCACTGTTCCCTCAGCAGTCACTAAGTATCCTACTGTATCAACGCCTTTGATTTTCATGCCTACTTTCTTGGGTGGGAACTGTCCCTAACATTGGGGAAAGTGACTCATAGGATTTCAGTTGCCCAAGGTCACCCAGCTGGTTGGCACAAAGCCTGTTTTGGAACATAGATGGTCCACTGTGGCTCCCCACCAAGATCTATTTCTATGTGTGCTACTGGAGATGAAAGCCAGGGCCTTGCACATTCTAGCTCTGGGCCACTCAGTTCTTGCTGTGGACTTAGGATCTGCTAGGTCACAGTGTTTTGAATTACAGTTGAATCCACCAGCTTTTTCACTTCCTCCTTTTGATCATCAGTATAACTAGTGTAATGTTATGAAGGAATTAGCATATTCCTTCATAACATTGTTGAAAACAGGCCCTTGGGGTAAATGGTTTTACAAGTGGAGCTTTCCCCCATCCCATCATTCCATCTGTTAAAGGGAGTGCTGATTATCAGGGCTGTCTAAAAATGCAACCACCCGGCCTAGAGTAAGAACTAACTAGAATAAGGTACAGACTTGCAGGAACCTGTGCTTGGTGTGAGGTGAGAGGACAAGAGGGGACATAAGGACCAGTTCCTGAGGTGGCCTTTGATGATTTGGCTATGGGGTGGTGCCCTTCTTACAGCTTGTCTTGTGAGCTTCCTTCTCTAGGTTTCCCTGCTTGCCAGAATCCACCTCCCCAGAGAGCAGGTAATCTAATGCTGTTCCCTTCCCTGAACGCCTTCGCTGCCACCTGTGTCCAGAAGCGCAGGCCTCTGCCCTCTACCCTCTACCCTCTGCCTTGGGGTTTGCCTCTGCAGACTCCCCCTCTTTCTTGGTGCTGTGAATCTTCACTCTACTTTGATGTTTTCAGCAAGCCCCATCAGTGCCTTTTAAACTCACATGCTTTTTACCTGGGCTTCCCTCTTAGTTCCCTGTTTTCTCCATACCCAATTTATTTTTTTTCTTTTTACTTAGCACTGGTCTGTTCTGAGGCAGTATGATACATGGGGACGCTGGGAAAGCCTGGATGGATAAAGACAGTCTCTTGCCTTTGAGGAGTTCTGGGTCTAGGAAAAGAATGTGCTGCAAAGTACCTGTGGTCAGTGCTATGAGAATCACAACCGTGTAGAAAGCCTTCCTCTTACAGGAAGCCTTTTCTGGTTGCTTATTGCTGTGCAATCGCCCTTGTCTCAAGCCTCATGGATCTTATTCCCTGTTTTCTGCCCAATATAAGCCACTTTCTTTGTTGCCAGTATCTTTTGGATTTTAACCATTAAAAACAAACAAACCATTAGCTCTGTCCTGTGTGATGAATAATCCAAGTGAGTTTATATTGGTCAGATCCCTGGTTCCTCTTTTTTGCTATCACAGTCTATATGTATTGATGTGTGTATTTGGGGGAGAGGAGGTGGAGGGGGGATTTGCACATTTGAGTCCAATTAGCATTGAGTAAAGAAAGCATTGGATGCCCTGGAGCTGAAACTACAGGGATTGTGAGCCGCCCAGCCTGGATGCTGGGAACTGAACTCTGCTCTCTGCAAGAGCACTACATACTCTTAACTAGCCCCTTTCGATCATAATTCTGTGGAACAGGCAGGACATGTGCAGTGAGTCTGGCTTGCAAAGAGTCAGTAGCCTATTCTCAGGCACATAGTTCTTCAGTGGCATGCTCGTGCTGTGAGTTTGCCATGCAGCTCAGCAGAAGGATTGATAATGGGTTCTCACCGTGGAGACCCTCACTGGTCCTGCACTGTGAAGGGATGTGTTAGGGTAAATAATAAGATGGGGGTGGTGGTTCATGGCTGCATTGCAGGCAGTTCATTGAGGACCACCTCAAATGGTGTGGCTGGGTCTGTTTGGGTCAAAGGTGATTTGCACCCATACCTCTTTTTCATGTGGTCATTACAATCCTTCCCTTCCTTCCTGAGTAGGACAACTGATTGGGGTAGCGGTGGAAGGAATTAGAACACTGAGGTGAGTCTGGAGCTGGAAAAGATAAAAGGGAAGGATGCACTAGCCCACTCCCAGGTTGCTTATGCACCTGTGATGTCATCTTCGTTCACCACTGGCCTGGGATAAAAGGACCCCTGACTCTTCTCTCTCTTTCTCTCTCTCCCTCCTTCCTCTCTTGCTCTCTCTGCCTTTGTCTCTCTGTCCGGTGCTGCCTTCCCTCATCTCTGCCTCTGCCTTCGTGGCTCACTCAGGCCCTAACTCTCTTCTGTTTTCCTTCTCCCAAATAAATATCTTTCATACCAGATCTGTTATATGCATGCATATTTTTTAATATATCGTAACAAAGAGAGCCAAGTCTGGAGACAAATAACAGCTAGTGGACCCCTTAGTGCTCCCTATGATGGCATTTCGGTGGGGTTTTGGGAGGACAGCAGTCAATTAAAGACAAGGATTTCTTGTCATCCAGGAAGGAGGAAAAGCTCCAGGTCCAACCATTCTCCCTAACGATATCAGAGCCCTAAACCACTCTTTAAAGTATTTAGTGGACCTGGGGACAATGAGTACAGAGAGTGGAATCCCAGCCCTCTTAGGCCGGCTGCTGATTTCCGGCTCTGCAATGAAAGCACAGGCACCGCCCTGTGCACACGAGCTGGTTGGAAGGGGTTGGGGCTTTTGAAGCTCAGCTGTTTGAGCTACCTACGTGTTAAACCTTGATTTAACAAGAACAAAGCGTGTTTCTTCAGCCTGGGCACGAATCAAAAATAGTTGTGTTTTTTTTTTTTTTTTTTTTTTTGGCTTCAGTTTAAAAATAAAAAAATCACCTTTGGGTTGAGATCAAGAATGGAAAATTTCAGGGCATAGGAGTAATTTTTTCCCCCTATCTGTTCCGGGCAAAGGATGATGAGGCATTTCCATGAGAAGTTGTATGTAAACACCTATGTGTCTCACCTCTCTATGGCCTTGTGGTGCCCCCTCTGTCAAGCTGTCTTGTGCTAAAAGAGATTCCTCCATCTGCCTAGCATGTTCAGAGTACAGGGAACATGTGTAAAATTAGATATAAGCAACTAATTGGAAGGCAAAGGAAGAGGCGATTAAAGTTAAGCTGTAGCTTCCACCAATGTGGCTGTATCACATAAAATGCAGGTTAGCACCCCAAATGAGCAATGACTGAGGCTCCCAATTGGTTGATGAGAAACCTCTTGAGAGAACAAAGGGCCTAGGGAACTATACTGACAAGTGGGGTTAAAAAGTGGAGACTCCTTGGGAGTTCTATTAAAAAAAAAAAAAAAAACACAAAAAACAGTATTGACCCAATTGGAGCGATCAGTTCAATGTCTGCAGCACAAGCTCAAGCACCCAAAAGTTCAATTCCCAGAACCTATATTAAAAATTAGCACAGGCCAATGTGATAGTTGGTGTTCGTAATCAGCACTGGGGGTGGATCATGGAGACAGGCAGATCTCTGGGGCTCAGTGGAAGGCAGGAATAGCCTACTTGGTGAAATTCAGGCCAGTAGCGTGTGTGTGGGAGGGGGAGAACCTTAAGAACAATGCCTGAGATTTCCCACTGGCCTTCACATGCCTTTGCATATAAATACACCTCCCCTCACTCATGTACATGCACCCCACCCAAGAACAGACAGGTCCTGACAGCTCAAGTGAACTTTGTAGGGCAAGATGGCTAAAACCTTGTTTGTTTGTGGTCCTCTGGCTTCACAGCCCAATGTTGTCAAGGTGTGAAGAAACAGTTGTTTTGTGTCAGTTTTGCTGTTTCTGACAACTGTTCCTGAGGAAATTTACATTTGTGCACCAGACCGTCTCCAATGTCAGGTCTAAACTTAGAAGCCACCTCCGACAGGTGCTAAAATCAGTCATACAAAATCCAGGGCGACACTTAGAAATACTGAATACCCATGAGGCCATCGTAGCCCCTGGTAGAACTTCTGTGTCTTGGGCCCCAGATGTTGTCAGGGTATGGCACATTTTCTGTGGGCCAGGCCACCGACACGTACACTGATACGTCTCCATGGAACTAAATCCGTGTGGCTGGTATGATGCCACAGCTCCCGTCTGGGTACCTGCACTTTCATCTCTACCCAGTCACATGCCATCTGTATGTCTGGGGCATGAAGCTTCTTTCTTCAGTTTTGCGTTCTTTACCCATAAAATAAGTGTTAGATTTTTTTAAAATATATTTTTATTTCATGTGCACTGATGTTTTCTCTGCATGTATGTCTGTGTAAAGGTATCAGGCCCTCCTGGAACTAGAGCAGTTTTAAGCTGCCATGTGAGTGCTGGGAATTGAGTCCAAGTCTTCTGGAAGAGCAGCCAGTGCTCTTGACCACAAAGACATCTCTCCAGTTGAATCTTACTCACTCTGGGTTCACTCCCTGAACCTGAGTGCTATGATTAACATACAGTATTCAGGTTGGGAGGGCAGACTTCAACTTACTGAAGTCACAACTGATAATATGTTAAAAACCTCTCGGTGCCTTCAAATGGACCTTGTTCTCAGATTTTACCCTTGAAGCCTCTGGACGGTCCTGTGAGACAACACAGCATGAAGCATTGGCCCTTGGGTCTATTCTTAAAAAACATGTCTGTCTTACCTTTTAAATTTAATTAATTGTGAGGTGGTTTTGAGGGTCTTACTGTATATCCCAGGCAGACCTTTAACTCAAAGCAGGCTCAGTCCCTTAAGTGAGGATCCCTGCTTCATGGGGACAGGATCTTATGTATAGGCTGGCTCAGAACTTGCTTTGTAGATGAAGATTGTGACTGTCGGCTTCTCATCCCCTAACATGTGCTTCACTACACATTTAATTGTTTAAATGTGTGGACCATGCGTAGCGTTCTCATAGAGTCCATACAAATGAATCAGCTTTTCTGAGTATCTTTTAGCACCTGTAAATAAAGCTTACCATAAGCAGTGTGTGGGGGAAAAGGGGACAGCCTAAGTCTTGGCCCATGCTTTTGACCCTTGTCACTTATTAGCCATGTGACCTTGGGCAAACCATACAACCTTTGTCACCTCAATTCCTTCCTTGTATATGGGGGGTGGATAACAGCATTTTCTTTGAACTGATGGTGAGACCAGGTAATCTATGTGAACCATTTAGAATAGAGAAAGCACTATCAATGTGATAGTCCTCTGTGTGCTGCTAATGAGAACTTGCCTCACTGGGCTTTGTTACATGTGGCCTGTGCACAGCCACTTGTATGCTTACAATTCTCTATCCATTGCTTGTACTGCATGCAAGCTAAGTGCTGCGTAAGTAGCTGTGCTATTGCATTACTTGGGGAAGAAGGACATGAGAAAGAAGTCTGTGTTCTGCACAGGCACAATTTTGTTTCGGCTGTTTTCCAGTCCTCAGTTGGCTGAATCCATGTGTGCAGAATTATAGATTCCAAAGGAGGCTTGTCTACATCAAGTGAGATAACTTCATTCTGAATCTGGCGAGATAATGCAGGTAAACCCCTAGAACAATTCTTGACAGTCAGTTCTCAATGATTGGTAGCAGCTCTTACCTAAGTAGCTTCTATTGGGAAAATGTAGTCATATTTTTGTATCATTTCATTTCAGTTTGTGTCTCATCCAGGATCTACACTAGCTCTGACTAGAACAAAACTAAACAACAGAAAACAAAAACAAAAACAAAAAACTAGGCTTGGCTGCATTGATAGGAGAAAATGTCACCTGTTCCTGAATCTCATCAAATACATGTTCCTTCCTTTTTCCAGAGGGCACATGGAACTCCACTGGGGATGTGAAATCTGGCTACAAAGCAGAGGACTTAAGGGGGGAACTTGAGCTGTGTGTGTGTGGGGGAAGGCTCCCTTGGGCCCATGGCCCCATGGTCTGTTTGGGACTGTATGACTTGGAGGAGAAGCTACTTGGGAGGATACAAGGTCTGCTGTGGGAATTTAAGGCCTTGGACTGGGTATCTTTCCTTAGGGCACCCTGGCCAGGGCTGAGGAGCCAATTGCTCACATCTTCTCTGCTGGGGAGAATCTCAGTGGCTCTAGAGACCACTTGAGCACAACTCTTGGGTGTTGAAAAGCCAGATACTTAGCATACAGGAAATCTGATGCCTATTTCCAGAGCCAGAGCCACTTAGAAGGCAAGGCTGCATGCCATCTAGATGGAAAAGCACCTTACAGGGTTCCATGCACTCATTCCCTGTTGTCTTAGGTTGCCCCAAGAGACCACTGTTGGCCAGAAACTCGTGTGACTAGCTAGGAGAAGTCCACGGACCTCCCAAGTATTGCCAGATAGCAGATTGGCTGGGCTGGGCTGGGCTGGGCTGGGCTGGCTCAGGGCATGGAAGTGATTAGTCTTCCAGGGCTGAAGTTCGCAAGAAAAGTAACCTGTCAGGCCTTAGCAAGCATACGGCCGGCTCCTCACTCACAAACTGCTGTATTTTGGATCTTAAGTGTTCCCCAAGCCCTGTGTATTGCAGGTCCCCAGAGAAGCACTATAGAGAGGTGATTATGGGATTCTAGCCCATTCCTCATATTTTCCTCTCTCCCATCCCAGTGGGATGTGCTGGTTTTGCTCTGCCACTTGATCTTGCTGTGCGTGGCTTGACAGCTTGCCGCAGGCCCGGAGTAACACTTGTCTGTGGACTGAAGCCTGAAATTGTGAGCTGGAATGCACCTTTTGTCTATAAGTTAGTCATTGGATATTTGCGACACTCATAGAAAGCTAACCAAGACACACTAAATGAATTTTGACTTAATTTAAATAAGATGAGAATGAAGAACACTTCAGGAGTCAACCAGACTCAGACCTTCTGAACCTTTTTCTTAACCTTCCAAGCACATTGAGAATACCCACTGCATTGATTCATTATGAACACCAAATGAGATAAAAAGCTTGAGAAAGCTTTGTGAATTATTCCTCTCAAGATAAAAGAAAAATATATATTTCTTTGTGGTTCATTGAACCACATTTTTCTCATTTAGTGACATGAGTTAGTATTTATGCACCCAAATGTCTCTTGCCTGGTACAGCCTTTCTGGGAGCCCAATCTTGAATGTTAACCTACTTACTTAGGGGACTGTATAAGGAGGTGGTCCTTCCTAAGCAGCCTGAATTTAACCATCCCAGACAGCCTAAAACATTTTGACAGCAGGGGTTTGGGAGATCCAGAATCATCCAGGCTTTCTTCTGGGTATACCCTGGTTGGGTATGTGTACTTTAACATCTTTCACAAGCGGGGCACACTTTGGTTATGAGACGCTTGCATCCTTTCAGTTGGAGAATACCCCTAACTCATGAACCCAAAGTCACAGGGCTAATTGTAGGCCTTGATTCATAGTGGGCCCAAAAGCTCTAGGGCAATATTAAACTGCCCATTGACAATGACTGACAGCTTTCAGCATTGAAGTAATGAGTCCAGAGCCTCCACTTCTCTGCAAAGCACTGTGGAAGTGAGCTCCTCGAGTAGCTCTCTGTACCTTTCAGAAACCTGCCTCTTGTGCTCTCTGCACGCAGTGGATGTCACATTCATCTCCTGCTCTTTGACCAGAATTAATTACCAGCATTATCCGAGGGAGTTATTTATATTAGTCTCAAACCAGTGAGCTACTGCAGCTGGAGGACCATCAAACACAATGTGTGCTGATTGCCTCAGTGGCTTCCAGTCTGCATTGGCAGGGGTTACAGGAGACCCTTGAGAGGCCTCAGGTTTTTTTTCTTTAATTTTTTAATTTTTATTGTGTTTATGATTGATGGCTGGAGCTGGGGAAATGCCCAGGAATTCTGTTCTCTTAGGGAGTTTGGCTTTCATGTGTGTAACATCAGAATGCGGCTGTTGCATGTAGATGGAGGATGGTTGTCTGTAGTGGGACATGAGACCGCTGGCTAGCAGTTTTCATGTCCCGGATGTCCATGCTCTTCTTTGTCCTCAGCGCTGAGTGGGTGTGGCTCATATTTCTTTCCATGATCCAGGTTTTTACCTGATGCAGGTGGTCATTGTGCTGAGACAAAGGGGACATGGGTGCTTAGTGTTTTCTCTGTCTTCACTATTGTCCCCACTACAGAGAGCACACTAGAGGCATCAGCATTCTGTCTCCTGAATCAGAGCTTCCAATCCCTCCCAACCACTCCCAGAGTTAACCTTGAATTACTGTGTAGGAGAGGGATTGTGTGTATAGAGGCTAGAGACCAAAATTGGGCATCTTCCTCTACCATTCTATGCCTTACATATTTCTTAATTTTGTTGGGGAGAGGAAAAGAGGGACATGCCATGGCGAAAGACCAATTGTAGATGCAGCGCTTGGTTCTTCCTTCTACCGTGTGGGCTCAGAGAAAATAAACTCACATCTTCAGACTTGCTTCATGTCTCCACCTCCTCATGCTGATGGTCATCACAGCCTGAGCTTGTTGCTCCCTTTTGGACAGAGTGGATGGGCAGGGTCATGAGACCCTCACCTGTGTATTCAGTCATCCCTCTGTTGTAAGTATCAACTAATATTTACTATTGATATATCTTCTGGTAAAGCTGCTGTTAGTCCTGAACAGCTGTATAACTAAATCACCACACAGAGACTATGATTTGTTTAATTAACCTAGAACACAATGCTGGGCAGTAGTTACTCCATCCTAAACCTCCGAGACCTCATAGTTTCCTAACATTTAGATTTCCCACATTATACTTTGCTTTTAGTGATATATTAGGTCCAGTCCATCCCTCCAGGTCATTCCAAGATCTCTCTCCTGCCTCTGTTCTCCCAGCTCTCTGCCCTTTCTGTCCCCTGGCTCCTCCCTCCCTTCCTGTTTCCTTTCCATTGTGCAACATTGTGACTGGTTGCTTTATTTTGGCATGTTTACATAAAGTTGAGACAGGTGATGCTTAGAATAAGTATCACAATGCAATGTCAGATTGAAACCACAGAGTCTGGGAGAGAAATCAGTATTTAAATGAACAAGGGTAAAGTGTATACATTCCAAAAGAACATTATACCAACACCCCTCCCTACCAGTTGTATGCAGTTCTGCTCTATTTGCACCTGGCCTTGGGATCTCTGAGAGAGGCTCCAAGGTATGGGTGTGGGTAAGAGTGGAGGAAGTGCCCTCTATTTACATAGCCATGTAGAAGTCATCAGTTCTTCCAGCTAGGCTGCTTTAAAGTTCCTGTCTGCCACCTCTTCCACATTGCACTGTAAATAAGCCTAATAAACTCTTTGGTTCTGCAGAGTGCACACTGGTGAAATCTTACCTTGGATTATTGTATGGACTCTGGGAGGAAGGGTAGTGGTTGTTTACATCACAAAAGAAGGGATTCTAGCAACAGGCACTTGACCAAAGTTCTTTGTTGTCTGTGGGCTGTTGTCTGTTGTGTGTGGGCTGTAGATTGTCACACAGTCTTCTCTGAGGTGTGTTTAGAATGCGTCTGGGAACCTGCATGTTGTTGTGGACCCTTAAGAGCTTCAATGTTGATCTCAGTTAATTTTCATGTAGTGATGATCAAGGTTATAATAACTTAGTGAGTTTTACCCAGCTCATTCCAGAACGACCCCAAGGCTCCAGAATACAACCAGGATTCCTGGCCTTTCCCAAGCCCCAACTTTACTGGTACATGCCACTAGAGCACAAGGCATCTAACTTGAACCTCTGAACAGTCTTTCTTTCATCTTTAGTTTACTCTCTAAAGTATTACAACGGGATGTTTTTACATTATTTCATACATCCCTTCTAACCTCAGCAAAGGGTTCTTGTCCTGGTTTGAGTCAGGTTGAGTCACCTGGAAAAAGGGACTCTTACTTGAGGAATTGCCTCCATCAGATTGGCTTGTAGACACACATATGTTATTATTATTATTAATTTTATTATTTTGATTAATGACTGATGAGGGAAGACCCAGCCCCATTGGAGGTGGTGCCACCCCTGGGAAAAAATGGTTCTGAGCAAGCCAAGGAGAACAAATCAGGAAGCAGTGCTCTTCCTTGATCTCTGTTTCAGTTTCTGCCTTTAGGTTTCTGTTTGAGCTCCTGCCCCAGCTCTTTTCTCAGGGGTGGGTTAGGAGATGGAAGGTTAAGTCAAATAAACTCTTTCCTCCACTAAGTTGTTGTGGGTCATGTTGTGTATTATAGCAATGGAAAACAAACTAAGACAACACAGACTGAGGCTATTTGAAGCTTTTGTTGTTGTTATCTAAAAAAGCAAAAGAGTGGTACAACTGTTTTTAAGATTCAGCTCAGAAGCAAGCTTGAAAAACCTAGGTGATAGTGGTATGTCAATTCAGTAAACATTTTCCTTTCCTGCTAGAAGGAAGCGTGTTTCTTGAATCTGTTTTTAAGGTCTCTTCTCCAATATCTGTTTTGCTAGGCCCTCTTCCCCACTTTACAGGTTCTTTATTTTTAATACTATCTTTTTAGAATAGCCAGAAGTGATCTTTGATCTTCTGAGTTTTATTTGGGCTCAGATGAAGCCTTAAGACACTCTATAGGGATTTGTGACTTTGTCAGGTGGTTGCCCTGGCCTGGAAGGAAAGGCCCTGAGGACCCTTCCTGAAGCAGATCAGCTGACTGTAGTAGCTATTTCTCTGGTTTCCCTGTTAGCAGGCCACTCAATGTTCCAGTGAAACACTCTCCTTCAGCCTGGATTGGATGGAGAGACTCTGATATACTTTCTTATGGTGGCTACCTGTGTGCACTCTGAAGGAAGCCACAGATTGCAAAACAGAGGTGAACAGGGAGTTCTCCCTAGGGAATGATTTTTCTTCTGAATGGAGCTTTTTTACACATGATCAGAGAAGCTGGGGATGTTAATGCCATTTCAGCACACCCTCTTTGTTCCTCATTCTCCCTTGCTTAATGTTTTCTACTTTTCGTAAGACTTTCAGGCCCTGCCTTGTCCATAGAGTTGGGATGTCATGATTTATCTATATACAGAGTCTCTGAACAAAATGGCCTTCTAGGAGCAGGCAGCCTTGGGAAGGGGGCCTTTCCAGCCAGAGACCAGGAGTCTGTGGGGGTCTCCTCCCTGGGCTTTTTCCAAATTGCTCTCAGGATTTCTGTGTCATCTGGTTTACCTTACCTGAGATGAGCTATTACATTCTTGTCTGGAGTCTTTTGCAGGGAGTCTTGGTTGCTTCTCTGCTGTGCCCCGTGGCAGTGGCATCACCCAGGCTTTCAGAGGGTGAAAAATAGCAGACTTGTCATGGTTATGGAAAATCTGGCCTGGCTTGGCCCCAAGGAATTTGTTAGGTCTGCTTTGAAGAGCTGGTGTTGCCAGTTGAGAAACCCTGTGGGCTCCTCCTTTCAGTATCTATTCACAGTGACCTTGGTTCGTTGGTTCCATGTCTCCCACTGGAACAGCAACAAAAGGCATTGATCCCTACTTGAACCTTTTCATTGGGAATGTTCAGAGTGAAATATGAGATCTGTATTATTTAAACTTAGTTCCACCACGGCTTCTGTGCCTGGGTTCTACTCCTCCAGGCAGCATGGGGAGGGGAGGATGACTCCTGTGGGAAGGGCCTTTTGTGCTTTTGGTCACTTTGAATTCCACTCCTGGTAGTGCAGCTGTATGCTGGAAATGTCTTGCTGCTGATGTTGATACCTAGGGTCAGGGACACTGGGCCTCAGTTCCCTATAGGGTATGACTTGGAACATCCCTGGGACAGAGGCTGCTTTCTGAAGGAGGGATGTCTTGGTAGGCTCCTAGATGAATAGTTCAGGGGCTTCCTCTGGATCAAAGTGGTGCCTGGCGCTGGCAAGATGGGCACTGCACCCGAACGACTGGATTCTCAGACTAAGAAACCTGGGAACAGGCCCTCAAGGTACTGCTACGCATCTTAGGCTTGGCATTGAACGGCTGGCTTTACCCAGGAGTGCCACTGCTGCCAGGTTCTGGCCCTGTCCTCGGCTCTCCCAGATGCTACCCTTCTAACCTTGGCAGGAGAGGACACTTACCTGGCCTGAAGGGCCATTAACTCATGAAGCCAATATGGGACCATTTAAAATATGGATGGGACACCTTTTCAAAAATGCAAATCAAAAATAGGTGTCCCGAATGGGCAAAAGATAAAGAACACTTTCTAAAATGACTGAATGAACGATATCTAGATTATTGTTGCTACTTTGTTATTGCTGTGCCAGCTATTTGTGGTATAACAATATAGTCACTGCTTCCAGACTTCCCTCACTGTTAGTGACATCATGGGCTGCCCCAGGAACCCAGGACACAGTGGTTCCCCAGGCATGTGGTATCTGTGACAAGAGAAAACCATGGAGTCCACAGCAAGGCAGGAAGGACAAAGCTCTGTGTTCTTGGAGGGGCATGTATTTGAAATTCGCAGAGCAAAGGGTGAGTGATGAGCAGGGTGTACCTCTGCCAGCTAGTCACCATAGCTGCTACGCAGATGCAGCCAGGTGTGGGCCTCCTATTACCCACTTTTAGTGCCCCCCCCACAATGTGGGGCATATTGTTTCTGTTTCCAAAAGAGGAAAGAGAGCCAGACCCAGAGAAGGACGCTGAAATCACAGAGCTGGGAAATAGAGGAATTAGGGTCCTGTCTCAGAAGCTGTCATGTCCCCAAAGAGCTCATTGGTTTTACCCACAGCACTGTGCCTTTTCTAGAAGCAGAAGCCAGGTTGATCCAGGTGTCCCCACGTGACGCCTTCATCATGTTTTCTGGACCCCTTAGTGCTGGCACACTCCACTGATGGGGTTTCTTTCTCCTCCTCTGCCAGCCAGGCTCCCGGCCTTCTGTACACAGCTCCTTTCTGGGATTGTGCATTGGTCTTGGGGGAGGAGTTCCCCACAGTGACTCTAAGCCTCTGTTGCTTTTCTTTTCACTCCATACTTTGACCTCTCAGTTGGGCAGGGCTATGCAAGTACCAATAAGCAGACGGTGTCCATGAGAGATGGACTAGATGAGAACCATGATGTCCCGTTTGTGTCACCAGAGGAGCTGAGCTGGGCTAGGGAGCGGAATGTGACTGACTACTCTTGCGCTCCACGCAGACCACACTGGAGCAGAGGTCATTTCTCACGGATGAAGGCTGCCAGTCACACTCTGTCTAGACTCTCCAAGCGTTGACGTGTTCAGCAGAAAGATTTCATCAGGGGCTCATCCTGGCTACACACTGCCCTACATCCTGGCTCCTTGGAGAGGAACAAGGTGGTCAAGGGAGAGAGAGAGTGATGTCAACTGAAATACCATTCCATGAGGCTCAGGATTTGTGGGTCCACTTTGCTCCTGTGCCCCCTTTTCATTTGGGGGTCTCAGGTCTCCCATAGGGAACTTACTCTAGGACTCCCTGCTGGCACACCTCTGTGTGGTTCCCACCATGGCTGGGGAGCTCTGGGCTTCTGTAGCTGATGCTGGATGAATCTGAATTTGTAAGAGGAGTGAGAGATAAAAGTGAAGTGTTGCTCTTCCATCCCTCATCTCAAATGCAGGTGCCAAATCCAGCATCCTATGCTGTGAGCAGCATCAAATTAATGATATAGGTATGGGGTCTCTCTCTCTCTTTGTCTCTCTCTCTCTCTCTCTCTCTCACACACACACACACACACACACACACACACACACACACACACACACGAGATATTGCATAAAAATACTGTTTCCCTGTATCTCTGAGTCAGTTTTATACTCCATTCTGCTTCAGTTTCTTCCTCAGTAGCTTTCTATGTTCCACCACCAAAATCTTGGTTGAGGATCTTACATCTTGGAGGTAAAGCTTAAGGGCAAAGCCTGTGGCATTGCTTAGCTTGTGAGGGCAACACATAAAAAGAGCACTCTACATGGAGTCCTTGTTCTGCAGGTCTGGAGTTTTATTTCCATCTTTCCTTCCAAGACGCAATAGTTATGCCAGCATCTTAGCTTTAAAATGCTCCCCTCCTCCAAGAATTTGCTCTGAGGGAATCCACACAGTTGTGCTTCTGCCTAGAACCAGCCAGCCTGTTTCCCCTCCCCCCACTCCCAACCTCAGAGGGAGGCATGCCTGTATCTGGAATGCTTGTTTGGATATGTTCTCAAAGGTGCCTTCTAGTTCTTGAGTTCGATGGGTCCACATGAAGTCAGAAAGCTAAGATATGAAGAATAACAGCTGTGCAGGTGTTAGGCCAGGATGCTAAACCAAGAGAAAAAGGCCAAGAGAGGATGGGGAAAGCCCAAAGCTTCAAAAGGAGCACAGGATCCCAAAGACTTCTGGCTTTCAGGAGCAGAAGGAAGATGGCCATGGCTACTGTGGCCCTGCCTGGGAGCAGTGAGGGATGTCTATACACTTTAGAGGATGGGAGAGAGAAGGCAGCCCCAGCCTGAGCTCATATCAGACGGAACCTTTAAAGGTGGACTGATGTACTCCATCTTCTTCAGGACTCCACCCTCCTAACCTAATGCTCATTTCCTCCTCTTTCACCTTTCTCATTTACTCTTCTTGGCCCTGGAGTGACCACTGAAGACATGAGCCTCATCACCAGGCTTAGGACTGGGGTAGGGGTGTCCCTGTCAATCCCCAGGATTGCATACAGCTCTGCATGCCTTGTCTTCTCATCTTCTTCGGAAAGAGGAGCAGTGGGGCATGTGAATTAAGCAGTTCCAGCAGTCCCTGTGGGGACGTGTTCCACGCACACGGCTGAATAGCCCCACGGCCTCACTTTTGCCCTTCTCTGGAAAATTTCTATTATGACTGCCACCGTGGGGAGGCTGGTTTGAAGGTGGTGTCACTTCTCTCAAGCCATGGGAGTCTAGGATGGGGTGCAGGACTCTCCAACCTGATGCCTTATGTTGTGCTGACAATCTGGTTGGAACACCTCAATAGGGCATCACTGAAATCCTGGGAATAACAAAAGGGAATCAAACTGAGGATCATTCAGTCAGCTCTGGTCACGGTATCCAAATACCTGACACAAGGTTCTTAGGAAGTATAGAGATGTTTATTTTGGCTCACAGTTCTGGAAGCTCAAGGTCGGGCAGCCCCATGGGATTGCACTGCACGTGGCAGAGGGAGCACGTGTCTAAGCTAGCATTCCCATCATGAACAAGTAAAAGGAGCAGCAGTAATGAGGACCGATAAATCTCCTTCAGAACCTCACCATGTGACAGACTTCCCATTAGGCTGTAGCTCTCAAACACATCCACCCTGAGAACGAAGCTTGAAGCACACCCCTTTGAACCATCACAGAGGGTGTCAGCCAGCTTTCTGCCTCTCATAGATCACAGCCTTTCCCAGCATCCTTATGTTCTCCAAGCCCAATGGGCTGTGTCGGGCTCTCTCTGGGTTCCATGATGACTTAGCTTCTAGATCCCCAGCCAGCAGGACTGCATGAAAAGAGGAAGGTGTGAGGCTACCAATGCTAAGGTTGAGGCCTGTCCAGCATGGCTGAAAAGAGGAGAGTTTTCCAATCCAGGGAAACCTGCTTCATGGCATTCTTCTTCGTGATAATGGAGGAGAAAGTCTGGCATAACTTGAGTTCAGTACTGCCAGCCAGGATGCTGGCATAACTACAGGATGGGCATCCACCGTCATTCCCCTCACCGAAGGCAGGAGATCATAGTGTTTAGATATAAGTGCTTGATAGCCTGATTGTGCTATCACTGATAGCTCATTGCTGGTGGAACCTGACGTTCAGGTTCAGACATCTATAGTATTTAGAACTCTCTCTAGTCTGTGTGCTCCTTGAGGCATCCAGCATTCTTGGAGCTGCTCTATCTCAGATGCCTAGAAAGTGGTCTGGTTCATAGGAGACAGTTAGCAATTATGAATTGAGGGACTGAGAGCTGGGGATAAAATGTAGCATGTGGTGTAAACATAAAAAGAAAACAAAAGCCTAGAATCATAGGGGCCAAAAGCTGGGATTCTGTCAGTTTAGCTTCATGGAGGCTGATATGCCCTGCTGCCTCTCTGGGTGTCACAGTTAATTTCAGTTGTCAATTGACATGCTGGAAAGAGGGGCCCTTAACCGAGGAGTTGCCTTCATTGGAATGGACTGTGCACATGCCTGTAAGCCTTTTCTTAACTGCTAATCTATATAGGAGGGCCTAGTGTGCCATCCATGGACAGGTGTGCTCCTGGGTTGTATAAGTAAGGTAGTTGAGCAAACCCAGGGTGTGCAAGCTAGTAAGCAGTGTTCCTTCATGGTCTCTGCTTCAGTTCCTACTTCTATGTTCCTGCCTTGAGTTCTTGCCTTAGTTCCTGTGGTGATTTGAATGAGAATGGGCCCCATAGGCTCATATATTTGAATGTTTGGTCTCTAGTTGGTGGAAGTGTTTGGGAAGGATTAGGAGGTATGGCCTTGTTGGAATTTGTGTGTTCTGCGGGTGGGCTTGAGGTTGTAAATCCTAAACCATTCCCAATTAGTTCTTGTTCTCTGCCTCTAACTTGAGGATGAGGGTGTAGCTCTTAGCTGCTGTTCCGGGAACAGGCCTGCCTGCCCACCGCTATGCTCCCTGCTGTGGTAACCATGAACTCCATCCCTCTGCAGTCCTGTGCTCTTCACTAACTGCTTTCCTTGCCACCTCACCGTGGTCATGGTGTCTATTCACAGCAATAGAAAAGTAACTAAGACAGGCCCTTTGATAGAACCTGTAAGACAGAAAACCCCCTTTCTCCTCCAAGTTCCTTTTGGTCAGTGTTTATCACAGGAGCAGAGAAGCACACTAGGACAGGGCCTCCCTGGGTACACGTCAGGATCAGAGTTGCTGGAGCTGGCAGATGGTTGTTGTTTGCTGAATGAAACCCTGCTAAGGGATAGCTTTGGGAATGCCTTTCTCTGAGTGGACGTGGAACATATGGCCAGCTCCCCTCCTGAAGTGGGTATTGTCTGCTTTGGGCTACTTAGGTGCTGGGCGGATATGGGTGTAGCGAAGCTTGTCTTAGAATGCAACCCTTGGTTATTAGAGGTGGAACAATTATCCTTGTGAATCTCTGTCTCTCACCTGAAACTCTGGGTGTCAGGCACCTGGTCCCCTTTTGAGTTTCCTGCACGGTAGGAAAATGTCTCAGGGATCATTGTTTCTCATTCTTTTCCTGCAATACCCATATATCCTAGAGATATTACCCCTAAAAGGCCTAAGAGGGGCTGGGGAGATGGCTTAGAAAGTAAAGCACTTGCCATGTCATTGTGAGGACCAGAGATTGGAGTCCCAGCACCCACATAGGTGCTGTCTGGGTATGGCTGCCTGGTGGTAAATCCAGAGTTTGGAAGGCAGAGATGGTGATTTCCTGGAGCAAGCTGGCTGACAAGAATGGCTGTTCTGGTGGAGTTTGGGTTCAAATGAGAGACCTTGCCTCAATGAACAGTGCGGAGAGTGGTCTTGAAAGATTCCTGACATCAGCTTTAGGCCACCACGCTTCTCTCCCCATAACCACATACATACATGAATACACATGCGAAAACAAAAACAAAGCAGAACAAAAAACCCCAACTCAGTAAATAGTCCTAACGCTTTTGAAAGTTTTGTAACCCAAGAATCAGCTATTTATTTATTTAATATAAAAGCCAAACCATTTTCAGCTGTGGCAGGCTATGGTTCTGCAGCTAGTCCATGATGTCTTTGTAGCATATTGGCTGTAGAGAGCACAGAACGTATGAATACAGTGGTTTAATAAAACTTGCTTTCTGTTCAAAGATGGCAGGCAGATTTGGTCCAAGGCTGCTGCTTTGTTGATCCCCATTTTTGGTGGTGGTTTTGGGGTCAGCCCATTTTGGCTTCCTATTCTTGGGTACAACTTGTGTCTGATAATCTACAGGAAAAACTTTGCCCTTGGTCTCTTCTTTGCCGCCTTTTTCAATAAATACGCCCAGGAAAGGGTATTGAAGGTTCTAGAAATATGTGCCTCCTTTGAAGACTTGCTATGTCTGGGAAGGCTGGCTTTCACCCCAGTTTCCAGTTAATCTGGAAAGGCACATAGGTGGGCCTGGATGGGAGGCCCTGTCTTGGGTGAGGTTGGGTTACCATAAATTTTGAAATACTTGGATTCTTGGCCAAGAAGAATGAAAGGCAAGGGCTGTTTGAGCCGAAGCATAATATTTAAGGCTTAGTAGGTTGTGTAAAATATAACCAACCAGTTCTGTTCACTCGGCCAAGCCTGCACCATTCCTCAGTGTGTAATTTATAATAAGATGTGGAAGTCTCTCGGGGAAGCAATGGTGCTCTTGAACAGCTTGAGTGTGTGTGGGGGTAGATGACTGGATGTCAGAGGCACTATCTTCCAAGAGAGAAATCCAGCTCATCTTTGCACAGGAAATTTGATGGAAATATGGGCACTCCCAGCTCTGTACCCTTGCTATTAACATCTTTTATTTTGACAGAGGAGCATTAGTCCTCTGCTGTGGTGGATTCTCCAGGCTGGGCTGGGTTCTTGGATCAAGTTATGGGCATGCTTTAGAACAAACATTTGATGTGGTAGTGAGATAATGGCTTCTGGGACTGCATTTATTCTTGGCTGTGTGTTATTACTTGTGGTGGCCCTCAGGTCTTCAGGCTCTTGGCTTGGAAGAGGGAGGAGGGGTGTGTGAGGTGTGCCCTCACTGGTGCTGGACACTGGTTACTTATTGGTCATGAAGCAAAGTGGTGTATAGTAGATATTTGGGTACATACCTGACAGGGAGCTGCACAGTGCCAGTGTTCTTGAGTAGGAATAAGCATGGAACAACAGAACAGGCTACTGCATACTGAATGGTCTTTTGTGAGTCAACTGCCTCTTCATCTCCCCTCAGAGACACTGAGGTCTGGGTATGGCAACCAGGCAGCACAGGGGAAGGGGACCATGCCTCAGGATCATGGATGACCTTGTATGGATTAGGTACAAAGAGGAGGGCAGCAGTTGTCTAGGACCCTGATTGAGAGGCTGTCTTGCCCTGTCTTTGTCTTAGTAGGATCCTCAAGGCTGAACTGTCTCTATTGTTTCCCATATGATGTTTCTTCTGTCAAAGCATGACCTTTGACAGAATCTTGCTTTCTGTGTCTATATGGAGTTGTACCTATGCTTTCTTTCTTGGGGTTTTTTGGGTTCTTAGTGGTGTTAGAGGGGATGAAGAATTGCATATTGTGAATCAGTTAACTGGAACACCAATAGAGGAGGGAAGTCTTGAAGGCCTGGAGAGGGGAGAGCAAGGAGGAAAAGGAGGGGAAAGAAGAGGAAGAGGAGGAGGAGGAGGAGGAGGAGGAGGAGGAGGAGGAGGAGGAGGCAGCTGCTGTTTGAGGTAGCTCTCTCACTTACACAGACAGTGTGTGATCTCAGCCAGCCCCACACAGACTTTCCTTCAAACAGAAGGAGAGTGAGAAAACGTAATTTCAGTCTCTGGTTTCTGCCTGACTCCTGTGGAGGTTCCTTCTGGGCTGTGGCTGGGAGTGTCTCCCTCTTTTGCAAAGGATAGCAAGCCTAGAAAAAGTGAGGGAATAGAGAATCTTGCATATACACTGGGGGGCTTGGACTTTAGGCCATAAAGGAGATAGCATCAAGGTCGCTGAAGAGGGGATTTAGGGACAGGGTAGCCAGGTCAGTGACTACTCAGTCTGGGCTGAGCTATATTGGGTCTGTGTTTCTGTGCTGAGGCGTGTTCTCCCAGGCATGAGGCCGTGTTTTCCAGGCCTGGGTCCATAGCCCTGCTGCCAGCACAGGTGTGCATTTTGATGGAGAGCTCTGTGTAAAGCCAAGGGAGTGTGATATTTATCTAGAAGCAAGCTTCCCAGAATAAGACCGTGTGGGAATCTCACAGTCCTGGGAGAATGTTCCTGGTCAGGCTGGGAATCCATGCCCAGATGCCTTGAATGTTGGCATGAGATACACCAGACAGTGTGTGTAGCCAGCTGGCGAGGCCGATGCTTCTCTATGTGAAGATCAGACTCTGGGGAGATTATAATTCTGAAGGAGGCCCCCTTCCCCCACAACCCTACAGGGTCTCATCCCCTCCTGCCCAGCCAAAGAACAAGCGCTCAACAATTCCTTCTTGGAGGATTCACACTTGGTAGAAAATGTGCTTAGCATTTTATCCTACTTTCTTCCCTCCAATGTCAGTCAGTGGTGTTATGGGAGTAGAAACTCATTTAAATATGAGTAGCTTAAAAAATATCATTAGGAAGATAAATTGAAAAATGCCTATAATACACTTCTGTGCTAAATATAAATGACTTCCGGCACACTGCAGCACCTATCCATTAACCTGGGGAGTTGGAAGATGTCTGTGGTTTGAAACTCTCATAGGAACAGTTCCCAAGAAACCTGGCTATTGGGGATTCCCCAAAGCAGAATGTAAAGGGTAGTATATAGATAAAAGCATGTTGGAAACTTCATGGTTCTAATTAAATTGCTCACTCAGTGACTTCATCACACACAAGGAAAGAAATGCATCCTCTCTTCAATATCTTTTGCATCTGTTGTGACATCCATTGAGTGGGAAGAAAAAAGATGGGTAGGTGAGAGCCTTATAATTTATGACCTTTGGTATTGGAAGGCTCCTCCCACATGGGAAAGGTTTTAGATATGTGTCCTCCAGTCTCAAGTGTGTGACATTAGTTAGAAGTTCCAGAAAAACTGGTTTGGGGCAGGCTGGGGTGATGGGTTGATGAGGGTAAAGTGCTCGCTGCCCAAGCATGGGGACCTGAGTCCAGATTCCTAACAACCACAAATCTGGACGTGGTGGCATATGTCTGTAAAACTGATGATGGCAGAGACAAGTGGATCTGGAATTTTCTTACTGCAGTCTAAACAAGCCCCAGTTGGTGAGAGACCATGTCTCAAAAAAAAAAAAAAAAAATAAGGTAGAGAAATTACTGAAGAAGACATCCTAATGTCAACCTCTGATTTCTACACACATGTAATATGGCTGAGTGTGTACACATACTCATCTACACACATCCAATATGAAATAAACTAGATTTGGGTTCTATATAATGCATCAATTTCTAGCCAAGCATTTCTGTTAAAAACCTGGGCTTTGAACTCAAACAGAATGTGAACTGAAGCCCAGCTCTGCTGAGGACCTTGGGGAAATTCGTTTCTCTGGGCCCCAGTTCCTAACACAGGAAATGGATGAAATTCTCAGATCTTCGTAACCGTATAGTGTTGCTCTGAGGATCTAAAGACGGGTACCTTAGCTGGTGGTTAAGGCCACTCAGCAAATGGTAGGGATCATCACCAGGAGCTAGCAAGCACAGCAGCAGGACTCTGCAGTGCTGTGAACAATGGGAGCTGCTCTGCAGTGGGCCGCAGCACCAGGAATAGTGAGCAGGTCACGCCACTGCAGTTTGGACAATAGCTTGGTGAGCAGCTTCTCAGAAGGTGGCTTGGAAACTCACTGGTACTTATGCTTCCTTGTGAATGGTTGAAAATCATTTAGGAATATTTAAGAGCTCTTGGACAAATTGGTTCTGAAATATTTACTGTATGTAAGCAATTCAAGCAATAGTGATGCTCAAGAAAGAAAATTAAAAAGTAATTGCTTGACATCCTAATACCTAAGGAGTAAGCGATCACAGACAGCATAAAATACTTCATGTCCCCTGTCCCACAGTTTGTAAAGTTGGAAGGTTTACCCAGGTAACTAGATTACAGATTTATGGAAATAATTTTACAAGGACTGGATCACATGCTGCATTTTGATTTTGACACTGAATATTAACTCACTTGCTTAATTTTCTGAGAGAAAATGAACACACTTGAAGGAAGTTCTGATCTGGGTAAATGTTTCCTAGTTGAAATAGGTATTTTAAAAATATGTCATTGTGGTTTAAAAAAATATTAGGAAGTTGAAGTCACTGCTTTCTTTCTTTCTTTTTTTGAAGTTAGGTTTCAAACCTAATTTATTGGTTTGGTTTTCGGCATTTTCATGCATATTTTGTCCTTTAAAAATTTTTATTTTGGGGGACATTTTGTACAGTCATACAATATGTTTTGATCATAGTCACTCTCCCCTCTCCCCCTAACACCTCTGGGGCCACCCTCCCCTCACTCTCCTAGTTTTAAGGCCTTTAATAAAATGCCCAGCTGAGTCCAATTTGAACTACCCATGTATTCCTGGGTGTGAGCTCATTCACTGAGCATGGGCAGCCTACCAGGGCTCATACCCTTAAAGAAAACTGACTCTTCCTTCCCTGGCTGCTGTCAGCAGCTCCTTTAGTTAGTGGTGGGGTCTTCTGAGTCCCCTTTCTCCCCCAGGAATGTTGTGTGACTCAATCTTAGGTAGGCAATCCCAGCCTCTGTCACTATCCTATCCAGGAGACGTTTCACTGGGTCCTTCCTAACCTCTACCTCTTACCTTTCACCCGGTCTTCCCTCAGTTTCTTCTGAGCCTTGGGGAAGAATGAGTGAGACACATGTCTCATTCGTTACTGAGCGCCCCATAGACAGTTACTTCCTGTACTTCGAGCAGCTGTGGCTTTCTGCCTTAGCTGTGGTCCACAACACGAAGAAGCTTGGAACTGATGAGGACTGAGCGGCACAGATCAATGAGTAAATATACATATCTCTGGTATAAGTTTGACACTATCTCCAGCGTACTTTATTCTCACTGGGCTTCCTCCCCATGTCCCACCCCTTTATCCAGTCTCTCCCCTCCCCTTCAATAGCCCTCTTTTTACTTTGATGTCAGAACCTACTACTTTCTGTTAATAACTAATTTAAACTTTGGAGACCAGGCTGTACGAGATGAAGCAATTGACGCTCGCAGACTTTCCTTTGTCTCTCCCCTTCTTCCTTATCCAGAAATGACTTCAGTTTTACGCTGTTAAGATGGATAATATTGGTAAATCCCAGGGCTGGGTTCCTTGTGCAGTAGTTCAGAGTCTAGGTGCCATTTTCCTGTCTAATTTATTTAGCAATTTGAAATTCTGCTCTTTTGGTCTTTGGTTTGCTTCTTTGACTTGCAGGCTAACTTGTTTCATTACATTAATATTCTTATTAATTTTGTCTAAAGCTCTAAGCATTGAGAAGGGATTTATTGTTTCTTTAGCCTGTTCTGGAGATAGCTCTTCAGCTTCTATTCACAATGTGACTTATTTTTCCTTTACAAAATATGGTTCAAGTCCTATAAATGCTTTTATGTTTTTTTTTCTAATTCCAGGAGCTCTATCTCATCATAATTGCTCTGGTACTGTGAACAACTGTATTATGACCAGTCTTTTGAGATTGTCCTGAAACCTTGGCTTTGGTGCCTGTTGTTTGAGATAATTTCTGATGCTGACAAGGATTTAGGGGGATCTGTGGGTTGAGGTAAGACCCAGAGCTGTGTTCCCTCGTATGGGCATTCTATCCTGCTCCATTATTCATTTCACTAAAGAGGATATACCATTTTCTGTGATGGGGTGCTCTTGACATATGTTGCCATTTTTCAGTTACCTAACTAGTTGTTTTCAACTTGTCCCTCTAATTTTCTCCCTGTTGAGGTCCAAAATGGGTTAGGGGATAACAATATACCCACACTTTGCCTCTCTCCAAAGTGTAGCCATCAGTATAAAGTGTTTGGACATGGACATAGTTAATACTTGTGGTTAATGAAGTGTGTGTGGGGGTGCCTGACTCAGCATACCCACCCCTACCTAGTCTTCACTTCAGATCTCAGGGGTGCAAAGATGTGGCAGTTCCTTGCTTGATTGCCACTGGCCTTCCTTGTTGGTATTTGTTTCTAAAATTATGTACTTAAAGAGGCCATTATTGTGAACTGTCTTCACTCTGTCATCCTTCCTCATATCTCTTCTGCATGTCTTTTTTGAAAAAAATATATTTTTTCCTCAAAACACACACACACAGTTGAATTCACCCAGAGGGATGACATTGAAGCATCATCTAGATTCTTTCCTCCATAATCCCAAATTTGGCGCCCCACACTTTAGAGCAGACTTGCCCTGGAGTTTGCTGTAGGTAAGTTGTTTTCAGGGAGAGCACTTAGAGGCACTTTGGACACTTTTTCAAATACTGATGCTGTTCTGTTAGCTACTTTTCTTGCTACTGTCACCAGTGAAGGAAGGCAACACTGTGGCTTGTGGTGAAGCTCATGGCAGTGAGAGCCTGCAGTGGGACTTATTACATCGTGAAAACACATGGGCAACAAGAGAATGCAATGGGAAGGAACCAGGGATAATGGATCCTCGGAGAACCTGGCTTTGGTGATTTTTCTCAGCTGGGTCTCTCCTTAAGTTTTATCACCCTCCCCGTACAGTGCCACTAAGCTGGGGATCAAGTATTCAAAGACATGTGTCTGTGGAGACAGGTTACTTTCAAAGCACAACAGATGGCCTTTTCCTTGTCAGGGTCCCCTGCTTCAGATGTTCTAGCCAGTAGATCTTCCCTATTTCCTCAGTGATTTGGGGCCCATTCTTGACTTTCCTAACATATACTCTAAGCCTTGGTTAGGGAACTGTGTATTTCTACCCAGTGGATAGTCCTGAAGGACACGTGACTGCAGTACAACAATAGAGTGTTGTACTGTAAGCATGATCTTTGGAGTAATCGAAACCTGAATGTGCATTATCTTCCTGCCTCTGCTGACTGTGTGAGCTTGACTAAGTAACCTAACTTCTCTGTTTGTCAAGCAAAGTAGGGATTTAATATCTGCCTTGCACTATTTTGAGAACCAAAATTAATTTTGAGTGTTATTAATTATAGGTAACATCAATTTTCTTTTGCTTGATATAGTATTTTCTCTCGTTAGTCAGGGTTTCTATAGTAACAGCACTTATAGAATGAATTTCTCTCTATATATACATATACATATGTGTGTGGGGGGATTTATTACAGTGACTTACAGGCTGTGGTCCAGCTAATCCAACAATGGCGAGTAATGAATGAATGGAAAGTTCAAGAATCCAGTAGTTGCTCCGTCAATGTGGCTGGATGTCATAAATGGTCTTCAGAATATGCTGGAATCCTGAAGAAGTAAGCTCTAATGCCAGTGAAGAAATTGATTTGCCATCAATGTGAGAGCAAGCAGGCAAAGAGCAAAAGTTTCCTTCTTCCATGTCCTTGTATAGGCTTCCAGTAGAAGGTGTGGCTCAGATTAAAGCTGGATTAAATATCTGAATTAAAAGTAAGTCTTCCTCCCTCAAAGATCCAGATTAGGAGTAGATCTTCCCACTTCAAATTAAGCAGAAATTCTTCACAGGTGTGCCTTTTATTAAGGCTTCATTTTAAATATGCCTTGTAACCAATTTTGTTTCATTTGAATCTTGTCTGACCATTCCTATCTTCGAACAGGGACATTTAATCCATTTATGTTTATTAAGATTACAACCAAACTGTCTTTTTGTTGTTGTTAATTTTACTTGATCTGTTTTAGCTCCTCTTTTCTCTTTTTTTCTCTTCTGTTGGATGGATAATTCCTGTGCTGGTTACATGGTAATAATTTTATTCTGTTTTCTTTTGATGTCTTCTAAGCTTTTAAGATATGTACTTAACCACAAAATTTTCTAGGAATATTGAAAGTGACACCATTTATTTTCTAAACTAATTCATGTAATCTCTATTACAATGCCTGCCTTAGAATGCCTAAGAATTCCAGTGACTAGAGTCCCTCTTGCTACTGGCAACACTACAATGAATATTAATGTCATCATTTTTCCCAAAGGCCCACGAAGCATTATTTTTATCCACAAGTATGTTATAAAGAACCTGAGCATTATGAGAATTATCCAGAAGATTTTTTTTTTGAATAGTACCAGCTTTTTCCCAAACAAGGGAATGCTGGGAGAGATAGAACTGTATCCTAGTTCATTTTGCTTTCTGGCTCATGCCAACATTTCTTGGTCATGAATTCTCTTGTCTGTAAAATGTTTTCCTGAGCTTTCACTAAGTTAGATTATGTGTGTGCACAAGTGAAGGTGTGGGGGGCCACAGGTAGATGTTGACGTCTTCCTCAGTTGCTCTCCACCTTATTATTTGAGTCAGAATCTCTTATTGAATCTACCTTGTCAATTAAGATTAGACTAGACTGGCTGGCCAGCAAGGCCCAGGAACTCTCTTGTCTGTGCCTCCCAGACTGATTACAGGTATACGGCACCATACCTGGATATTTTACATAGATCCTGGGAATTGAACTCACGTCTTTTGTGACAAGCACTTCACTGACTGAGCCATCTCTCCAGCTCATCAATGAGTCAGCTACTCTACTGTGCTTGGCACATTGTAGGCACATAGTAACTGATTGCTTTTACACGGGTATGAACTGAACTTCCTTCTAAAAACACCCTAACCTTGCTTTGTTTTGCTAAAATCTGATTCTGTGTCTGTCATTCTGACCTCTGACCTGAGGCTGGCGCTGTTCCATACAGCTCTGGCTGTGGGTTAGCCTGGCAAGTGGCCTCCTAGTGGGGTCAAGTGGATCTTGATGATTCAAGGAGCAATTGCTGATGAATCAGGAGCACAGCAAGGGGTGCTCCAGAATGGAGGAAGAAGTAGAGCTTTTCCATGGAAGATGTTTTTACATAACATAGTGGTCTTGGAGGCAGCAACTTCCTACCACTGTTCTCTCCTGGGTGCTGGTGAGAAGGCAGCTAGGAATCTATATCCTCCTAGTTGGTGATTTTTAGGAATGCCATCAGGCTCTGCACATGCATTCCTACTGTTCTTCTAGTAATTCAAAGTGAGAATGATGCAGCAGTGAGCCACTTGTGGCCATGGCAGCACAGATTCTTTGGGAGGTGGGGAATGCTAGGAGGTGGGGACTACTGGGCTGACCACAGTAAAAGCATGTACTCACATTACCCATGACAGGGGCTGCCAATCTCTAGTGCATCCTGGGAGTGGCAAGAGCTAGGAGGAAGATGGGAGTGTGAGGTATTCTGACAAAGCTGGGCTCCATCTATGGGGTTACCTCTTTTAGCCTCCGCTGTATTTTAGGCAGGTGGTGATAGATGTGTCAGCAAATTGGGGATCAGGAGGCCGCATGTGCTCTCAGACAAGCCACCTGACTTGAGTACTATGTAACCTGCAGATTTGTTTCATCTCCCAGTGCTTACTCGAGATGGATGAAGACCATTGAGAGAATAGCCTTGCAAGCTCTGAAGGGTGAGGGTACAGGGTGCATGCTGTTTAACTGGGCAAGGATCTGGTAACTGGATGGGGGAAGGCTCAGAGTTTCCAGTTCTTCTCTGAGATCCTTGTCTTCAGCCTCTGTTGGATCCATCCAGCCCCACCCACTGGCAAATGCAGGGCTAAAAACATGCATGAAGGAGCAGGGCACTATGTGTCAGGAGGAGGTGGCTGGGCTGAGCAGGACCTGATAGAGGCTCCTGTGCTGAGTGTTCCATGCAGTTAGTATCTGAACATCCAGTGCTCACAGTGCACTGGGTCCCCAATGTGAACCTACAACCATGTTCTAGACCTGATCCTTCCCATCTGTGGTCAGGTAGTAACACATGGCCTTAGAGGAGACGCGGGAGTGCCTGGGGATGTGTAGAGAAGGAGGTGCCCAAGGGCTCATGGCATTCAGGACTAATTATGAGCTTGGTCAGTGAATACTAACTTTACGTCAGCTTCTGAGTCAATGGTTGTTACTTTTACAGGCACACTTGAGGGAATAGGCTCAGAAGAGTTAGTGACTTTGCCAAGGCCATACAGCTGATAAGCAGGGAAGCTTAGATTCTAACTCAGATATCACATACTCAGGAGTCCAGACAACGATTATGAAGGTTCAAGAACTGGTAGAGGTTATTACCAAGGGGCCCTCATTGCTTTGCAGTGGCCAAAGATGCTGTAAGAGAATTTGTCTTGTGAAGGAGCTGTAGGTTTCCCTGGAAGCTGGTGGTCTGAAAATAGATGTAAATATATGCGGAGTTCAAGATGCCACACATATACTGTATGTGTGCATATGTGCACATGCGTGTTTGTGTATGTGTGCGTGTATATGTTTTGTACAGGGCCTTGCAAAGGCTCAGTCTGCCCACAGTCTGCTCGTTTATCCTCGTAACTGTCACATAAGCCCATTTCTTCTCTGCCTAGTCTTTCAAAAAACAAAAAAGGAAACATCTCTCTCTCTCTCTCTCTCTCTCTCTCTCTCTCTCATACACACACACATACACACCTCAAGCCAAACCAAACTAAGGGAAAGCAAGTAAGAATGTTCAGGGCTACCTAGGAGCTGGCTGATTTTTATGGTCCACATGGCCCATCATGATAACTTTGCTGACAAGGGAGCTGGCTTGCTTTGGGATTCTGATGGCTTTTTAGGAATTGTTATATTCTTAATAATAGATTGTTCCTAGGCTACTAGATTTTTAAATTTTATTTCCATTCAAAGGCAGATGAGAATGGAAAATAGAGAGAAGCACAGAGTGGGATGGAAAGATTGTAGGTGACTCGGGAGTCAGTCCCACTCTAAGATAGAAGAGAACACAAGCTCTTGGTGGTTTCTTGCTTTGTGGTGGTCCTGACACTATCAACATGCACAGTCACTTTAGGTGAATCCATATCTTGGGTGATGGGAGGCCCTTCATGCTGTGGTTGGACACTTGTCTATGGCTTAGGGTAGAGCTGGGGGTGGTGAGCTATTTCCTCAACCTTCACTAGGGCTACTGACTGGAGCAGTTCACAGGGTTGGGCCAGACTTGCAGGATGGTGTCAGAGAAACAGGGGAGGAGCAGAACCTGCCATACTGAAGTAGATTGCAGTGAGCTATGACTCTAGTCCTCAGGATTCTTGCCTCTAGCCTTGGTGGTCTCACTCCTGGGTTGCTGTCTTCCTTTTGCATTTGCAAATGAAAAAAGTCTGGCAGAAGAGAAATGACTTGTCTAAGGCCATGTAACCACTGAACAGGGATAGGAAACTAGACTGACTCAGCTTCCATTTCCTATGTCATGTACGCTTTGAAATGTATTGGCTTGTCAGCATTCCCAGGATATTTGCTGCCTTTGGAGTTAGAGATGTGTCTGACCTTTCTGACACTTATGTGTATGACAAGACCTTGTCAGACACCAGAGACCCAAGGACAATGCTCAGTGATTTTCAAGGTAGGGGGCATAGATACCAGCCTATCTGTTAAATGCATATGTGACATCTATTAGAAATATGGAGACATTTACTCAATGTATATACACAAACATACATACATACACGTGTGTATCTATATGTCATACTTCCAATGCTTCAAGCAGCACAATGAAGTTTCCAACAGAAGTTGTAAGATTAATTAGTTACAAATGGCAGCAACATGAGATTGAGAATAGTTTGGGGTTGTCAGGACAACATATGCACAGGGCAGGACAGCCTTCTGGGTCCCTGTCAACATCATTAGGCTGCTTGGGCTTGAAAGTGAAGAATTCTTAATACCAGCTGATGTTTTCCTAGGTCTAGATTTTTACACTTGATTTTAGCTTGACATTGACCATCTGGGGTACTTTTTAAAAATCATTTGTTTCTTTAAAAATGTTTTATTCTATCTATCTATCTATCTATCTATCTATCTATCTATCTATCTATCTATCTATCTATCTTCTATCTATTTTCTCTCTGTGTGTGTGGGTACACACAGGTGCCACTTATAGGAGAACTACTTATAGGATCTGGCTCTCTCCTTTATCTTGTGTTGGTCCTAGAGATTAAACTCAGGTTTGGCCACAAGCACTGTCCCCTCTTGAGCCATCCCCTCAGCCCTGTTTTCTCCTCTGTGTGGCTGCATTGCTTTATCTCAGAAAGGAAGACACTGTAAAGACGTGCTGGGATCATCTACCACTGCCATGGAAACTAACTCAGGGAATCAGAATCCTGTCTTCAAGCCATTCAGTTCATGGGATTGTTCACTGCTGTGAACTAGCTAATTTGAGTGGGCTGACTCCCTGACTAATGTGAGTACGAAATGGGAGAAGAAATAGTAACCTGGGTGCCTTTCCACCCATCAGGTGTTTGTGTGGACCACCTTTTCTCTGTTCTTTTTGTTTATAGAGCTGTCTCTGTTCTCTTTCCCGAGTCTGGCTCACCTGGGAGCCCACTGGGAACCCATTTAAGGTTCTTTGGTGTTGGAACCAAGTGATATGCCTGTTGGGAGATCCTTCTGCAGCTGGTA
This sequence comes from Psammomys obesus, assembly GCF_907164565.1. Lineage (NCBI taxonomy): Eukaryota > Metazoa > Chordata > Mammalia > Rodentia > Muridae > Psammomys > Psammomys obesus. Next base: position 26,561,208 of record NW_026590062.1, read on the forward strand.
TATTGCATGATTGATGGGGAAGTCCATTCAGGCTGAGATGGCGGCTGGCTTCTTCGCACAGGCAGGACTCGGGGCAGCTTCTTGCCATTGCTCCTCTTCTAGACTATTTCTGACATTTATTGACCTGCTGCTGGAAAACACTTCCCAGGGATGATACACTGGGTGGTTTTCCCTCTTCATTTTTCTTTGTTGTTGTTGAATGCATATGGGTAACTGGGCTTTCCACTTGCACTTTATCGATTCCTGAATTTAGGAGATAGCGCTGTAATTGACAATCTCATCAGTGCCTCATGGGCAGAAATAAGTGTAGGACCTGTGGCTGCTAACTCTGCATAAAGCTTGGACATTCCAGGCATTGGCTGTGGACCAAGATGGCATCATTTCTTTCCAACTCTGCCCTGACACTGCTAAGCGCCCTTGGGTGTGTCATAACTGCTCCTTTCTTGGTTCTGGCTTTTCCTTACTGTTCTATGAGTGGTTACATAAGATGACCTTGACCACCAGCCCTTGAGTTTTGGTTCTTGAGTTCCAGGCTAAGATAGAAGCCCTTTGTGTTGGTGGTTCTGTGTGTGAAAGCTTGGCTATCCCTGTTTTTGAGATGGTATCCCTGATCCACTCATGTGATCTTGCCTTTGTTTTCCCTGGGGGCCTGATGGATGTGGCTGAGTCACATGCTGGCATAGCCAGAATCCCTTGTGACTAAGCTGTGTGTTTGAGGAGGGCTGGCAGAGCCACTGTATAGCATCCAGACAGCCGGACTCGAGCACTGCCCTCATGGGGAATAAACCTGAACCTTGTTGGCATTTGCTACTGTGGTTCATGGGTTAGGACTCCTCCAACATACCCCCTGACCATTCCCATATGGCTACAAGCCTTGTTTATGCATACAAGAATCTGTCTCCTTTTAGATTGTTGTGGAAAATCTTGCTGTCAAGTTGTTAGGATGAGATTAAGTCAAATGCGTGGTAAAGGTTGTCGCTTGACTTTTCTCACACCTGTAGCCTGCAGACAAGCTGGACAGTTCTCAGAAGAGCAGCAAAGTCTTGGGATTTGGAATTGGGCACATCTGTGCTTAGAGCTGGGCTCACTGCTTTTGGCAGAATCGCCTAAACATGAGCTTCTCTGTGTGTCATCTCTAGGAAGGTAGAAAATGGCTCTGAACTAAAGATGTTGCCCATGAAAACTGAGTGGGCTCTGCCTGGGATCCACAGTACCCTCCCCCCTCCCCCCAGAGCCAGTGGCAAACAAGATGCCATAGGGAGGGCCACAGACACTTTTCTTATTATAGTTTGTGTGTTTGGATGCGCTTGTGAGAAAATAGAAGTAGCACTTTGAGCTCGTGATTTCACAAATATTATTGCCCAAGACAACTCTAGTTTGAAAGGAAAAAAAAAATGGAGATAGTTTTGAATTAATTTGATAGTTTTGTTGAATTAATCACCTGTGAGTGGTTTGCCATTGGCTTCCAAGTTCTGTCTTCTGAAGACAGGTCTAAACTCATTAGATTCAGGTTGGGTAGGAGGGGCAGGAGAGGGCTAGTGCTAGCTTTTCCCTATAAAAGGAATTGAGAAGGAATCTGAGGCCACGTAGGACTAGATGGAATTACACATCCAAGCCTCAGTTTACTCTCAACCATGACCATGACCTTCTAGTTTCCCAGGTCATGATACTCTGTGAAGGGCTTTCCAGTTTGAAAGTGGGGCTGGATTGAGAACCTGAACAGAGTGTCTTGGGAGTTGAGTCTTGTCCCAGCATATCCTATGTGCCCCAGAGACAGAATTCCAACATCAGCATCACAGGCTGAGTCCCTGAGGCCTCCCAGTTTACAGCAGGAGGCTGTGTATGCAGTGTGGAACCCATGTGAGACCCCAGAGCCCAACTAACTACCTTTCTTTCCTGCATTTCTTCCTTGTTATTTCTTTTTCTCTCCCACCTGCCTTATGCTTATCTTTTCCTAGGAGGAAAAGTCTTATGGATTCTCCTTGGCATAGAACCATAGAGAGCCACTGGATTCTGTTATCTTAGAGGAAAGGAGAGGGCAGTGGGGTGTGACCCCCTTCATCAGATGCTCCAGGGTCCCTAGGACTCCCTAACCTATAAGCTGCTCATGCTACTTTAAACCCTATTGCAGGGGTGACCTGATTCACTCTGACACTGGCGTGCTAGGGTACTTTCTCCCACATCATGACTGCTACAGGACAGTGTATCTCCTCTTCACGGTGTGAGTAGGCCACAGGGAGCTGCTCCAAGAGCCTGTGACTATTACTCTGTATGGCTGAGGGTGGGGATTCTTGCGGAAGAGGTTAGCCTGGCCACAGATATGAAGATGGCCCCTTAGGGAAGTGAAGAGTGAGCCCCAAACCAGTCTGTCCTGTAAAAGTTGGCTCCAGTGATTATGGCTCACAATGTAAAGCTGGGAGGGTGCCAGGGCATGTTAATACTGCATGAGGCAGTAAGGAGACCTGAGTCTTGAAACCAGAGATGTGGCCTAGAATGGAACTGAACAGTGGCCTCCTCTTAAAGGGGCATGACATGCTCACAGAAGTATGTGGTAGCATTATTTCCCTCTAAGGCTGCTCACTATATTTGTACACAATGCTTCCGGAAGGGCAGTGACCATGGATTAAGGAAGGTGTTTGGAGGGAGGCACTGAATGACTGGTTGAATAGTTGCTTCTTTTGTTGGTTTGGCTACTGACCAAAGAAGAGAGGGAGGGGGGGTTGAAGAAAAGAGTGAAGAGCAAGAAAGGTAGAGGTGAAGCAGAGAAGGGAGCCTATAAGCTCTTCTTGGATTCTGCTGCAATCATAGCTAGCCAAAAGATTAAATAAGAAAGGGGTAGAAAGGGGTGGACAAGATTTCAGAAGCTCTTCTGGGATTTTTGTTTTTGCATATGAAGCTGAAAATTGTTCTTTCAAGGTCTGTAAAGAATTGTGTTGGTATTTCAATGGGAATTGCATTAAATCTGTAGATTGCTTTTCATAAGATGGCCATTTTTACTATGTTGATCCTACCTATCCATGAGCATGGGAGATCTTTCCGTTTTAGCAGGGGCTCAAAGCTGATGCTAAGGAGAGAGTTGGGGAATAGAAGGACCTGGAGGGGACAGGAGCTCAATAAGAAGACTAACAGAGCCAATAAATCTGGGCCCAAGCAGGCCTGCAGAGGCTGATGCACCAACCAAGGACCATGCATGGAGAAGACCTAGATCCCTTTCTCAGATGTAGCCCATAGGGAGCTCAGTCTCCATGTGGGTACCCTAGTAAGGGAAGTGGGGGATGTCTCTGACATGGACTCTGTTGCCTGCTTTCTGATCACTTCCCCCTGGTGGTGTGGGGGTTTCCCAGGCCACAGAGGAAGAGGATGCAGGCAGTCCTAATGAAACTTGACAGGCTGGAGTCAGGTGGTAGGGGAGGTGGCTCCCCCTTTCTGAGGAATAGGGGAGGGGGATATGGGAAAGAGGGAGGGAGGATGAGCCCGGGAGGAGACCAGGAAGGGAGCTACAATTGGGATGTAAAGTGAATAAATTATAAAAAATAAACTTAAACTAAAAAAGAAATTCTCAGAATTATTGAAAGCATTATAAAGAATAAAATGAAGTATTAACATCACAAAAATGTCAGAAGTTCAGAAGAACCAACATGACCAATTCTAGCCTTCCAGGTGCTGGCATCAACTTTTCTTCTTCTTTCCTCCAAAGCAGGGTTTGAGCCCCTCCTCCCTGCTTTATGGAGAGGAACCAGCCATTGCTACTACCTTTGAGAATGACCTCGCTGTTTGGCCAGAATCCAAGCACTTGAGAAGTGTCAGGATGAGAATGGTACTGACTGATGCCAAGGATTTAGCTGAAGGGTGGCCTCCATCTGAATGGCGTCTCAGGCCATTTGTAGACATTTGATGCTAAAGGGTCCTTAGGGGGCTTGCACTCTTTCCAAATTGGTGGCTACCTGCATTCGTTAGGATGCTTTTCACTAAAAATAATGAGAAACACCAACTCCTATTAGCTTACAATGATGATATGTTTTCCTTATAAGTAGAACATAAAAGTCAGGGGAGAAAAAGCACCTGCGCAAGGGTTCAGTGATATGGGTGAAGCCTTGGGTCCTTCTCCTCCTTTATTCTGATGGTCTGAGCGACATGTTGCTACTGGTGGTTGTGACCTGTACGGAGTATATCCATATTCTTGGCCTCTTGTCCAAAAAGTTGAAATTAAAGGCTCACATGGATTTATAAAAGGAGAAAGCTAGCTGGAGTGGGGGTGGGAGGCTGGCAATGGTTGGTTAATTTCCTTTGAGGAGTGAGGCTACCATAAAGCCTCTGATTCTTCCTTAAACCTGAGCAAAAAGTGCACAGTGAAATCAGAAGATCTTCGACCTTCCCTGAAGCCAGTATTCCATATTGATAAAGAATACCTGTTCTTTCATTGGCATTTCTGCACTCCATCTTCTCTTTCCAGATAACAGTCTTTCCTGCACATTGCCTAGGTAGGTTGCCTCTGCTTTAGCTCTTGTCTTTGTCTTCTTCACTTAGGGAAGCTCAAAGTAGGAAAAACTGTTTACCAATGGCTTGTTTACCTGGGGTAAGTTCTAGTTATATAACACATTTTGTCTGTTTCAATTTTTTCCTGAACTTGGTTGGTTCCAAGGCAATTCATTTGAACAAGCTGTGGATGTTTATTAAGGAACTATTTTGTGCTCAAAATTCTGGCAGATACTGTGTGTTTGTCTGTGCTATTGATGATGATGTATATTTTGGTGCTGAGGCTGGACTCATGACCATACAGGTGTTCTAGGCCTTCACTTGACTCTGATGTCAAGAGGAAGTGGTAGCAATGAGGACCATTGGGGCAGGCAATACTTCTCTTCTTTAGGCTGCCCTCGTTTAGCAGAGGAGATGAAATGTGCACTAGCTTCGCTGTGATATTGCTTCAGGTGAGAGCTGTTGGAAAACACTTGAGAAAATTCTGAGCAAGAAAGAGCCCCTCCACCTGTGGATGGGAAGGAGCTGTGTTTTATACTGTCCCATGGAGAAATCCGCTCTTCCATGGGACCGGAGCTTACACTCTGATGCGAAACATACTATGCTTTTTGATGGGTCCTGGTATTAAGTGTGTATAGTTCACTGGAGGGAAAGGCTTCAGTTGAGCCTCTTAAGGCTCTCAGCACTTGTGGTTTTGTACATTCACAATGGAAAACAAGAGATCCACTTCAACTGTTGGCTGCTCTGGGACCTATTTCTTGTGGGACATGAATTCAGCACAGCTCAAAAGTTTGGATAAAGATGGAAAGAAGCTGAACATCAGCGCTGCCTCCACAGCACTCACTGCAGCCCTTCAGGAGTGACAGCTTGAGGTGTGAGTGAGGGGATGCTGGGAAAATACTACAAGTTGCTTTTCCTATCTCACGTTCAATTTAGCATCCTTGACTGTAGCCCCCAGCAGCTCCTCAGTTCTAAAACTACTGGAGACTCCAGGCAGGTAAGGGTTGTTGAGGGGGAGGAGAGGCAAACTAAAGAGACAAAACACATCAGGGGAAGCAAAATCAGGGAAGAATTATCTGGGACAGCACATGGCTAGACAGGTGCACACAGCCTTCAGAGTATGGAGTTTCCCAACCCTGCTCTGGCTTTCCTAGGGTGGGAGAGAAAGGCACCTGTAGGAGGCAGATTGAAATGACTAGCCAGAACTTCTGGAAAGTTTCAGGTTTTCTTATGTTTCACCCAACGATAGAGTGAGGTCTTGAAATTTGGGTATGTCTAGGGATAACCAAGGCCAGGGATGTGGGATTTAGAAGCACGAGGGTGTCATCCATACAGACTTCACTCATAGTGGTCTGGGGGCAAGGGAACTCTACTGAGATGCCAATGGTCACAAGAAGTAATGAGGTTCACTTTATCAGGCACCTTCGGTGTGCTGGGGGCTGAGTGAAGGGTTTCAGCCTTGAGAAATGGCTCTCAGGTAACCACGACTGACAGGTGAGGAAACTGAGGCACAGCAAAGTTAGGTTGCCTTACCATCATCACAAAGGGAGGAACCCTGGCTCCATAAGTACCTGTGTGGAAACTGAGGGAGGCAGATGAGGGCAAGATAAGGGAGTTGAGAAAAGGGAAATGGGGGCTCAGAGAAGTTTCCTGAGCTGGAGATGGTCTGTTCCATGGCTCTGTAGAGAATGTATTATTAAATAAGAAGTGTTTGACCATTAGTGGCTCTCTTACCTCTAGAATGCTCCCTGAGCACGTGCCATGGCGGCATGTGTACTTCTCTTTAGCTGGGGTCCTTGTTGTTCTCACCCTTTGTATTGTGGGTTTTTTTTTCCCTGGCAGACCGTAGTATAAAGTCATTGCATGTAATACCTGGCACACGGTGGCTGCTCAGCAGAAATCTGTTGAGCAGATGAAGCAGAAGTTCTTAGGCTTTGAAAGAATATCTCCGCTGAGAAGGTGGGAAGACTTTTGCTGAACCTTTTGGTATTTTGATGTCTTATGTAGGCCAGAGCTATAGAAGGAGGGATGAGGTTGAAACCAACTTGAACCTTATTGGTCAAGATGAAGTCTGGGCTCCGGTTCCATCTTTCCCTGCTGATCCTAAGAAAAGCTGTTGCATGCCTCACAGGCTGAGGCTAAAGTGGTGCTGGAGTGAGCATGGAGGCTTACGTATCTCCTGTGGCTTATGCTGAATATAATATGTGGTGGCCAAGTCTTTCATAAAAGGACTTTCTGGACACAGGGCCTTCTAAGCAACAGCTAGAGACATGCCATTTTGAACTATTCCTGGGTTGGCATGGGGAACAGATACAGGTACATCTTTTCTACCTACCTAAGTTGTTATTTTTGTGAATTAGCCCACGATATTGGCAGCAGATACTTAGAGACTGCCTGTGTGTGCCAGGAACTCAGCAAGCCCTTTAAGTCTGCCATTTTGTTGAATCTTCCCTGTCTACATACAAGGCCCTGCCAAATAGCATGACTTTCTGGGGACAGTCCTGAACTGGGCCTGACCTTGCATGCTGTTTCCTCATGCAAGGTCTCTTTCAGATTTATAGTGCCACAAGCAGACGGCACTTCTCTTGCCAGAAGATTCCAAACTTGAATCTTAGCACATTTGTTTCCCATTCTATGTGTAATCAGGCAAGGTCTGGATGTTGAGGTAATCACAGAATTTTCCATACCTTATAATCACTTGTATTATTTATTGTTCTGAATATTAGTAATCAAAGCCATAATGATTCAGCCTTGAGGTTGGTGAGGCAGCAGCAGGCAGTGCCTGATCTTGGTAGGGATATTATGACTCTTTAACAGCCTCCCTTCAGATGGTCCAGACTCATGAAATGGGAGCTAGCCTTGAAAATAATCATAAAACAAAAGAATCAATTATCTCTCAGTGGGGTGTTGACTGACTCGTAAGAACTAAGTGTTTTACAGGTTGGCCCTCAAAACAGGACTGCATCTCTCCAGCTTCTCCAGCGTGGGAGACATATGAGAGCAAGGACGGAGAAGCTGTTGTTTGCTCTGGCCTGTCACCTCTGGATAGAGATGGTGTGTGGATAGCATCAGCTGCCTTGGTGGGGACTAGATCTTGTCCCTTTCCCAAAGGTGTTGTAGCACGTTGTTTTAATCCTCCTGAGCGTTTGGCTGGCTGGTGAGGCTGCATGGAAAATGTCAGCCTGATGTCCCAGGCCAAAGCCAGCATGCCTTTCAGCTAGCTTTTCAGGGCTGACGTGGCGTGTGGCTGGAAGCTAATGGAAAGGTCACAAAAGCCCAGGACAAGGGAAGGGATGGGGCCAATAGCACTGCCCTGTAACGTGATCTGGAAGATGAAATTGTAGCATGGAGCTGAGAGATGCAGGGCTGGGGAAAGAGACCTCAGCATTTTCCATGATTAACTTTCTAATAGTCACCCTGTGTGTACAGCGGGTGCTTAGCAACGGGAGGCATCTTCTCAAAGAGTACATTAATAAAGTGCATGTGGCTTCCACCGTGATTTGGTTTTCCCCTGCTTGCTGGAGGCAGAGAGATTAGACCACAGACCTGTAGCCCTTGAGGCTGAAGTCAGGAGGCAGCTAAGTGTGCCTCCTTTCCTAATTGAGCTGTCCCTTCCCTGGGGAATTGAACAGAGCCCCTCTTGCCTCAAAAATCACAAGGAAATGGATGCTTGGGGAATTCCTCCTAAGTTGGGCTAGAACTGCCGCTCTTAGATTTATACGAGGTGTGTACATGTGCATATGTTTGCATGTATATGTGTGTTTATGGTGTATGCATGTGTGTGTGTGTGTTTGTTTGTTTGAGACTGTGCGTGTGTATGTGAGCTAGAGGCTAATGTTGAGTGTTTTCCCCACTTTATTCCTCAGGGTGCCCATTTGCCCACACATTGACAGTTCCTTGGGATGTAGGGTGATAAGGCTGTCTTGCAGAGGTTTTCCTCTTCTTTCCTCACCTAGCCTGTTCATGCAGAAGAGTTTCCGATCTGCACAGCCACACTAGAACACAGAAATGTGATGAGGCAAGAGTGGAAAGTTCTGTAGGCATCCTATCTACTGAGAAGGGCAGGAGGAGGGAAGAAAGGAAGGAGGGGATTCAGGGTCTACCTGATGCTCAAGCACAGGGCTTGGCTTCTGTTCAGTGCTCTTCAGAAATGTCTGGCTTTCTTCATATCACATGCATTGGGTTTACCTATCATGTGTTAGGGCCTGTATGAGGGACCAGCCACAGCAGAGACCAATGTAGATAGTCCTGCCTTGGAGAGCTTGGGGTTCCAGAGGTAGGAACAGGCCCTTCACAGGAAGAAGAAGACAAGATATGGTTGATGGTGATGGCACAAAGGGACCCCTGAAACAGGGACGAGTGAAAATAAGAGGAAGATGCTGTATCTCATCTCACGAGGGGCCTCTGAACAGCCATCATAAGGGCTATTGTGGTCAGAGGAGGAAGCATGAGTGCTGGCTATAGTAGGGAAGTGGGTAGAATCTCCAGTAATGGCAGAGACTTCTTCAACACTTGTCACTTACAAAGTCTGGAATCTTCTTGAGCTCCTGGCTGTATGGAGTTTTCTTCAGGCTGGTGCTCAGATATCATTTGCCTTCTGACAGAGTTACTTGGTCCTTCTGGGAGCTCTAGGCTCTGTGTAAGGCTGCAGAGGTGAAAAATGGAAATCCCAACCCTTCTTTGTGGGGCTCACGGCTGGTGGGAGCTTAAGTGAATGCATGGACCATGGAAGTAGGGTATGGAAAGGAGAGTATGGTGATGGGAGGGAAAGGAGCCAGTCTTGAGTAGGGGCAAGCATGAGGAGAGGTGAGGCCCAGGGCAGGGTCCTGCATCAGGGGAAGCAGGAGGATAGTCGAGTCCCAGAGTCCCAGGCCTTGGGCAGTGGCACCTACAGTATGATTTGTGGTGATTCCCCTCGGGTTTGCTATGATTCCTGGCTGTCATCTGAGGTGAGAGCTGTGTGTGTAGATTTCAATCATGGAGACCTTCCTGAAGAGGCAGAGGAGAAAGAAGTTCCCTGATCTTCCCAGTGCCGCTGACACCCTGTTCAGTTTCATAGGGAGCGAAATCAGGCTCTGCAATGTATTTGTTTTTTCTCTGCACAGTTATTATTATTATTTTTTTTAATTTATTGTCTTCATTTACAAAGCAAAAGTTTTTGTGTAAAATATCTGGGTTGTTCACTCTTTCAATAAAAATGATTGAAGGTCTACACTGGTGGCCTGTATCCCTTCATGATAACTTGGCTAATAGGTACAACGGTGGCAACTCACCCCCTGACCCTGAAACTCCTTCTTTGGATTAAGACGAAAATGTGAGCCTCTGTGTAGTCCCACAAATGTCTCATGAGCTCTATTCTACTGAAAGCCCAGATGGGAGCTAGCACTGTTTGGCCTCTCTGTTGGAGAATCCCAGTGAGTCTCCTCTGAGGTCAGAAAGAAACAGGTGAGGGAAGGGCTTCATGCTCCATCCCTGAACAATATAGAGAACATGCCTCTCATGTCTGTAATGCTGGCTTCTAGATGTGGGTGTGTAGGGTAAATGTCAGAGGTCAAGGACATCCAAAAGCTTGAGCATCAGGAATTGGAAGATAGGAAAGGGTAGAGAGGCTGGGGCTTTGGGTTGGGGGGCAGGTCTTCTTTCTTCCTGTCTCACGCTTCCCAGCTTCTCTTTTGTCCCGGTCTGCACATCAAGCCAGTACTCAGTGTTTATTGAGAGGAATGAGCAGATCTGATACCTGTTGAGACTGAGCATCTTAGACTACTTCCCTTCCCATAGCCAGGATCCCTTCACCTTCATCCAGGCACTCACTTCCCTTTCAAGATGGTCTTACTGCTGGTCCAGACTCTAAGGAGGATACCAAAGCCACACTCTTGGGGATAAGCTGGTCTAATGTGATAGAGGAGTGGGCCACTTGGGTGGTTGGGCATTCAGACTTTTCTCCCCTTGTTGGCAGTTACAGGATTGGGTCTCTGTCTACAGCTTCCTCTGAGACCTGGCTAGCTCCAAAGGACAGAATATCATTCCTTGGGTATAAGGGTGCTCTTGAACCTCAGAGAGCACCACTGACTTTCCATTTGGACCTCATGAAAGGCCTGATGTACCAGGGCATACCGAGGGGAAACCTCATATTGCTCATCATTGAATTTATCAGGAAGCTCCCGGCTTGTGTGCCAGGCAGGTAAATTGATTTTATTAAGTCTGTGGAACATCTAAAGATAGGCGAGCCTGTGTTCTGCTGGCACTGGGAATGACAGGCCATCTGTGAATCATGAGCCCGCCCACCTAGGCGGGCAGGCCCCAGGCTGGTGGCAGGAAGGAAGCTTTGCTCGGAGAAGTGGCCAGATGCAGGTGGGTGTGGCTCAAAGATTGGGTAGGAGTGGGGGTGGGGAGGGGAGTCAGCCTTGCTGGTGAGGCTGGGATTCCCTTCCTGGTCCTCACGAGGGTGCTCAGCTGCCTGGCTCCCAACAGGGAAGGAGAGGAGCTACAGTCGCTGCAGTGTATACACCCTTCATGGCTGATGGAACAGGGTAGTTCCGGCAGGAGTGAGGCCTCACTGTGGCTGTCTCCTTGGTTTAAAGGCCTTGTGTATTCAGCCAGTGGTTGCATGCTTTCTTTCCTGATGCCTTTCCCTCTTTGAATCATTTGGCTAGTTCTTTGGCACCCTTTACAGTTTTCAGGGCTTTCTCATCCACATCCCCTTCCCCCATACACACACTGAGAAAAGTGCTAGATCCAGGATGTGCTACAGTACTTTAGGCAGCAGTGGAGGATGCCTTTCTGGAGGTGATGTCAGTTTCTGCTAACTTCTGGGAAGACAGCCAGCATGGTATGAAGTGATAGAAACTATTTCTTGATGATGGTGGGAAAGGTCTCTCTGAGGAGGAGATGTTTGGAGAGGAAGCTGGTGCAGTGGAAATTAGAAGGAAGACTCTTCAGGTAGGACCAGCATGTACAAAGGTCCTGGGGTAGGATGGGAAAGTGTTTGCCCTTTTCAGACCACACAGACACTTCTCTGAGTGCAGTGTGCAGCTCATGATGCTGTGCCGGGAGGTTTCTGGGGGCTGTTTTTATGGATCTTCGTAGGCATCAGTGAGGAGGCTGGCTTTCCTTGTAGTACTATAAGCATTGTTGGATGGCTTTAGCTAGCCATGCATGCAACCTAGTTAGAATTTGCTAAGGCTCAGTCTGTGGCGATGAAGCCAGCCAGCAAGCATGGAAGCAGGGGAGCTCCAGAGGAGGTTGAGAGGATTCTAGTGAGAAGGAATAGAGGAACAATGGCTTCAGCTCAAACTGGATCCATCCCAACCTGCACAGCAGCCCTGTTAGAGGAAGAAAGAGGTTCCCCAAAGTAACAAAGACAGACTCGGGAGTCGATTGCAGCTGAAAATTGCACCTACTGTCTAAGGACTTCCTTGTCTCTCTGTGTCTTAGCCTGGAGTCTCACGAGGCAGGTTACCTCGACTGTCAGACAGGTGTTTGGTCTTATCTGGGAGCCATCTGTGGGGAGTATGGCTGCTGTGAGATAGTACTCAGGAGAGGGTCTGGCATAACATAGTCACTGTCTTCCTATCTGGAGTCTGGAAGCCCCAGACCAAGGTGGTTATCTTGATACAACAGAAGTTCTCTGAGTAGGTGTCACCCTTACTAGTCCTGTCTTAGTGAAGGAGAAAAAACAAAACAACAACAAAAAACAACTTGTGTCTGGTCCTTCAGCTAGGCTGTGGCAGAGCTGGGGTCTGCAGACCTCAGAGCTCATTTTCTCCAACCACTGTGCGATTTGTAGGTTAAGCACTTTTCCCCCAGCTACAGCTGGGTTCCCAGTACCCACAGGACATCTTAAACCACCTGAACACTAGTTCCAGGATCTATCGCCATCTTCTGGCGTACGCGGGCACTACATGTAGGTGGTGCAGAGGAGTACATGCAGACCAAACACCAGTACACATTAAATAATTTTTAAAAACTGAAGAATAATTTTTCTCAGAAAATAATGGATGTTTTAAGTTATGAATTAGACTTGTTTCTTTTACTTTTTTGTGGGGTGCTGCATGAAGTAGGCAGATTTTTCTGTGGTCTTGTGTTTCTCAAAAGGTGCTTCATCGATCAGTAACTTCTAACTCCCCTGAGGATTTCTTAAAAAGGTACATTGTCAGGCCCCGAGTCAATAGGCTTCTGCTCACTATCTGCTTGAGAGTCTGTCCTAACTGCCCTCTTTCTGGACTAGGAGGATGGAGACAGATGGCTCCTGGAGTATGCGGGCCAGCTAGTTGAGCTGAAACAGTGAAAGGGCCTTGCTTACAACGTAAGATGAGGGCAGCAGGGGCAGATGCTCCGTTGGGACCTCTGGCCTCTCCGTGTCCATGTGTGTACTTGACCCACATGCAGATGTGTGCGTGCCCCATAGCACATAAACGTGCAGAGGTGAGAGCAACCGTTACATACCCCGGATGATGTCTGCATGCACGTATCTGAACGTATTTTCTATCACCCTTTGTGTACTTAGATCGTCTCTAATTTCTTTCATTTCATTAGCAGGGATTTTTTTTTTTGAGATAGGGTCTGGCTGTGTAGTCCAGGTTGGCTTTGGACTTGTGGAAATCCTCCTGCTTCAACCAGGACTACCTGCATGTACCACTATGCCTGACTTTTCCAAGTAAATGTGGCAACAATTCTTAACTGTTGCCCCAGGGTGGCTGGTCCTCTGAGTGACTTTTCAGGTTTCACTGTTATAGACTGGGTGGGCTGTAGTCAAGATCTTTGTCTGTGTTTAGGATACGTTCTTAGAAAAGGATTCCCTGGACCAAAGGAAATATGTGTTTTTTTTTTTTTTTTTTAAGACTCTTCAGTTGTTTTGCCAAGTTGCTTTCCAGAAAGGAAACTTCATCCAAAGTGGGTGAGAAAAAAGTAGCCTTTCTCAAGGACCTTGTACCCTTTCCTGCAGACTTTGGGGGAGGATACAGAGAAGGAAAGGCCCATTCACAGCCTTTAGGGCTGGGGTGCTGCCTGTGTGCCCTGAAACTTGTGAGTACCTCTGAGCTGTGCAGGGACAGGCCTGATTAGCGCTCAGTCCCTGGGCATCCAGAGGCTGCCCATGGAAAAGAACAGCCAGTTCACAGGTAATCCCTTGATATCAAGCTCTGGTTCCAGTCTAGTGATTTTTATCTAGGCTGAATGAGAGTTCAGCTCTGGCTGGGGCCAGGGTGATGTTCCCTCAGCCCTCAGATCGAATTTCATAGCAAACAGTGAGGCAGCTCCCCTCAGTTTTTCTCCATTCTGCTCTGAGATGCAGCATTTCAAGGGATAAGAAACAAATTGTACCTTGTTTCTCTGGCTCATTCCTTTTCCAAGTGAACAGGGTGAGAAACAGGTGGAAAGCATATTCCTTTCCCATTGCTGTCCCACACATTTGCTCTTTTTGCTTTTTCAAAAGCAGTTTGGTTGTGTGTAGTTGAGGTTTGCAGCGTGACTGTGTGAGAGCCATTCAAACAGTAAACTGGTCCCACAAAGGAAGCTAGTTAACATCTCTGTCAGCTCTCATAGTACAAGTGCAACTCACATTTACCTTTAAAGCAGAAACCTTTAATGTGCAAGATCTTTAAGAAAAATACTGGACATTAGATTTCTGTCAATGTGTTTATGCTAGTGTCTTTTGACCTTTGACCTATACTTTACAGTTTTCTTTCACCTTCTTCCTCTTCTGCTGCAAACCAATATTTCATATTCAGTGTGGATTCTAGTGTTCTCTTTCTCTCGCTTCTGTTTGTGTGTGATCATACAATGATTTTCTTTTACCTCACTTGGCATCCTGTCCTTCACATCCATCCATGTCCACACTTTGAATGAACAATAGAAGCCCACTTGGGAAAGTGCTTGCTGTATGAGTTTTATCCCCAAGACTCATGTGAAAAAGGCTGGACACAGTGTGAATGCTTGTGATCCCAGTGCTGAATCAGAGGCTGGGGAATTCCTGCTGCTTGCTGGCCAACCAGCCTAACCTACTTGGTGAGACCTGGGCCAAGGAGACCCTTCCTCACAAAAACAAAATGAACAGTGCTTGGGGAATGACACCTAAGGTTGGCCTCTGGTCCCAAAACACATGCTTTCCAGCCCTTTGACACACAGAGGATAGGAATGAGACCAATGGGAAGAAAAGCGAGAGAGGATGGAGAGGAGAGGGATGAGGGTGAGGACAGAGAGAAGGGAGAGAATGTGGCAGAGGGACAGAAGAGGTATATAGAGAAAAAGAAAGCAATTTAGAAGTTACATAGAATTTCTTTTTTTTTTTTTCTAAGAAAATTTTAATTCTTTTTGGCAGATTATAGAAACAAAGATTGGCTTCCTACAACCTGTTGGAGAAATAGCATTCTGTTCTTATTTTGAGCTGACAGTCTAAACATTGGTCTGGATTGAATGGACTATTCTGGAATGAAGCTCTGTGATGGTTGTGGGAGAAGTGAGGAAGAGGATGAAGGCTGGGAACCCAAGACTACAAGGGAACCTTTCTCCTTACTCCCTCTCCTCATCCTCCTGCCCCTCTCTTCTCTTCTGCCTACTCCCTCTCCTCCTCCTCCTCATTCCCTCTCCTCTTTCTCTTCACCCCCTCTCCTCTTCCTTATTTCTCTTTCTATTTTCTTCTCTCACACAAATTCTGTATGTAAGAACATGTACCCTGATGGTGTCCTTGGTTTCTTTTGGATGAAGAAAACCCAGACAAGACTCCCTCTTTTGATTCTGAAATGTTCTAGAAAGGCAACTTTAAATGCATTTTACCAGTAGGGAGGTGACAGACAAGCAAGGTAAGTTATAGGCCCAACTCTGTCCTAGTGGCTCCTTATTGGTGCCCTTAATTGTGCCTGAGGAAAATCTAATTAGCTCTCCACATTAGTCTGAGGAGTTAAATTTATCAAGGATGACAAGGGGGCCACACTACATCCCCCAAGCAGAGAAGGAGAAAACAATGGCCTCCCCCAAGAAATGTGGCTTTTAGGATCCCCTTGTCGCTCTCCAGTGGGGGTTCAGACCCTGGCAGTGTGCTCTTCTTTTCACTCTGCCTCTGTTGACCTTGCTCATGACCTCTGCACTGGTCTTCCAGCTGGCCCCATGGTTCTCGTTTCTCACTGGTCACATATCTCACCAGCCAGCTGAACTTTTAGAATGTTGGTTATTTCACATTCCTCACCAATTATCCTTTCAAGAGCCCCTTGCTAGCTGAAGGGAAACAGAAACCACAGATTTCCTTTCTTGTTTTTTTTTTAAAAGTCTTCGTAATCTCTCCCTGTTTTATCTCTATGTCTCTGGACTCCAGCCCGCTCTCTGCTTCCCTCTATTTACTGCCTCTTGGCTTAGTGCATTCTATTCTTTCTGTTTCCTTGTTTGCTTAGCTTGAAATCCCACTTGTTCATAGCCGAGTTTCCCCAATAGCTTGATTATGATGTTCTAAAATCAACCTGTCTCTCTTGGTTCTAACAAACCAGCTTTCCCTTCCATAGCCTCCACACCATTTCCTCTCTCAGAGCTCTCATTAGGCCCTATGTTAGGCATTGTAGAGTCCAACCTTACTTCCTTATGAAGCTGTGGTTCACTCTGCATGCTCTCCATTGCAGAGTGAGGCAACTTGCACATGGTCAGTAACCCAGGAGAGTTGATACATTAACAAACTGGTGACTGAAGGAGTCTCATGTTGTCAATCTTATTCCTACCCTCCTCTGCCTTTTGGTTTGCACTAGGCTTCTTAGACTTCTCCTGTTTGGTTGTAGCATGGATCTGGATTGGCATTGCTCAGCTTGTGATACCTCAGGGAGGTAGAAAAGGAGGTGCGTTGAAGAACTGCTAACTCAGCTGCCAGACTGTGTCTCCTCTGGGCTCTGAATCAATGAGTGGATGACATGAATGAACAGATGGCCACAGGCTTGTCTAGGACCCTGGTCTTTTAGATCTATACTTTGCAACTTTAGCCTGGAGCCTTCTGGGTAATGCTCAAAGATGCAGTAGTATGACAGGTTTTTTTTTTTTTTTTTTTTTTCCGAGAGCTAAATCTTCTGCAAAGTCTAGAAATAAATATATTTTAATGTTGACTCTACTTTATCACAGCATGGAGAACAGTGAAATTCTTATGCATTTAGGAAGAAAGAATGCAATAGGCTAGACTCTACCAACAGTGGAAAATGGGCATCCTTGCTTCCAGCTCCAGGCTGTACCCTGAGCTAAGAGAGGGAGGCTTATTCTTTGTTTTCTGGATATGAAAGATATGAGCTGGCTGAAGTCTTCTTCAGTAGCTAGTTTCCCTATCTCAGCTTCCAAACCATGGCTGTTTGGGTATAAGATACTGCCAGCAGCAACAGGTTAGACTTAGAAGTAGATGGAGATGGGTTCAGATTCCTCCAACTATGCAGACACTGCAGGCAGAGGACAGTTGGGGGAGGGAGGGGAATTTTCATTTTCTGCCTTCTTTCCAGTAGAGAGAGGGGAATGTGATACCACTGTGAAAAACACATGTAATTACACAGCTAGTGAAGCTCAGGTCCCTGTATCAGCATCAGGAGAAGAAACTAGCTCTTGTCAGAAAGATAAGAAAGAAGAGACCACTGGGAACAATTTGGCTGATGATGCTGGTAGATTGGACCCTGACAATGAGAGACTTTGTATCCAGCAGCCTGTGCCCTGCCCTCCTGTACCTTCCCACACCTTTTAGTTAAGGTGGACATTGGCATGTGGCGTGCACCTCCTGTGGTGTCTGAACTGTTAATGGACACAACTCCTAATGCCGAAGACAGCTGCAATGACAACTCCAGTGAGATGTGACGTTTCTGACACTTGATTTCCTGTAGCTAAGGAGGTGATGACCACCCCCCCCAGCAGTGGACAGTTTCACAGAGCCTACTATGAGTACAGATGTGGGAATCACCAGCCGTTCACTTTTTTTTTTTTTTTAGGGTTTTTTAGAAGCAGTTTCAAGGGTGGTTTTGGTTTTTGAAACAAGATCCTCATGTAGCCCATGCTGACCGTAAACTCAGTGTGCCATCAAGGATGACCCAGAAATTCCCATATTCCTGCCTTCACCTTCCATGTTGGGGTTGCAGGTGGATGCTACCATGCTTTCTTAGGGTTTCTATTGCTATGAAGAGACACTATGACCATGGACACTCTTATAAAAGAAAACACTTAATTGGGGTTGGCTTATAGTTCAGAGGTTTAGTCCTTTATTGTCATGGTGGAAAGCATGGTGGCATATAGGCAGACATGGTGCCAGAGAGGTAGCTGACACTATATCATCAGAATTGGCAGGAAGCAGAAACAGAGAGAGAGTGGACAGTGCCTGAGCATTTGAAACCCCAAAGCCCACCCTTAGTGTCAACACTTCCTCCATCAAGGCCACACCTGCTCCATCAAGTGTACAACTTCTCATAGTGCCACTCACCACCTATGAGCCTGTGTGGGGCATCTGTCTTCAAACCACCATACAGTCCCAGTTTTATGGAGTCCAGGGATCAAACCCCAGTGCTTCCTGTATGACAAGCAAGATCTCTACCAACTAAACTATATTTCTAGGCCTGGGTGACCTATTCTTGAGGACAGAGGACCATTTACAATGACCTTCAAACATGACCTGTGCATGGCCTTAGGCATATGAATCAGGCCACTGTTAGATAGCTGGATGCAGGAAGTAGATCCAACAATGCTCCCAGGCACCTGACACCAGTGGTTCTGCTCAGAATGTTTAAGAAATACATTTGCTAAAACATTGTGAGATGATGATTCCCTTTAACTTAAAGTGGAGTTACTGGACTTTTCTGGATCCTTACTGAGCCTTGGGGAATACCTCAGCTGAGTATATGGATAGAGCATAAATAGAAATGCTCTGTATCTAAGTGGTGGAATGATCGTACATCCCAAATATGGTCCAAGAAGGGAGAGGTGGCCATGATTGTTCTGACCCATGCTGGGGATACAGCTCGGTAGAGTGCTTGGTCAGCACGCAACAAGCCTTGGGTTCAATCCTTAGCATTGCTTAAACTCGACATGGTGGTCCATGCCTGCAATCCAGCACTGAGGAGGTAGAGGAGTGAGGATCAGACATTCAAGGTCAGCCCTGGGATACATCTTGAGTTCCAGGTCCGGGATACATAAGGCCCTTTCTGGAAAAAAGAGAGAGAGAGAAGACTCAGTACAGGGTAGTTTTTGTTTGAAAGATAGATTTTGTTACTACATTTTTAAAAATCAAGAGTCTGTTTTTAGCTCCTGCCCTTCCCCCATGGCCTAAAGGGTTTAGACTGATACAGTGCCAGCATTTTAGCCAAAAGGGCTCCTTGTCTTCTGCTTCAATAACATCACCAAGAAATCTTGGAAAACTGAATGGAAAAGTCTATATTGTGTGTTAATGGTATTTCAGTCATCATTAATCTCATTTTTTAAACCAGGTGCCATCTAATTTACCTTGTATTTTGTAGTCTTGGGGACTGAACCCAGGGCCTCCTACGAAGACATTCTACCACATCCCTCAACCCTTTAAAAACTTAAAACAAATATCTGTCTTATCCAAACTGGCCTTTAATTACTTCTGTAGCCCAGACAATGTTTGACATAGTGATCACCTTGACTCAGCCTCCTAGGTGCTGAGATTAGAGGCTGTACCCCCACGCCTAGTGGTTGTTGATAGTCCCTATACCAGGCATAGTCCGTTTACATTGTGTTAGAGATGCTTGGAAATTTTGTACATGTGATCTCGTGTGATTCTCACAGTGGCATGGGAAGATGGTGATCAGTATCATTGCCATTCCCCAGGAGGGAAAACTGAGGACTGGTGTTACTACATGGCATGCCCAATTGCAAAGGGAGGGTAAGCACTGAGACCAAATGTGAACTCAGTTCAAGATTTCCAACCCTTCTCTGAGTGTCTACAGATGTGACCCATGGGGACTCAATGTCTGCTTACAGAGTAGACACAGCTGCACAGCTAAATATAAGGATGATCAACTCAGATGGTTTAGGGGTAAACCTGGGGTTTTACTCCTCCAGAGAATCTGGATGAGGATGGGCAAAGGAGGAGGAAGTTTGCATGGAGAGCTTCCTGAAGGCAGGAGCTAAGCACATGGATCAGGTGGGTAGCCAAGGGTAGGGACAGGCATTGTAGGCGAGGAAAGAGGACAGAGGTAGGTGGCTTGACCTCTGGTATCTGTCTCTCCCTCTTCCTCAGCATGTGTGGCCATGAATGAAGAGGTGCTGACGTGGAACCCCCCCTGGAAAAATAGTGCATCAGAGAAGAGGCGCTTCCAGTGTCGCAGATGATGAGTGGGAGTGTGTGGGGAGCATGCCTCACGATTTTCTCTTCTCTCAGGTTCCTGACTGCTGGGTTTTAATGGTAGCATGGGGCGGCAGCTGGAAGCTTGCTTCAGAGCTGGCTGTGGGGTTTAGACCTCCCAGCTGGATCATTTGGTTCTGTGACTTCAGGGCTGCCTAGCAGCCTCTGTGCTGCCGGGGTCTCTTCTAGCAGGTGAGGTCATCCTGGTGGTCACTGCGGGCACCTGTAGCTACGTGTGTGAGCTAAGCACAGTGATGTACAGTTGGTGCCAGAGAAATCCATGACAGGTCAGAGAGGAATGGCATTTTTAGGAACCAAGAGTCATCTCCTGCCCCACAGGTCACTTTGATTCACTAGGACACACTGGCCTCAGTCTGTAGGCCACACCTGACCTCAAGATGCTGACCTCAGGATCTGCTGTGGCTGATCTCCTCCCTTGTGAGTGTGTGGCTCCTTCAGCCAGAGTGTTACAGTGAGATGCTCAAGGACAGCTCCCTCTGATTTCTGAGCTCAGGGCAGAGAAGAGCCTTGGTTGTAACTGTTTTTCCACCCTCCCACCTCAGCGAACCTCTTCTTTACCC
Source organism: Psammomys obesus (assembly GCF_907164565.1). Taxonomy (NCBI): domain Eukaryota; kingdom Metazoa; phylum Chordata; class Mammalia; order Rodentia; family Muridae; genus Psammomys; species Psammomys obesus. The sequence goes on from NW_026590062.1 coordinate 26,581,566, forward strand.
ACTCCTCTGTGCCTATGGCCCAGAAGGATGTGCCATCTCTGCTGCCTCCAAGTTCATTTCCTTGTCATGCTGGTCCCTTGCTTACATCGTAAGGCAACACAAGAAGCCTCCTAGACAGAAGATGGGGTGCCAGCTCCCTATCCTCTGAGAGACCAGAGTAGGATAGGACACTGCAGAACCATTGTGCTTGAAGTAGCAAGGACCTAGAGGCAAAGGTGGAGGCCGTGTGGGAGGGGAAAAAGGCAGAGATGACAGGCTCCATGAGTGAGTCACCAGCTTCAGGCTCCAGCTGGAGAGCCCCAGGGAGGGGGAATACGGCATTTCGTGATGCAGCAGGGAAGGACCCAGCTCTGACAAGGCAGAGATCTGCTGTTGGTGTGTGTGTGTGTGTGTGTGTGTGTGTGTGTGTGTGTGTGTGTGT
>NW_026590062.1:26581996-26585851 GCF_907164565.1 Psammomys obesus
GTGTGTGTGTGTGTGTGTGTGTGTGTGTGTGTGTGTGTGTGTGTGTTCTTCCTGGGGCACAGGCACAGAGGAGTGGGTACAGAAGAGGATTTACTGAGTCAGGGGTGGTGATGAACAGTGGGATTCAACCTGTTCTTCCTTTCCCATGGAACTCAGAGGGAGGTGCTAGTGAGCATGCCTACTGCAGGCTATTGTCAGATGAACCATACCCACTCAAGAGGAAGGTGCTAGTGTTTTTCTCTGTTCAGGACTGATGAATCTGAGACCCTGAGAGGCCGAGCAAGTTGACTGATGTCACCTGGCAATGGTGAAATAGAACATGATTTGGCTCTGGCTCTCGTGGAGTCTCGGACTTCATCGATGCAGACGGTTGTCAGCCTTGAGCCTGCACCAGAACTACGGGGAGTCCTGGTTCTAGGGAGTTATGTGTGAGTTATGTTTCCATGCGACGGTGGGGCCAAGGTCTGAGGCCCACCTCTTCCTCACATTCCTTACTCAGCTTTCTGTCTCAGTTTCTACCTCTGCAGAACGCGTTAGAAGGCTGGCGCCTCTACCTGTTCTCTCCCGGCCACCGGCTGGTTGAGTTTCCCATGAATGACATCCTTCTCAGCCCCTCACAGCTGTCTCTGGCTTAAGGTCTTATTATAGGAAAAGCAGCTGTGGGTGGAGAACTGTTCCTCTTGCAGCTGTGCTTCTGTCATTTGTACCTTCTGTTTTTTGTTGTCTGCTTCCTCGGTGTGTAAAGACCCTGGGCTTTCAGATGCTCATTTTGGATTATACTCTAACATGAAACATCCTGCATTCCTTACATTATCTGTTCATTGGACATATCTTCCCCCAGTGTCTGCTTATACATAGACATATGCGTGTGTGTGTGTGTGCGTGTGCACTTCATGTGGGTACCTATGTGTCTACACAGAGACACTGTGTGTGTGTAGGCCACAGGTCTACCTTTGCATGTTCTTATGGTTCTGTTCCCAGCTTGTTTTTGAAGAAAGGCATCTTACTAGTCTAGATCGTGCTGAGTAGGCCAGACTGGCTGGGCAGTAGGCTCTTGTCATATTTGCCCAGTGCTGAAGTTACAATTCATGCACCATGCCTTGTGCTATATACATTCTGGGGATTGCTTATCATGTGTGATTTTGAGAAAGAGTCATTCTACGTGACTAGGCTGGCCTCACACACTTGATCTTTCAGTTTCCTAAAAGCTGGAATGACAGCTGTATGTTCCCTTTCCTGGATTCCGCATCATCAGACTTAATATCCTTTGCCTTGAATTTTACTTGCTTTGACTCTAGTGCCCCCATACTGGCGTTTAGTTTTTGCCTGACATATTTTTGGCTATTATTTCATTTTTAACCTTATTTTTATCAATCTGTACAGGGTACATTTCTTACACAAGACACATAATTTTATACATTAACTTGTCATGTATTATTTTATCTGCTTTATGCTATATAAAATGTTGTTTATTTTTACTCTTACAGCTAATATGTTTTGGTTCCCTTCCCTCTTCTAAATGCTTCTTTGTAGCCTCTGTTGTCACTCTGTAATGCAACATTTTAAAATATCATTCTATAATCTTCTCTAGCAAATGGAAATGTTGGCTCCACCTGTCCTGCTCCTTAGATATGAGAGGTACTATTTAGTCTCATGATGCTGGTAGCTACTGCACAGGCTGTCATGCCATCTCTTGTAGCTAGTGTCTTTTTTCTGTTCTCCACCTCTAAGAACATTACAGTTAGGGTTGTGTTTCACTGTGTAGGCCAATATTTTAAACTTCTACTTATCATTTTTATGTTCTTATCTTCTCTTAAGTCTTAGCTTTCACGTTCATTTTTATTTGTGATGCCAGTGTTGAGAGTTATTTCAGCTTAATGTATCTTAGGGATGATTGCTAGAGTTTTATTCCCGCGGACATCTACTCTTATTGAATTCTTTGTTTTGATCACTGTCTTAACCATGCATATGAAACACCACCTATAGAACATTCTGGAACAATCGCTCTGATTCATTGCACTTTCCTCTTTTGCTTTGTGGTACTGTCAGGGATGGAACCCAGGACCCCCTCTAGGCTAAGCAAACTCTCTGCCGCTGAGTCATACATATCCTCAGCCTCTGCATTTTGTTTTTGAGGTTAATGACAGTGTGTGACCCCGCGATGGTGTTCTGTGAACAAGTCAGACACTTGCTGATTTTTTCTCCTTTCAAAGCTCAGCTGCCATCTTCTGCCTGGGTGCTGCGGAATGTCACAGAGACGCCTGCTTATTAGTATGGATGTCCCTTGACCTTCACAGCTAGGTCTGTCCTCTGCTCTGGACAATAGTGTTCTATTTCCTTTTTTATTTATTTTTTCAGTTCTCTTCATAGTGATCTAGCTGCATGGGCCCTTTTTGTATGATCTGTCTCCCAGCTTTCTCAGTGCTCTACTTCTCTCTCAGTATTCTTCCCTCTCCTCCTGGGGGTACTTGCACATCAGGCATCTGGAATGAGTGCTCTTGGCTTTGACTGCAGACAGGGACTCGGTGCTTGAGTCATTTGCTGAGCAGTGCGCTGAGTGTCTTATCTGCTCTATGTTCTTTCTTGAATTGGTAGAGTGAGGCTGAGAGCCATGTGCTTTGGTTATGCTTATCAAGTGGATTGGAGTAATGTGTGCCAGCCCTACTCTGCGCCATCCAGGTACTATCAGAGGTAGGCCTGGGTTCGAGTCCACCTCATTGTGCAACAGAGCCTGTGTCCTTGGTCATAGTTTTTTTCTGGAGTCATTCTTTTGCTTTCCTGTTTGTTTTTATTTTTCAAACTTATTTTTTCTCATGTGTTAGGGGTGTGTGTGTGTGTGTGTGTGTGTGTGTGTGTGTGTGTGTGTTTACATGCATCTGTGCTCATGCCTTCAGAAGTCAGAAGAGGACATCAGGTCCCTTCGAGTTGGAGTTACATTTGGTTTCAAGCTGCCAAGTATGGGTGTTGGGAATTGAACTCAGATCCTCTACAAGAACAACAGGAGCTCTTAACCATTGAGCCATTTCTCCCTCCCCTGTTTGCTTTTTGAGAGTTACTCAGTAGCCCATGTTGGCCTGGAGCTCACTGTGTGGTCAGAGCTAGCCTCAATCCCTAGCAGTCCTGCTGAGATTACAGGGTGACCACTGGAGCCAACTAAGCAGTCATTTTGTTCCAGTTTTTCCTTTGAGTTCTGTGGTCTCTGCTTGGATGTTTACAAATGCCTTTACAGGATTGATGGCTGCGTTTTGCGGCTTTCATCATGAATGCAGTCAGTGTTTGCCCACAGCAGGGAAAGCTGACTCTCCTGATCATCTTAGCTGTTCACCTCACTGCAGAATGCCATGTGGTTCTGCTACCAGGACACTGGCTAAAGAAGGGCATGTCACATGGTTCAGCCACCTGCGAGGCCACCCCAGACAGCCAGAGCCATCTGTAGATTCAGTGGGTATTCAACCCCACAACACTTCTCTGACTTGGGAAAGCCACTGCACTGGGTGCCAACTGTTTTCCTCTGGCTTGCTGTTTGACTTGGCCACCACGCCAGGTACAAACTGTGCTCAAACTTGTCCTCCTTCCTGGAGCTGCCACCTGCTGTGTCAGGGACCGGCCCCCCTGTCTCCAGCCACTATTCTTATGATATACTAGCCATGTGATTCCTGGGGCTTCCCAGCATTGCTACACACACACATACAGAGGGAGAGAGAGAACACTTACAGTATAGTACACTTACAGACACACCCAGATATACACATACAGTGCAGTTACAGACACACCCAGACATACACACACACACACAGTGCACTGACAGACACACACACACACACACACACACACACACACACACACACACACACA
>NW_026590062.1:26585861-26813499 GCF_907164565.1 Psammomys obesus
CACACACACACACACACACACACACACACACACACACACACACACACTGTGTAAACTCAGATCTACAAGAACAAGAGGATTCCTGCCTGGGCAACTTCTCTCCCCCAGCCTGGCTTACCTCCCTGGGCAGGCCTTACTGATCTGGGAAGCTCTTTCCTAGCCAGTGAGGACAGCTAAGGTAGCCTCCATCTTCTTTCTTCAAACATTATGGCTTTCTTTTAGGTTTGGGTCACATGAATGGCATGGGCTCTAGCTTCTCATGGGTGTTGCAGGCTGGCTGTCTTCTATAGATTTCTCAGAGAAACATTCTAGATGTAGAAACATGAAAACTTAGCTTTTTCATCAATTATGGATATTTCTAGAAAGCAAGGGCTGAGAGGTTATGGATTCTTGCTGGCTAATATACTTATTGGTCCAGGTTACAAAGAGAAAGTCACTAAAAAGCATGTTATATCCTGCCCTTGGGTATGCACCAAGTCCTGCGGAATAAGACACCTTAATCTTGGGCTGTGGAGCATCAGACATAAGAGACTGTGTCTGGGATTTAGGCTACCCTGTGTGGATACTAAGTGACAGAGCCCTTACAACTAAACAACCTGCCAAGATCCCGTTTTCCTTCTCCATGGGAAACCACTTCTGCTGGTATCAGAATCATCTGTGCGGTCTTCTGAACTCTGCAGAAATGACAAGACTATGTGGGAAAGTGCTCTCTGAGCCACCAGTGCTCTGAGCAGCGCCCGTGGGCAGATGACAGCATGCCTTCCTCCCTGTATGTCTCTCTGCTCAGCTCCTCTCTGACTCCCCTAGCCAGGGTCCTGGGGTTATGGAAGTGAGGCTGGCCCAGACAAGGAGTCTTGCGTGTCAGACTCAGCCAGACAGCCAGGCCACCCTTCTGCAGAGCCTTCCTCAGCATCTACTGACCACCCATTCTGCCCAGCTTGAAGCTGGAGAGGGCACTGGGTCACGGAGTCTGCACCTCCGTTGTTGAGGAGACACCTAGACTGAACAGGAGCTGCCTTTCAGGGTCATGTGTCATGTGACAAGTTTCTCCAGCACTCTGACAGCATCTGCCACTCTGGAGTTGTCCTTATCCTTTATTTCCTTCCTTTGTTTGTGTGTGTGTGTGTGTACAAGTATGTGTGTGTGTGTGTGTGTGAGTGTGTGTATGCATGTGTGTGTGTGAATGTATGTGTGTGTGCTCAAAAGTGTGTGTATGGGTGAGTTCCTGTGTATGAATTCATGTGTGTGTGTTTGTGTATGTGCATGTATGTGAGTGGATGTGTGTGGGTACGTGAGCTCGAGTACTGTATTCGAGTGTGGTATGTGTGAGTGTGTGTGTGTGTTCACTCGTGTATATGTTAGTATGTATGTGAGTGTACCTCTATTTATGTATGCTTGCACAAGTCTGTGTATGATTGTGAGGGGCAGAGATTAACATCAATCAGTTGTTTTGCTGTCCCCTCTATTTGCTGAACCTATAGGTCACTGATTCAGCTAGTCTAGCCAGCCCCAGAGTTTCCGTGTCTCTGCTTTTGAAGGACTGGGATTGTAGGCTGCCATTCCTGTGAGGCATCTACATAGGTGTTGGGGATCTGAACGCTGGTCCTCATTCTTGCACAGCATGCATTTTAACCACTGAGCCATCTCCTCAGCCTGTGGTATTCATTTCTGGGATGTTAGCTGCTCTAGCCGATTCCTACACACCTGGATGGCCAGGCCTCTGTGCATACGGAAGGGCATTTGCTTGGGACGGTCTTCCTCACTATCTCCAGCAGGCCTATATCAGTGTTTTACTGGCACTGCCCAGGGAAGGTATCCCAAAGCCCCCACCCCCACGGCTTATAATAGGTACACAGGAAACTGGTAAATTAATTGGCATCACATCAGAGTTTACTGGTGCCTGCAATGAATGTTCCCAGAGGTGCTGGTCTTTTCTTTGGCCAAGATCATAAGCCATCAGGCCAGGAATGACTCTCTTCCTCCAGCTCCTCAGCTCCCTGCTCTGGGCACTCTTCTCCGGGCACACCTATGTTGATTGATTGGTATGGTGTTAAACTTTTGGCTTTTTGTGAGAAACTGTAGGAGGGCGATGAGATGAGCTTTACAGATCTGCCCAGTGCCTAAAATTGAACTACACACATAACTCACATGCACGGCTCATTTGGACTTGCCTTCTCCCTTCGTTCTGACTCCAGCTCACGTTCGATGCCTACCAGGCTGGGCTTCTCCTCCCACATACCATAGTGCCTGCCTTGGCTGGCTGGGACCAGATTCCTGACCTTTGGGCCTTGGATCTCTGTGGGTAGTTTATTGTCACCCTGATTCCCTGTGAAGCCTTTCTAAGTATTCTACCGATTTGCTTCTGCATTTTAATCATGGGATCTGCTTCGAGGTAGGGTAGAGAGGGGTGATGGGTCAACAGTGTCCTGGAAGGGTCTGAAAGGCCTTAGTCCACAGGCGGGCTCTGGAGTCAGGCAGCCATGCCAGAGCCTGTAATTGTTGTGTGTGTTTTAAGGGCCCAGATCACTACCAGGAGCAGTGGGGGATGTAAACACGCGATGAAGACAATTTGCGAAGAGAATTTGCAGCAGAGAATCTGGGTTCAGAAACTCAGACTTATGTCCCAACTGCTTGGTTCAAATTCCCACCTTCTAGTGTTGACCTCAGGTGAATGATTTTTGCTTCTCTAAGCTTGATGGCTCTGTAAACTTTTACAAGGTCTTTCAAGCATCAAATAAGATAATGCACGCAGAATGCTTTAGAACTGTGCCTGGTGAATTACAGGTGAGCGATTAATCTTACTCTAAATACACTGCTGCCTCACCTCCACTGCTGTGTGCCAGGCACCCGCCAGGGGGTTTTGTCAGGGTCTGCTCATTCACTCCGTGTGGGAGGCCAGGAAACGATAAAGGCAAAAAACTGCCTGTGAGAAACTTACCTGAAGTTCTGTGCTGAGAACTAGGGTTTAACCCAGGCAGTCCTCCTTTGCATTTGTACCTTTGGTAACCTTGCTCTCTGGTCTTGGCATAAATACCAACCTGCAAGAAAGCTCCACATAGCTTCTTTCCCAGGCCCAGTCTCCTAATCTTTAAAATAAGGGTGAGATGGTAACTGCTGACTGTGGTCCCTAGAGGTGTTCATTGAGTTCTGTAGAGGGTTTCGAATGATGCCTGTCTCATGTTAAGCATTCAGCATCTAGCAGCTGTTCCCACATAACTAGCTCCACACAGCTGATCAAAGCTAAAAGCTATTAGATGGCTCATACTAATAAGGTGGAAATTTTATATTATTGTACGTGATAATTCTTTATGCTTAAGGGTACAGTGTGATATTTCAGTACACATAAAGACATATATACATTGGTCAGATAGAGGTGGTTTGCATATCCATCACCTTAACCATTGGTCACTCCCCTATTGAGGGGCATATTGAATGCTTGGAATAGACAATCCATTGCCACACTCTGCATTCACCATACCATGCAATAGAATACCACAACACTGGCCAACAGATAAATGCCACAGATGTTTTATGAAAGGGGTCAGAATGTGGAGCTCAGAGGGAGCTGAGTTAGGAGAGGTGGGAAAAGGGACACACTTGTGAGGGGTCCCTTATCTGAGCGAAAACAGAGAGATGAAGGAATGTGTTTTAGAAGCAGAGTGTGAGGACACAGAGATGGGGAGAGGCCATGAGGGATCCTTATGGACTTTGCAGATTTGGACCTATGAGCAGTCTCTGAAGGTTGTTATGGGTCAGAGTGGCTTCTTAGGTCTACACTGCAGTAGCCCATCGCTGGAGAGCAGAGAAGGAGCCACTGGAATGGTGAAGGTATTGGGGACCATGAGATGGTTGCTTCTTCCCTCCTTCTAAGTGGGGCTTGGGATTATTCTGAGGTACTAGCCCTTGGGCCCTGGATGCATCCACAGCTATGGGTTTGCTGCCTTCCAGCTGCTGTTTGTGTCATAAATGCCTGTCACACAAGGGGCCTTAAAAATAACCCAGTGGCTAATAGCATTTCCCAAAATAACTGCTTGCGAAGTGCTTTCCTGGGCTGAGTGGCTACTAAAATTACAGCCCCTACCGGTGTGGATGGGATAGTATGTGTACGTATGGTTTTTAAGCCTGTCTTTCCCAGAGTGAGGCCCGCTCTTCACTCTGTTTTGTCCTGTGCTCCCTCTTTTCATTGCTCTGTGTCCTGGAATGGTGTCTTCTGGGTCGCCCTGCAGTTCCTTCTATCCTACAGCTCTTGGCAGATTGGAGCTGCTTGCCTCCGTGGCCTTGTTGTCCTGCTTCAAGCAGCAGAGTTTTGAAGAATCTTGGAGGGCGGGGTGGCCTTATTGTGGCGCTGGCCTCATTCCTTGGTGTGCCAGGTAATAATAGCACACCGTGGGGGGGGGATCTCACTCACAGTGCTATCCAAGGGGGAAAGTGGGCCACAGAACAGTGTGGCGGCCCCACTCAAGGTGACCTAGTAACTGAAGGTGTGAACACTTGGAGTTTGAGAGGAGCTCCAAGAATTCTTCAGGGGGTCTCCCAGGCCAGTCCTTTGTGTCACCAGGCAACTGGGTCACTCAAATCTCCAACTCTCCACTTGCTAATAACACCCAAGGGAATGTGGAATCCTATAAGAAAGTCCACAAAGCCGAGTGATGGTGCTGCTGAGAATTTGGGGTACAGGCCTGAGGTCACTTGAGGGTGGCAGCCAGTTTCCCTGTAATCACTTATATCCAGAGAGGTGGGTTTTCATGGGGCATACTTAATGTAACCAGCACGTTCATCATGAGGGTGCCTGCTCTAGCTTTGGCCTTGTGATAGGTACTAGAGTTACAAAAAGGTTGAAAGAATGTTTACAAGTTGGTGTATTGTTTGGACACTAAGCTTAGGATGCTATTTATGATCTACACTCAGCAGTTACTGTACTCTGAATTTTTATCTTTTTCCAGTAAGTGGTATATGACATGAAATCTTCCCCATGATGCTGGGCAGCAGCCATGAGTCATAGCTCTTAGTGGGGCCCTTAGGTGACTCCATCATTTTTATTGTAACTTGCTCAATGTCTGGCGACTGATTTTAGTCCAGGGCTCTGACACTCTTCAGGTCCCATGTGCTTTAAGCTGTATTAATTACATGTGCCCCTCTGCTTAGTTTCTAGGGGAGTGTTCCCTGGATCACGTGTGATAGCCAGCTAGTTACTAACCAACTGGCTTCGTGCTAGATGGTTCTGCCCACATGTGAGTGGATGAGTGTGTTCTGGCTAGATGAGTCCCCACTGCTTGGTATAAGACATGCTATATCTTTTCTACATTATTTTTACCATATGACGGCTTTACTGAACCATGATTCTGTCACAAGTAGGGGGTATCTGTGTGTAGCATCCTCATGACAAGTGGGGTTCTTGGTGTGGAAAATGTGCCCTCAGCATGTCTGCTGGCCCTATATAGTTCTGGAGAGTAAAGCCCACGAGTTTTTACACAGAATGGAGAACCAGGAAGTCCACTAGCCCCTGTTCCTCACAGAAGTGATATGTAAGGAACACATTGCTGTAGTGGAAAAATCCTAGGTTCCAAAGTCAGGCAGGCTCTGTGACTTTAGGCAAAGATTTTCCCTCTCTAAACCTGTCTCTCCAACTATTAAATGGAGTTTGTCATAGCATCAACCTCTTAGGGTTATTGGGAGGATTATGTAACCCCCATTGCCAGGCATGGACATAGCTGTAACAGCACCCTGCAAATAGTTGCTGGTATTGTCTCAATATTGTGAGCCCACGGAAGCTGGGTTTGAAGAATACATCGTTGCCTTTCATCAAGGTGTTGGCAGTTTCATTGAATACTGCCAAGTAGTTACTGTGGTGAGGCTCTCAAAAAAAATGTGGGTCTATTTGCTAGGCACTAGCTGGTCAGTTTTGGAATCCTGGATGAATAGAGGTACGCTTTGTACGGTTGTCATGTAATCAGACCTTGGTGATTCACATTCTGTATTAGGCTCATTGCGAGAGTTTTATAGGTAAAAGGAATCTTCCCCAGAAATCTATGTGTGCACATCAGGATATAGAGCCACTCCATGCAAGGGTTGTTAAACAGGAGCAGTGATCACATGACATATTTGATACAGTTGAGTGGAGTCTCCTGGCATCTAATGGGTGAGAAAGCAGGGACGCTGTTCACTGCCCCATCGTGCTGAGACAGCTGCCACCCTAAAGGACTGCCTGAACCAAACAGCCCCAGTGCTGGGGCACACCGTCTACCCAAGTCCAGCGATGGAGAATAGACCCCTAAGGGAAGAAAATTGACTTGTCAGAATGGCAAGTCAGGGCTAGGATGGTCAGAACTGCTTCTTTTGTTTCTAGAAGCCTTTGTCCCATTGTAGAAGGAAAAAAAAAAAAACAAAAAAAAAACAAAAAACTATCGATACATTCATGAGGTCTTACTCTAGGCCATTGTCCAGGCATTTTCTCTCGAGCTTTTCTGAGTTCTGCTTTGAGACGTCTAGGTCTTGCTGTTCTGTGCTTGCTAATAAAATACAGTTTGTAGGTCAAGCAGATGAAATAGAGGATGTCTTTGTTTCATTTGGGTTTCATATAAGTTAAGATGTCTGTCTTCTTTTGTTGTTGTTGAAGTGACGGGTGGAGGCGATGAGAGGTGAGTAGTCACCAGGGCCCTGGGTTGGCAGGTGCCTAGAGGAGGAGCTGGCCATCTACATGGGGCAAAATGGTCTGTAAACTGAGAGGGTGGTGAGCAGTCTCTTTTTGTAACTGGAGGATAGTTCAAGTGAAGTGTCAGCAAGTGACCTATGTCCCTGGAACAGAAGCAGGCAGAAGTCATGGCAATTCTTTTGCTGAACTAGGAGCAGAGTGTCCTCTCTTGCTGGCTTCCAGGCCCTGGGACCTGAGAAGCACCTTCCAGGATCGGGCTGCTGTCCCTGTGTGGCCCTTGAGATTGGTGCTTGCTGCAGAATACAGAGCTGAGCAGCAGCGAGCTCAGAATGAGAGGACACAGTGGGCTGATACCCTCTCTGAGGTCAAGACAGCCCCTGCTGGCCAGCAGGAGCCCAGAAAACAGGCTTCAAGTGGCAGTCAGGCCCAGCAGCTACCTCCCCCGCACACGTTAACAGTCAGGCAGCAAGGTGCTCCCCACCAGGGACGTCACGTCTGTAGCCACACCTGGAGAACAGCTATCTGCAAGTCCTAGCCAGGTAGCATTTCTTCCTGTTTGCTTAGAGATTCTTTTAGAGGGGTTTTGGACTAAATGATTCTCAACATTCTGAAATGCACAAGATTGCTACTTGGCAGATTCAGCATGCTCCTACCATCTTTGAGTATCCACCTGATGTCCAGTGTGTGACTGTCATTGACCATTATGGAGTAGATGTTCAAAAGAATTTGCTGAGGGAGTGCCTGCAGAAGTTGCACATTTTAAAGAAAGCGGACAGTATACCCATTGTGTCTCTTGTACTAGATTGTGATGCCAAATTCACAACAGTGGCCCCAACAGAGAACTGCACATTAAAAAGGATTTCAGAGTCTGGTGGTACACACTTACAATCTCCGCACTTAGGAGGTGAACTCAGGGGATCAGGTATTCAAGGCTAGCCTTGGCTATGTGATTTGAGTCCAGGCTAGGCTACATGAGATACTCTTAAAAAAAAAAAACTCAACTAAAAACAAACAAACAAAAAAACCTCATCCTCCCTCCCCCAAATTCTCACCTGATTTAATTGCTTTTACTAGGGATTTGTGTTGAAGATGCAACACAAACTTGAAGTGTGCAATGAGGAGGCAGTGGGGCGAATCCTTTGATGGACAGTGAGATCTCCTCATGTCTATCCCCATGTTTGTCTCCCGTGCAGCACATCTCTGCAGTTGATCCATGAGGCTGAAATGAACGCTTAATTGTGGGATTTCGGCCATTGAATTCTATTATATTTGTCTAATTCTAGCACTTGTAAGGAGCGGACCCTCCCTGAACTCCACCTCCTGCCTCAGGTAGCACCAGTGTGCTACCTGAGGTTTGGGGTGACATTTTAGATGTGGGCTTTTTGAGACCTGCCTTTTTGCTCTAAGAGGACTCTTTTCTAAGAGTCTTAAGTCATCCTGAGCTAATATTTACCTAGGAAATTGTCATGGTCTAAGGGGACAGTTCCTGAAGCAGATTTCTGTCCCGAGGCATGGGCTGGGGAGCCAGCAAAGCCCCTCTGACTTGAAGGGGCACTGAGTTTTAGTTGGAAGCTGAAGGCATTCTTGTCTGAACAGAGCAGGGGAAACTCTCAGGTTTGGCCTGAGGTGAAGGTTGGCTTTCCCTCACTCTCTCCTCACATTTCTCATTGGCTGGCTTTGGGAGTGACAAGCGGGAGCAGGACTCAGTGTGCTATACTGATTTTAATGGCTTGCTGGCTTGAAACTTCTGGATGCCGAGCATTGTCCTTTTATAATACTCCGGGTTTGTGAACAGATGGAAGGACAAGAGAGATTAAGAACAATGAAGCTTTATGGAACATGATCTCTAAGACACGGTGTCAAATTGTTTGTATGGAATACTTCCTTCAGTTTCTAGAAAAACTTGCAAATCAGGTGGGCTTGGCTTCATTTTACAGACAAGCACACTGAGGCTGTGGGATTTGAGAAGGGCAGCAAGAGGTTGGATTCTGACAAAAAGTTCTATTCTGCTGCCGTGGATGGAGGTGGAGGGGTTGCAGGTGAGGTAGAAGAGACTTTGTGGCCCATTCGTGCTCACTCTGCCTCCTGCATTCCAGCTTCCTTTCAACCATCCATCCTGGCCCATTCTGCCTGCCTTATGTCCTCTTTTCAGCATCTGTTTTTATCTGATGTTGACATTTGATGTACTAGATGGCGTATTTTTATTGTTATATCTGTTCTATCTTGGTAGGATTACATCACCCTTGAGAACAGTGTTTGGCTCCAGCCACCCTCCAACTCTTTGAATTACCTTACAGCAGGGGTTAGGGTCACAGTGGAGCTGATAAACACTCCATCACCTGGACCTTGCTGGGTACATGCATTACCAATTGTTCCAGCTGGCTCTGGGCTGCCAGGGTTTTAGCATCCAAAGTTTGACATACTGGAAGACCCCTCAGTCCTGGGTAACCTAAACCAGATGGCCACTATCTCATTTGGCAGTAAGGATGCCAGTGTCCTGGTCCACACGGTATTCTCTGAACGTCATCTATTCTTACTGGAGGAGATCCCAGGGACTACTCTTTAATCCCTAATTTGATGTTCCTTTCTCTGTGCCCTCTGGAAGGGAGGGCTCTATCTCCCTCTGTCTGCCTTTAGATGACTGACAGGTTTTTGGAGGCAGCTGCTATCTTTCAGGACACTTTTTTGCTTCTCATCCTCTTTGGAGAGATGATCCCATAATAAGGGAAAGTTGACTCAAAAATTGTAAATGCAATCACTGGATTGGACCTCACAGCAGAGGTCAAGATCTGATAGGACTGAAAAACAGTCGTCCGGACCTTGCTAGGTACATGGTCCACACTTAAAGTTACCAGTTGTACCAGCTGTCCTGGGGCTTCCAAGGTTTAGCATCTAATGTCTGGCTTCCTGAGAAATCTGTCAATCCTGAGTGAGGCCTTACATTGGCATCATCTTTCCTCCAGGGGCTTAACTAACAAAGAAGAAATTGCTTTTCCTCAATCCTACAACCCAGAGATGTTGGTCCCCAGGGGCAAGAGGCAGTTCACAGGCTGTCACAGCCAGCCCTTAGAAATGGCAGCACTGAATTCTAGACTAGCATTCTCCAAAAACAGGATGTACAAGGCTATCTTTTGGAACATAGAAAGGAAATATTGAGCTATCAATTGTATTTCCCTTTTAATACATCATTCTTTTAAATGAGTATTTCTGTGTGTACCGATCATTGTATGTGCTTTGGCACAATGTGACACATGCTGGGCATATGCCCACAAACGTGATACTCATATGTGATGGGCATATGTGATACTCATATATGTTTAACAATAACATTCCCTGTTCTTTCCAACATCATGTTGTAATGGCAATAAATTGGCTCGGTTGGAGAGAGTGGACATTACACCCCCTTCTAGGAGAATGGAGTGAGTTTAGTATGATTCACACATCCCTAGGCTGGTACTTACAGCATCTGGTATTCAAATGTCATGTATGGATGCTATTTAAGGGAGTGTCGTCTTGTGTACCAGAGAGGGAACTACTTGCAGTCATACTCTACACAGCTTATTTCCACACCTCCCTACCTCGATTTTCACACCAGCCATTGAGTGACAGGAACAGGGTAGAGCGGGCAGAAGTTCTCCAAGTAGGGGTCCTTCCCTGGGTCATGAACCACTGATTGTGAACTCATTGTCCCTGTAGATTCTTTAGGCCCCCAGGTCAGCTGTCTAGAGACTCTGGTAGGGGGTATGGACTGCATCCTTTGACAACCATTCTTCCAGGTGGTTATAATGGACACCATGATGGAAAACCATTCTGGTAGATACTTAGGGAGGAATAGGGTTAACATTGGTTCTGCCTTCTGCTATTTCTGTGGCCTTCTAAGTTCCTAGGTCCTTCAATGTTGATTTCCTCATCTGACAAACAGTTAGTACACCTCTCTACTAACTTTCATGTAAGGCTCAAAACAGGAGCTAACTGATATAAAGTCCTTAGATCAGGCAGGGCACAGAGGAAGTGCCAGGTGCCTTGGTTGGTTTTAGTATTCCTTTGTTATAACAGGACACCTTTTAAAAGAAGGCCCAGAAATGTCCGCTTTCCCTGTTCTTCCCTTGTTGACCTCTGTGACCTTCCAGGTCTCCTTGCCTAGAAAATAGGAGTAACACCACCCACTGAACAGGATCAGATAGGATCCTTAAAGCATACTGTACTTAAAATAAAAAAAAAACCAATCAAATATGAAAAAATAATAAGGTCTTTTATGAAGTGTTTTCTGCCATGCTTTTTCTAGAAAGTTCAACATCTCTGTCTAAACAGTAAATGAGGCTGGAGAGAAAAGAAGTTCTGATAGGCTGGATCTGCAAGCAGGACTCAGAGCTTTTCTGTCCCATGTGTCACATTCTTCCGTTCCTATGGCATTTCTCTTCCTTCTGGCCCTGGTCATCTTAGGCCATGTCCTCAGTAGTCCCTAAAATGTCACATACCATTCAAGAAAAGCCCTTTTGGTTTCCAGGATGAGAGGATGGTGATGGTGTCTCATTCTGTCCGTTAGCTGTCATGATAATTGCTTAGGCTGTGGTGCCAAGACAGCAAATAAATTGCCTGCTCTCTTTGACATCCCAGTGCTGTTTTTACAACACAAATTGTCCCAGTGCGGAGATAATCCTTGCTCGTAATTTCACCAGCCTCTTAAGTGAGGAAAATGGGCAAACAGCTTTCCCTTCTCCACACACCACTCCCAGTCTTTCCATAGCAGGTTTCAATGGCTAAAGGTCCATCTCCAGTAAATGGTCCAGATTTGACAGTTCTGGCTTCTGGAAGGTTGCTGTCAGGTTGCTGTCTGGGCATTGAGTCCAGAGAGCCTGGCAGGTGAGCGCAAGGCAGAGACAAGATGGGGAGTTGGAGGCAAGAGAGTCATGACTTTTCTTGAGGATGGGAGCACCTGGCTCCCACCTTACACATACCTACCTCCAAGCCTGCCTTACACTCATCTGACTCCATAACACACCTGCCTCCTCAACACACCTGTCTCCACAGGCTTGTGCTGATGAAGGGGGTACTTCTACCACTATTATGTCTCCCCATTAAGTTGCTGATGACTAAGGATGGGCAAAATGAAGTGAGGTCTGTAGGGGCCTTTTCTATACTTTGCTAGAAAGCTGCTGCTGCATGTGTTTCCTGGAAGGGATGGAGGTTAACAGGGGAAGGAGGGTTAGAGCAGAGAGACTGCTCTTAAACCATTTGGTTTCTGGATGATTAAAAAGACGTTAAAGCTGAAACGTGTGCTGACTGCTGGTGTGAGAGTCTCTTCTACAGCTCCCTTCAAACCCTGAGACAAACTGTCTGGGTGGATGTTGATCGGATTCTTAGATACCAGCTGTACCATGGTAGACAGAGTAGCAAGGAGAGAGAGAAAGAGAGGGAAAGGGAGGGGGGGGGGGGGGGAGAGAGAGAGAGAGAGAGAGAGAGAGAGAGAGAGAAAGGAAGAGAGAGGATGGATACAGGCTGGGCTATAACATGGTAGAGTAGGAAAAGGGGAAGGCGGAAGAGGAAGAAAGTGGCAGACAGACAGACACATGCACATACTTACGCACACAGGATTAGGTTGTATGTTTCAAGAGTTGAATTTTGAGGTAGGAAAGACAGAAATTGCTCTAATTTAATTTGGGGACTAATAAAAGGGCTGAGGCTTCTGCCATAGAGAGCAGGTCTGTGTGGCTCCAAATTCTTCTCCTTGTTTGACTCCCAAAAGTCAGAAGAAACTCTTGACAAGTAAGGAAGAACTTTGGTGGCTGGGATGTATGCCACAGGAAGGGCATGGATGGCCCCCAGAGGACAGGAAGTCCTTCCCTTTGTATTTTTTAAGCACCTTCTTGTGCCCAGGTGGCTGACGGGGGAAAAGGCTATGTTCTCTTCCTGAAGAAGGGATGTTTGCAGGGCATGGGTCTGTGGTCTGTGATGGCCCCAGTTTCCTGTTCCCAGGTTATAGAGGAGGCAGCCTCTATAACCTGTTGCCCTGTATCCCAGCAACAGTGTCTCATCTTAGGGAAGATGTGGCATGGAGCAGAGCCTCCTCATGCATCAGCTTTTGGCATTTGGGGGCAGCCACTTATCTGACCCAGGGATTGTGGGAGCCTCCCTGAGAGCTCTTCTCTCCACTTGCCGGAGCCATAAAAAATTAAACTGCGGGCTTATCAAATATTAAATCTGCCTGATGAATGACTCCTTGCAGATTCTTATGAATTCTTTGCTTTGATTAAATAAAACTGAAGGATGGGAACTGTCTAACCAGCAGTTTAGCAAAAGACAACTCAGGGCAGTCATTCTGCCTGGCCTCAGGTTCTGAGTCCATAGAATGACCAGGCTCACAATTGCTTCTAAGGTTCTTGATACTTTGAGTTTTGCTGAACAATGTAGTTCTCAGAACAATAGCTCCTTAATGGTTTAACAAAGCACTGTTTCAGTAGATCCCAACTCCAGTGTTCTCAGCCTCTGGTAACCCCCCCCACCCCGATCTTCATTTTCTAAACTATCAAATAGAAGTACTAATGACCATACCACCTTACCTGTGTGATTATTGCACGAAAACCATATCACATGACTAGCATCTGGCACCAAGAAGGTTCTAAGCCATTGCTAACACCACTGTTGACCTTCTTTTCAAAATATTGGGGGTAAACTGAGCTTCACTCTGGGCTCCGCCTGATCCACTGACAAGCGCGCAAGTGCCTTTTTTTTTATTAATTTAAGGTTCTCGGGCTCCTTCCTTAACGAGATTTAAGAAGTATAAGAGGTCACTTCTTACACTTACGGAAAAATGTGCTCTTATCAGAAGAGCATCAGGTGTGTGTATTATCATGTGTTCGTCACACAGGTTCAAAATGTTGGAGAACTGTGGGCCGGCAGGGTCCTCAGGGAAGGCAGGAGGGGAAACCTGCACAGGGTAGGCGGTGGCCCAGAGCCTCTGGGAAATCTGTAGAATCCAAAAGAATTTAGATTACATTGCTCTATGTAGTCTTTCTTCCCCATGCAGCATGTTGGAGCATGCTCAGACCTAAAGGATGTCATCATGAATAACGTTTCTTCTCCCAGGCCCACTTCTGTTGTATTGTTTTTTTCCCAGAGAGTGGACAGTTTCCTTTATTGCACTGTGCTTTAATCTCCTCACAAAGTAAACAAGCCCCTCCTGGCCACCTTGAGCTCACCTGGAATTACATGGTTCTGCTGAGCTTGCTGGAGGTCCTATATGTGGCAGGTTCAGACCACAGGTTTGTGACTTGGATTTGCCTGCAGGAGCCCTGGCTCACTGTGCCAGACTCTCAATTGCAGATTAGCAGCTGGAATAGAATCACTGAAGCCAATTGGGAGTCCATGTGGTCAGACCCTTCCTGTCTCGGGCCTGTAGCCAGCCCAGGTCCAGTGGGAAGTAAGAGACACATCCTGATATCTCAGTGCCCTCCAGTTTATTGGTCAGTAGCTCATCACACACCACAAGTGATACACATTAGTGTTCTAGCTGACAAGGTCAATGTGCCCTTGCAGCTTCTATGTTAATTTGCAGGCCACGATGCCCATAGGAACATTGTCATCTGTACCCTGCTCAATCAGCTAATCAATGAGCACATGTCCCTGAGATCCCAGGTGGCAGGCTTTGGGAAATCTCCAGGTGGCTCTGTAGGAAGCCTGAGGAATTCTAAGGTTCGATCAGTGTGGCAGAAGGAAGCAAGAGAGAGACAGGAGGACGTGAAAGGTTAACCATGTCCTGGTAGGGAAGACAAGACCCTTGAAGAACAAGTCAGAAAATGTAGGCAGTGTCAGCTCAGCAGGAGGGCATGAAGTGGCTTTTGTCCATGGCGAACAGCCAGAGGAAAGAGTGAATAGTTGAGGTCCATGTGCCAGGGTGCAGCTTCTGAATCTGGTGGCAAATTTGGTACCTTTTTTATCTGTATTGATCTCAAGTGGTCTTAGTCTCCAGTTGTCTCAAAAAGGCCCAGCAGTGTCTGCCTCAGAGATGTGGTAAGGATTTAATGGCACAGTTTGTACAGAGGAGACAAAGAATTGCCTGGCAGAGGCACTACTGTACTTCATCTCTGTTGTCTACAGGGATGAGAGAGTCTTTCAGGGGGTGCTTGAGTTGCAGGCTAAGCCAGGTCTTGTCTCACTCACTTTGCTGGCTCGTTTTATGTCAACCTGACACAAGCAAGAGTCCTTTTGGAAAAGGGAATCTCAGTTGAGAAAATGACCCCTCCAGATTGGCCTGTAGACTAGCTTGGGGTTTCTTATCATGACTAATAATTGATGTGAGAAGGCCTGGCCCTTTGTGGACGATGCCACCCCTGGGCTGACAGTCCTGGGTGCTATAAGAAAGGAGGCTGCATAAGCCATGGCCCAGGAAACCAGTAAGCAGCACCCTTCCATGGCCTCTGCTTCAGCTCCTGCCTCTAGGTTCCTGCCCTGCTTGAGTTCCTGTCCTGAGTTCCTTCTGTGATAGGCTGTGATGTGAAGCTCTAAGGCAGAGTAAGTCCTTTCCAAGTTGCTTATCATGTGTTTTATTAGAGCAATAGAAACTCTAAGATACTAATATTCTGGGTAAGGTAAGGATGAAGGCTTTAGGAAGGGGAAGATTGAATGTTCTCTGATCCTTCCTCACATACATTTTATTAGCCACCTGCTGTTTGCCTAGTACTGGGCTGGTCCCTAGCACCAGGGGCCTGTGTCTACACTGTGGTCAGCATCTCTGTGACCAGCTGCACTACACAGATAAAAGCAAATGATCTGTCTCCTTATGAACATCAACAAGGATGACTGATGTTTATCCACATTCTTTTCTGTTTCTTATGACTGTCCCATTATTTCCAAAGGTCCTGTGGGCACACTGGAAACTGCTCACAGTAACAGAGTAATGCAAAGAAGCAGAAATAATTCCTTCACAGTCATAGCAGAAACAGCTACCATTGTTCATATTTTTGCTTTATTTTTTTCTCTACATTATTACTGTGTAGTTTTCTTCGTAATGATGAGATCCTAGAGTGTATGAAATTTGGTGTTCTGCCTTTTCCATTGACATCATCTGTTAAGCATTTCTGTCTGTCACTGAGACTCTATCAACCTTTTGAGATGCTAATATGCTATATGGGTGCTTATCTCTTTTCCTTATTATTGCTTTTTAGTGTTTGGGGATTCTTTTCTGGCTGTTATGATTGTTAATGCACTATCTTTTTCCAGAGTTATACCCATTGTCCTGTTGGTCCCTGAGTATATTCAGTGTGCATGAAGGTGTGTTTTTTACTCTAAGGAAAATACTTGTTGATATTCTCCTTGGCATTGAGACATGGAATGTGCAGCCATTTAACATAGCAAAATAGGTCATAACGGTACAGAGGTGAGATTTAAAATGCACAGTTTTGCAGTGCTGCTGTCTCTATTAAACATCCTTGGCTCATAGGAGGTGGCGATTTGCATTTGTTCTCCAGCTCCATTTCCACATCTCTGTTGGCTTAGTAGGTTTTGGAGCTCCCCCCTCCCCATGTCTGTGGTTCTGACTACAAAATGTAGGATCCATCGCTCGAGGATTCCTGTACTCCAGTGACTCACCCAGGCTGTTTGTTTGTAGCATTCCTGGGGCACAGATGATGTTGTGGATGGGCTTGGACACAGTCTGTTCCCCTTTCCTCTCAGTCAGGATCAGAGTGTTTATTTGCTCAGCTTTTCTTTTCCATGGGGTTGACTGCAACGGGTTTGCTGGCAATTGGTACAGACATCTCTTAATTTTATAAAATCATGAGCAGAACAATTAAGGAAAGACAGACGCTGCACTGAATCCTGATTTGCCAAGTGAGACTTACATTTTAAAATACAAACAGTTACTATTTGGATGAATAGAGGAACTCCTGTTATGTTAAGCTTTAATTAAGCTCAGAGAACATATTGTCCTGAGAAGAGATAAAGGCAGGAAGTAGAAAAGACTTAAAAAAAAATAGGATTCAAGGTTCCATGGCATTTGGTATATGAAGGAATGTATTTAGCTGTGGTGGTTCTGTATGATAGTGGCCAGCAACTGTGAGGCTAAGCTGATGAGCCCAGATTTGCATATTGTTGTTCGCAGCTCATAAATAGCATGCTTGAGACCACCTGACACATATCAACAGGGGCAGAGGGACAGCTCATTTTTCCAAAAATAGCACTTTCTTGCTAGAGCTGTGTCTAGCTTTGCTGGGTGAAACAACTTAATTGTAATTGTTCACACAGGAGGGATCTGTGTCAGGGGACTGGTCAGTACATCTCACTCTTATGACCAGAGGGTTCAAGACATACTGTAAAGGCATAGAGTCAGGAGTGTGGGAATGTCATCTGCCTAGGCCATAAATGACCAAGCATCATTCTCCTATTCCTTGGTCACAACAGACATCCTTCATTCATCTCTCTTTCTGACTAAGTCAGGATGCAAGCCCTAAATCCTTTTTAAACACATTGCTTTAGCAGCAGTTATTCATCAGAGCCCATTTGCTCGCAGAGTGAAATTTTCTTGCCATTGTAAGCATTAGAGATGTTATTTTGACCATATCTTATGGAAAAATGGGTCACCTTCTAGAAGCCACTTTGGCAAGCACAGTCGTGATAAAAGTTTTTCCTACATGCTTGTCTAAAGAGCTGGGTGTAATCGAAGGTTCATGTGTGTGAAAAACACAAGTGCTCTTTCTCCTTGCAGCCAGCTGAGTCTCCACGGACCATGGGATGGTGATGCGTTATGTCATTTGTTCTTCCCAGAAAGCCTGTTGTGTTTACTAAGTGTTTTTTGTGGTACCAGCTATAGGATCTAAAAGGTGGGGATAGCCTGTGACTGGTCGTAGAGGCCAAGGCCAGACATGTTGACCTATGGGACACATGCCACACAGCACAAAGCTCTTCTTGAGACAGTAAAGAATCTATGAACTTTGGTCTCCTGTGAGTTCCTAGAGGGTGGGACCATGGCTTAATTGATTTTGTATCTTCCACTACTTCAGTCTCAAGTACTCTGATTAACAGCTAAGAAATGTCTGAGAAGGCATCAATGACCCACAAGTCAGCAGAAGATTCATTCATTGAGTGCCAGGCACTAGAGCAACAGCTAATGACATCATTAGTCCATGGAGATGTTTTCTTCCTCACAGGGAAGCCAATCTTTATATCCTTACAGACATCCCAGGACAGAAACCATGAAGACCTCTACGTAACTTCTCATTTGGGTTCAGAGCTGCCTGCATCCTGGAATCCTGTGCCGAAGGCTCTTGTCAAGGAAACAAGAGAAGGGTGCTTAGAGAGCAGGGACTCCCTCCCGCCCCACCTCCACACCAATGTTGGGCCGACCTAGGGCAAGGTCACAGAACTAGCAGTAAGGAATGGGGCTTACAAACTGGGGATGGATGCATTTGGGCCTGTAAGGAGGAACGGAAAGCGGAACAGATACTGTTCCCTGTTCCCTTTTTGAGGCTATCTTGGTTTTCTGGCTTACCATATATTGCCGTTGGGGGTGGCCTTTTGACATGTGCTAATTATAAATTGTCCTTTGGTTCATTTGAGAGTTCTAATAATTAGAATTTCTAATTTCAGCCTTTTGAGCAGCTCCCAGAAGCCTCATCCTGGGAGGGCAGCACTAAGTCCATTTGCTTTCTTGCCCAGAGCAGGAGGCCTGTGTCGCATGTAGAGAGGAAGGCTCCATGTTCATGAGCGGGGTACACATGTCTCCTTGCAGCCCTAATATAGGTATACCAGGAGACCTTGCTCTCAGCGTTTACGCACTGTTAAAGAGGAATGTTTTCAACTCAAAACCTAAAAAGGAGGGTAGCGAATAGAAGGAACCTGGCCCTCCCCTGCCAGAGGCTTGCTGAGGCCCCTGAGCAAGTGACATTTTGGGCCTCGGTTTCCTGGCCAAACACCGGGGTCATCAGATCTGTGATTGCCAAGAGCTGTTTCAATTCGGAGATTATTTCAACCCACCAAATGTTCAAGTTGTGTGTTCTGGGTCATCACGTTGTGACTTTGCCAATGCTGACTGCCTGACTTCCATGATTTGGTAACGAGATATTAAATATCTTTGTTCTAGGTCAAGGTAAGATTCAAAGGTATTTTTTTTTCTTTTCCTATCCAACTACATTATTTTGCTTAGCTTCCCTCAGCTGTAGTACCTTCGTCATCTGTAAAATGGGCATTGCGACTCCCGAGAGACAGTATTGGTGAACAATCTGTGTGAGAAATATACAGTGCTAAGCTTATGCGATGACCGTCTGAGTGTCACTGTAGCCGTCCCTGACACTACCAAAAGGTGCTCATTGTGGTGTCTTCACTGCCTCCCTTGGGATGCCACAATGCTGCATTATCTCTAAGAGTGTAGCAGCTTGGTGGCTTTGTTTGTGATGGACTGACGAGGGCCATGCCAACCCCACCTTCATCTGAAGGCTTATCCTGCTTCAGATGTGGCGTCAGTCCCGAGAAACCACTATTCCTCCTTGTCTACCTGAAATGGCAAAGGTTGCTTTACAGTTACATAACTCTGACATTCTGGATAGCTTGTTTATACCTGTGCTTCAGGGCCATGGCCAGACAGGGAGGAGTGTGGCTAGGAACTGATGCTACTAGCTCATAGAAACAGTCACGAAGCAACGGTGGCCTATCCGTGTCCCACTCTCTGCCACAGGGTGTCTCCCATGTTCGTGTGTCACAGCTGACTCTTGCTACTGAGCCCTTAGAACTTGAAGTGTGGAAGGGTCCGAGGAGGAGGGAGCCTCTTAGAGGTCATTCTGTTCAAGTGTTCCGGCTAACTGGTGAGGCGATGGGAACTAAGATGACATGTGTTTTAAAGACCACCAACCTTGTGAACCTACCAGCTCTCCTGACTGGGGTACAATGACCTTTCTGCTCTGCACCCCTGGATTCTCTTTTCCCTAGAATCACCTCAGGGAATCACACACAAATTAAAGAGAGCACCAGGTCTCTGTTTTTCTTGGCTGGTACAGTTTTTGAAAGAGAGAAAGGGAGACATTGAAACCTTCTGATGAGCCATGTGGCCTACCCCATGTGAGTTTGTCAGGACATATAAATGCCATCGGTATGTGTGGTGGTGGTTCTTAAAACAAAGAATTCTGTGGCTGCCCAGCCACAGAGGCTGGAAGTAGGCTGCAGGTGGCTGTCCTCTCTCTCTCTCTCTCTCTTTAGCTGGTCTTTCCCCTGTGTGTCGCTTTTCATAAGGATACTGGTTGTGTTCAACTAAGACCCACCTGATGGCCTCATTTGTATTAATCAACTTTTTAAAGGCCCTGTGTCCAAATGCAAGCCTATTCTGGGGGCCTAGGGAAACACGGCAGAGTTCAAAACATACTTTTACGCTATCTTGGGTCTGATACTCATATTCTTGCTGACCCTGAAGATGGTGGCAATTAGAACCCTGTCCTCTTATGGAATTCCTGGTGAGCAGGAGATAGTGTGAGACCCCTGCATAAAATGAAAGTCACAGGGTTTGGAGAGGGGAATGTGGAGGACTGGTCATGAAGCCCAGCTTCATCCCCGTGACTATTCTAGGGATCAGCTCTGCTGAGGTCAGGGAGGACACAGCCTGTTTCATCAAGGCCATGGGGGAAGCTGGTGGTCCTTCTAGTAAGCATAGCTGATTAAGATAGTTATACCAGCTGGCCCTCAAAGACACATATTTATAGCCACAGTAAAACGTTATTAAGGAGCTAATTTGGATCAGAGCTCTGGAAATCTTATTTTTAGACCCAGAGGAGAACCCGGCAGGCAGGCAGGTGACTGGAGGTCTCTAGGGGCTTTCTTATTCTTTCTGTTGAACCAGAGGCTCTCAAGGTTGGAAGGAATTTGAAAGGTCATGCCAGCCCACCATTCAACGCTCCTCTCTGATGTCCAGCTCCCCTTTCTGCTCTGACGTCATATCTTAGAAGTCAGGTTCTACTGGAAAGCAAATTGTTGTCTCTTTCTAGATCCCTCATGCCCTGTGTTGGATGTCCCTGGGCAAGAGAGTGGACATATTAACCGCCTTAGCCCTTCTGACCTCGAGGCCAGGGCCACTGCCCCTCTTAGCCTTCACTGTGTACTAGAGGACTTCCAATTTAGGAGGAAATTGCAGGAGCTGCTGGCCTCCTCCGTCTTGATGGATATGAATGTCTCATTCTGGGTCCAGCAAGAACACTAGTATTTGTCCTACTCACAGCTGTTGGTCTGTGTGGAGTTGATTGGTTGATTGATATCAACAGCCTTCTTTGAGGGTCTTTATGGAGGAAACAGATTACATCTGACCTAGCAGCCACCTGGTTGGGAGGGTGAGGGAGAGTGGAAGAACAGAAATGATGGCTAGGTATTGATGGAAAGGTCTTCCCTTTCTTCCTTCCCACTATGAGCAGGGGTACTTGGCCCCTCTGGTGATCCCACTCAAGCCACAGTAAGGGGAGGAGATCAGCTACTCACTCTGGCATGTCCATCTCTGGGAAATAGATTTGGTGTGAGGACCTTGCCCTGCTCAGCCCAAGAGTGAGGAGTTTCTGCATGGAGCCCATGACTGAAGGGTGGTACATGCCCCTCGGCCAGGGAGAGGACAGATCTAACTCTTCTGACCTTGAGACCACATGTGGAAGGTATATCCTGTGCAAGGAGGATGCCCTAGCTCACAGTGGTGACAGCATCCAGGCCATCGTGAGAGGCAGTGCTTTTGGGCCAATTGTGAAAGCCTGAGCAAGCCTTCATGGTGTGGCTCCTTAGGCTCTGCTCTCCTCCCCTGCTCTCCTAAGAGGGAAACTGGGTACGAGCTGTGGCCAGCTCCAGATTCTGGAGTGACCCTCTACTTCTGGGAAGCTGCTTTTGCCTGCACACTTGTGTGTTTCACAGTGTCAGACAACAGTAGAGCAGAAAGAGACAGGGTAGGTTTCAAATGTGGGAGGATTGGAATCTAGAAGGTATTTCCTAGGAGATGTTCTGGGGCTATCAGCTAGCTGTCCAGACAGCTGTTTCCTCTGCTGTTTCCTAACGTCTTTTATTTTCTCCTAAAGGCAAGTAAACAGAAGTGTGTGTGTGTGTGTGTGTGTGTGTGTGTGTGCGCGCGCGCACAAGCGAGAGAGAGAGAGAGAGAGAGAGAATGTGTTTGAGTGTACGTATGAGTATATGTGTGTATGAATGTGTATGTGTGTGAATATGAGTGTGTGAATGTATATGTGTGTGAAGTGAACGTATATGTATATGTATAGGTGTGTGAAGTGAACGTGTGTATGAGTGTTTGCAAGTGTTTGAATGTGTGTATGTGTGTGAGTGTGCATATGTGTGAGTATAGTGTTGGCATATATGGTATATGTATAGTTTTATGTGTAGGGTGTATTAGCATCTGTAGGTATAGTGTTTGTATGTGATTGTGTGGTGGACATATGTACCATATACATGTAAGTATACAATGTGTTTTTGCGTATGTACAAGGCCTATGTGAGTGTATGTAATGTATATAGTATACATATGTGTGTTGGGAGCATGTGTATGGATGAATTATGTATAATGTGTAGAAGAGATATGTATGTATGAATAGTCTGTGTAATGTTGGTGACGTAGGTGTGTGTGTGGTGTGCATGTCTGTGAATGTATATGGGGGAAGAATGTACAGTGTGAGTGTATAATGTGCAGTGTGAGTGTCTGTGGGAGTGTGTGGGATGTAGATGTGTATGGAGTGCGTGTGTGATGTGGGACAGGGTGAGCAGTGAGTGGAGTTTGTATGTAATCTGTAGGGATGTAGGTGAAGGTTGTTTAGGATGTGTGTGGTGCGCTGTTTGGTAGCATGTGGTATGTACTTGTAGCCAAGCCAGCAGTGTGTCTCTGGGGCAGGCAAGCATGTTCCCACCTCTCTGCAGCTGGTGTAGTCAGGGTTAGATTATTTTAAGAAACCAAGTAGGAGAATCCAAGTTTGGGCACAAAACAAGTACCTAGAAATCACGTTTCTTGGGAAGTAGCTTTTGGTGGCTCTTCCAGAGAGACTAGGTCACTTCAAATAAGATGAGAGTTTCCCAAGTCAGAGCCAGCGAGGTGGCAGAGCCTGTGGACAGGCTTTTGAACATGATTAAAAGCTACATTCAGTATGATCAGGATTAGTGTGGACAGGTTTCTTTATACTCTTTGGCCCTGCTTGCAGCTAAAATAAGACTTGGGAACTAGTGTTTCTTTTCTATTCACAGAGGAGCCTGTGAGAGCCAGCTAAGTGCTGAGGAGATGCGTGCTGCAGCCTCACGCATCACAGACTCCCTGAGTGACTTGGTGCTTGAGACATGGTGGTAGCCTTTGATGTCCCTTCTTGGGCTCCACCTCATCCAGGACCTTCATTTCCTTCAACTGAAGCTTCACTGTGGGTGGCAGTGTCACACCTTGTGAGCATCTTCAATGCCACCATTGTGGGGTCATCTCCCCACTTTGTTCAACCAGAATTGCTGCTATATCATATCATGAGTAGCGTGGGAGCTGGTTCTAGGACCCCCCCCCCCCGTCTTCACTGTCTGTGGCCTGGTGTGAGCTATACGCAGTCATGCTTGGAACAAACATGAACACACTTTCATTACTGCGCCCCTCACCATGTTGACCATTCTAGTTCTTGTATTTCCTGCCATCCTCTAGCTGGGGGCCAGTACAGATGGTGCTAAGGTTTCTGCCTGTGCCCCAATCCGATCCTGCTTCCCTCCAAAAGATGCTCAGAGAGTAGAGAGCCAGGCTCCAGGAGTGCATGAAGCACCCAAACCTTGCCTTTGTGTTTTGCATGGCTGGTGAGCCAACAGACTCTTGGCAGCATCCTTGGCTCTTTGCTATTAGCTGATTAAAATTAAAAAAGAATGCTGTGCTGTTCCTTGCCACAGATGCAGACACCAAAGAGCCCTTAGCTACTTCCTGGATTCTGTGGCTGATTTTTGGCATCAAATCCATTGTGAATTGTCATCCACTGCCCCAACCCATCATCAGAAAAATGCATTAACAAATTAAAATTCTTTCCTGAGTCAGAGTGGCTTTGACTCCTGGGTTCTAAATAACCTAAACTATAGGCAGCAGTGCTGTTCAGTTTGGGAAGGATCCATGGTGTCCAAGCCTTCCTACTTGCCGAGGCAGCAAAGCGTCAGGGCTTTAGTTTAGCCAACATCTGTGCTTGAAAGTGAAGAGTCCAGACCCCATTGCCTTGTGAAGGTCTTTGTGCCCCTCCCTTTACAGGCCTTTTCCCCAGCTGTTCTTTGGGCAGCGGTTCCTAAGTTCACACAGCCCTGGGACTTTGTCGTGACCTCTAGTAAACTCATTCTGGTCCCTAAGGAGTCCCTTCTGTCAATTTCCATAGTCAGGACTCTTTAAGACAAAATTTTCAACAAGGCACATTTATGACTCTGTCTCTATTAGGCTCTATTGTCATGGAGTATCCAGGGAGCCATGCAAGTGGGTATCAGCTCCCACCTCTTCTCACAGGAACTCGTAGGGAAGGCTTCCTTTTTCAAGCTACTGTGGGAGGTTTCTAATTTCCATGAATTGGAAGACATGAATAGCCCAGAGTTGGTCCTTCAGTTGCCTCTAGAGACATCTGAAGTTGCTTACCTGATGATGTGCAGGGGGTGTGGGAGTCTTTATTGGGCCTTGGAAGACATCATGGGGCTAGCAGGTCCTACATTGAGGAGCAGAGTGAGTGGTTGTAAAGTAGGAAGTCATATTCTTTCATTCTGAGAAATTTAGGGTGAAGGGGTCTGGAGGGGGAGGGGCTTGTGAAGGGATTTTCCTGCCCAGTGAGTGCTAAGCTGTGGTGTAATGTTAGTGTCCTTCTTGACTGAGGCAAGTAAGAGAAATGATGTGCAGAGACTAGGGCAGGTGAAGGCTCCCTTTCAGAAATAAAACCATACAGAATGTGTCTTGGCACCTGCTGAGTGCCCTTCACCCATTCCTGTGAGGAGAGTTTCCTACTGGCTACTGCGGAGGTTTGGGGTGTTACAAGGCCTCTGCAGCATAGCACTGTGGATGAGGGATTTACATGGCATAAGTTATTTTCTTACAGTTCACAGGCTGGTAGTCCAAGACCAAGGAGTCAGTATCAGCAGAGACGGTTCCTTCCAAGGACTGTGAGGAGCATTTCTTACTGGCCTGTTGATAGACAGCATCTTCCTCTATAATTCCGTGTCCTGATTTCTCTATCTATAAGGATATTGGTGACATTGGATTAGAGCCCACCCTGACAACCTCCACGACATATTCATGAGGATTCTATCTCTGCATACAGCTACTTTCTGACATAAATTGTGTGTATGGAGAGGGCAGGGGTAGGGGAGGACTTCCTCATAAATTTTTGGCACTGACATAACAGTGCAGAGAAGCTAAACAATTTGTCAGCTGTCGCATAGGATTAGGAGTCAGGCAGTCTGACTGCAGAGGCTCCTGGTTCTTTTTTTTTTAATTTTTTATTAATTACACTTTATTCACTTTGTATCACCCCCTGTAGCTCCCTCCCTCCTCCCTTCCCAATCCCTCCCTTCCTTCCCCTTCCCAAGTCCACTTATACGGGAGGTCTTCTTTTCCTTCCTTCTGATCCTAGTCTATTAGGTCTCATCAGGAGTGGCTGCATTGTCTTCCTCTGTGGCCTGGTAAGGCTGCTCCCCCTTCAGGGGGAGATGATCAAAGAGCAGGCCAATCAGTTCATGTCAGAGACAGTCCCTGTTCCCATTACTATGGAACCCACTTGGACACTGAACTGCCATGGGCTACATCTGTGCAGGGGTTCTAGGTTATCTCCATGCATGGTACTTGGTTGGAGTATGAGTCTCAGGAAAGACCCGTGCTCAGATTTTTTGGTTCTATTGCTCTCCTTTTGAAGCTCCTGTCCTCTCAAGATCCTACTATTTCCCACTTCTTTCATTAGATTCCCTGCCCTTTGTTCAAAGGTTGGTCATAAGTCTCAGCATCTGCTTTGATAGTCGGCAGAGCAGAGCCTTTCAGAGGTCCTCTGTATCAGGCTCCTAACTTCTTACCTGTTCTCTCCTTCTTCTGATGTCCATCTTCTTTGCCTTTCTGGATGGAGATTGAGCATTTTAGCCAGAGTCCTTCCTCTTGATTAGTTTCTTTAGGTGTACAGATTTTAGTAGGTTTATCCTATATATGAGTGAGTGTATACCATGTGTGTGTTTCTGCTTCTGGGATAGCTCACTCAGGATGATCTTTTCCAGTTCCCACCATTTACCTGCATATTTCATGATTTCCTTGTTTTTTTTTTTTTTCTGAGTAATATTCCATTGTGTAGATGTACCACAATTTCTGTATCCATTTCTCAGTTGAGGGGCATCTGGACTGTTTCCAGCTTCTGGCTATTACAAATAAAGCTGCTACAAACATGGTTGAGCAAATGTCCTTTTTGTGTACTTGAGCCTCTTTTGGATATATGCCTAGGAGTAGTATGGCTGGATCTTGAGGAAGCGCTATTCCTAGTTGTCTGAGAAAGCACCAGATTGATTTCCAGAGTGGTTGTACAAGTTTACATTCTCACCAGCAGTGGAGGAGGGTTCCCCTTTCTCCACAACCTCTCCAGCATGTGTTGTCACTTGAGTTTTTGGTCTTAGAGAGGCTCCTGGTTCTTACAGGGTAAAAAGACAAAAAATGTCAGAGCAGACTTTTTCAAGTTACACTTAGTGTTTACGTGGTTAAATAATGGGCTCTTTGAAAAAAGAAAGAACAAAGCCAAGACACAATAGGAGTTTATTCTTCAGAGGATAATCACCATTTCCTGTCTGTCTGCCTGACAATGTCTGTCCTGGAGGGCCGGGATGAGCACTGATAACAGCAGAAAACCTTGTACTTGGTGGTTCTCAGTGTCGGTGCCTATTTCCCATTCCATGAGGGTATCTCTATGGCTCCATTTCTAGCCTCAGCAGAGCTTATTTCAAGGCCAGTGAGGCTCTTGTGGATGTAGAATTTGGCCAGGGTCCTTCTGTGCCTCTTTGCTACTTGGGGCAGCTTTTCTGAAACTTCTGGGCTCCTTTACCCTCTTATCTCTGACTCCTGATACATGGCAGCTTGCCCTGACCTTGCCAGGCAGAAGCAGTGACCAAGGAGAGGCCTCAGCACTTTAAGC
This sequence comes from Psammomys obesus, assembly GCF_907164565.1. Lineage (NCBI taxonomy): Eukaryota > Metazoa > Chordata > Mammalia > Rodentia > Muridae > Psammomys > Psammomys obesus. The sequence continues at coordinate 26,612,606 of NW_026590062.1, forward strand.
TGACTTTCCCTCTGGGCAAATGAAGGCTCTGGTGCAGAAGATGACCTTTATGGACATCAGCAGCTCTAGATGTCTACACATCTCTGCTGCTGCACCAGAGTCCTGCCCCTGGATTGTAAGGCTGAATACTAAGTCAGACCAAATAAATGGCCATGCCTGGGACCCTGTTGAGTTATCCCCTGGTGGCAGGGACAACCCCCCTTCCCCAGAACTAATTGCTCAACATCACATCCACTGAGCTCTGCCCAGCAAACCTGACCGTAGATGATGGCTTTGGAGACAGACTTTCCATGGTACACAAGTTCAGTCGATAGGAAAGGATTGAAATGTATTCATTTGGTGTGAAGCCTGGTCCTGCCAACATTGTGGCCGAAAGCTGTGAATGCAGATGAAAGCTGACACCGACATTGAATGGAGGCCTCCGGGAAACATGTAGAGTGGATGATGCTTTTAAATGGATGGATATATAAGGCCATGGGTCCTGGAGGTAGTGGTGCATGTCAAATAGAGGTTGCCTGGCTTTATAACATGGTACCTTTCCCTGTCTGGAATAGAAGTCCCCTTGAGCTCTTTGTTTTTTCAGGTGGATTTTCCATGGCATCGGTTTCTGTTTGTTTGTTTTTCAATTTTTTATTTATTACAATTTTGTAAAAAATAAAAAAAAATGTATTCCAGCTATAGTTTTCTCCCTCATCCTCTCCAAGTTGTGCCCTCCCACCCTCTCTTTCTCCCATGCCCCTCCCACAGTCCACTGATAGGGGAGGTCCTCCTCCCGTTCCATCTGACCCTAGTCTATCAGGTCTCATCAGGACTGGCTGCATTGTCTTCTTCTGTGCACTGGTAAGGCTGTCCCCCACTCAGGGCGAGAAGTGATCAAAGAGCCAGCCACTGAGTTCATGTCAGAGACAGCCCCTTGGTTCCCTTTCTAGGGCATCCACTTGAGACTCAGCTGCCATGGGCTACATCCTTGCAGGGGTTCTAGGTTATTTCCATGCATGGTCCTTGGTTGGAGTATCAGTCTCACAAAAGACTCCTCGGCCCAGATTTTTGGTTCTGTTGCTCTCCTTGTGGAACTTCTATCCCCTCCAGGTCTTTCTATCTCCCCCTTCTTTCATAAGATTCCCTGCACTCTACCCAAAGTTCGGCTATGAGTCTCAGCATATGTTTTAATTCATGCTGTGTAGAGTCTTTCACAGGCCCTGTGGTAGGCTCCTGTCCTGTTCTCTGTTTTCTTCCTCTATCCTGTTTGCCTTTCTGAATGAGGATTGAGCATCTTACCCAGGGTCCTCCTTCTTGCTTAGCTTTCTTAGGTGTACAGATTTTAGTATGATTATCCTATATTATGTGTCTAATATCCACTTATAAGTGAGTATATACCATGTGTGTCTTTCTACTTCTGGGATGCCTCACTCAGGATGGTCTTTTCTAGTTCCCAGCATTTATTTGTCTTCATATTTCATCATTTCCTTGTTTTTAATTACTGAGTTGTATTCCATTGTGTAGATGTACCACAATTTCTGTATAGATTCCTCAGTTGAGAGACACCTGGGTTGTTTCCAGATTCTGGCTATTACAAGTAAAGCAACAGCAACAAATCAAGTAATCCAATTTAAAATGGGGTAAAGAGCTAAACAGAGAATTCTCAATAGAAGAATATCAAATGGCGAAAAACAGTTAAAGAAATGCTCAGCACCCTTAGTCATCAGGGAAATGCAGATCAAAATGACCCTGAGATTTCACCTTACACCCAGAATGGCTAAGATTAAAAACTCAAGTGACAACACATGTTGGAGAGGTTTTGGAGAAAGGGGAGCCCACCTCCATTGCTGGTGGGAATGTAAACTTGTACAACCACTTTGAAAATCAATATGGTGCTTTCTCAGAAAACTAGAAATAATGCTACCTCAAGATCCAGCCTCTTCTGGGATACCTCACTCAAAAGCAGAAAGACACACATGGTATAAACTCACTTATAAGCGGATATTAGACACATAATATAAGATAATCATACTAAAATCTGTACACCTAAGAAAACTAATCAAAAAGGAGGACCCTGGGTCAGATGCTCAATCCTCATTCAGAAAGGCAAACAGGATAGACATCGGAAAAGGGAGAAAACAGAGAACAGGACAGGAGCCTACCACAGAGGACCTCTGAAAAACTCTACACAGCAGAGTATCAAAACATATGCTGAGACTCATAGCCAAACTTTGGGTAGAGTGCAGGGAATCTTATGAAAGAAGGGGGAGATAAAGACCTGGGGTGGGGGACAGGAACACTACAAGGAGAGCAAAATAATCAAAAAATCTGGGCACAGGGGTCTTTTGTGAGACTGATACTCCAACCAAGGACCATGCATGGAGATAACCTAGAACCCCGCAAGGATGTAGCCCATGGCAGCTCAGTGTCCAAGAGGGTTCCCCAGTAATAGGAACAGGGACTGTCTCTGACATGAACTCAGGGGATGCCTCTTTGATTACCTCCACATGAGGGGAGAGCAGCCTTACCAGCGCACAGAAGAAGACAATGCAGCCAGTCCTGATGAGACCTGATAGACAAGGGTCAGATGGAAGGAGAGGAGGACCTCTCCTATTATTGGACTGGGGGAGGGGCATAGGAGAAGAAGAGGAATGGAGGGTGGGATTGGGTGGGATAGGGGAGGGGGCTTCAGCTGGGATACAAAGTGAATAAACTGCAATTAATAAAAATAAATAATTAAAAAAAGATCCAGCTATACCACTTCTAGGCATATACCCAAAATATGCTCAAGTATACAATAAGGACATTTGATCAACCACATTTGTAGGTTTCTTTTTTTGTTTGTTTGTTTTTGGTTCCTCTATTTTGGGTGCTTCTCTCTTCTTCCTTTTTTCCCCTCTACTCTCTTCCATTATTCTCCCTCTGTTTCTTTTCCTGTATTTATTTTTTTGACTTGTGTTTCTGTGATTTAAACTTTGCCTTCTCCAACCTTTCAAATCCAAGATGATAACTCTTGGTACTCATGAACATTGTCATGCAATGCATAGTCAGGCAGTCTTCATTGCTATGGATGGGCATCCAAGTGTGCAGAGATCTCTTGCAAGAGGTGTGTCTGTGGTCATGCTCATATTCTCTCTTTTCTCTCACTCATCTGGACCTTAATTTCTTACCCAGCTAGACTCAGCCCGGCTCTCACAAGAGTCTTCCTATGACTAGGAAGCCTTTGGTTTTTACAGAATACAACAACCCTTTCTTGGGGTTTATTATAAGTTTGTTGTATAATATTTGAGCACAGGTAGTCATGTCAGTCTTGATGTGAAGCAGAAAAAAATAGGGTTTTGGAGTCTGAGTGGTGTTCCTAGTACGCTACTTGGTGTCTGGCAGATGATGCCCATCTAGGCTCTCATTACATGGCATGATCAGGATTATAGTGTGCTTACTGTCTCATTAGGAAGCCATGGGAAAGAAGAGGGCTGGGTGTGGAGCCCATCCTGGCAACGTGAGGTAAAAAGGCAGAATGTTCAAGGGTGTAGGAAGGTGAAGCATAAAGATGAATGGATGCCAGTGTGGACCACATGGTTTGCCTTGACTCTGAACTCCTAGCAGCTGCAGTAGCCAGAGGCAAGTTCCTGTTGCTTCATTTGACCAAGGTGTGTCTCTGCTAGGTACCCACAACCGTGTCTGTATTCGTGCTGCCTGCCCAGCTGGATTTGGGCCTGCCCTTTCTTTTCCAGCATCCCATGAACAATTTCATTGCTTCAGAAATGGAACAGACTGCCTAGCTCCAGGGAACACCATGCATTTCAGCCATAGTATAATAGACAGTGCCCCTGTGGTTGTACCGTGAAGCTCAGGGGTGGGCCTGGGAGTCTATCTGGACTGGCCCACCCTTTAAACCTAACGTGTGCGTGTGAGGGCAGAAAATGTTCTTCAAGCAGTTTGGCTTTGTTTCACATTGAGGGTGTGTGTGGAAGCAGCCAACATTCATTAGATACCTGCCGTTTACTTGAAGCCAACAAAGCTTTTGTGTATGGGCTTTTATATCTGTAGCCTCCAGAGTCTATCACTTTTGTCACCATTTTCCAGATGAACAAGGGGAAGTTCAGTGTATTTAAGTGATTTATCCAAGGTGGGGGTAGCCAGGAACTAACAGTACCTGTATTAAAACAAGTGTCTAAAACTCCAAAATTCCTAGTAGTCCCATGATGTTCTGGCACCTTCTAAGCATGGTCTGTAAAAGAGGTGTGCTCAAGTGGCTGTCTGACTTTGCTCTTTGGTTCGAGGGTCTTACAGTTTATAGACAACCACAATTCTGGGTGGAAACCTGGTGGCCAGACATCTCAGGCTTTGGATTGATGAGGCAGGATTAGCAATCATTTAGTAATGTTCTGTGATGTTATTTCCTCCCATGACAGGCTTCAATCTGTTATGTTGAGATGAGCACCCACACCCCTGATAGAATGGCCTTTACTTTAGGTCTCTTGCTCAGTGTCAGTGATGTTTGTTGGCCACTCGCTCTGTAACAGGCTTGCCCTTGCTGAATGTCATCCAGTCATGTAACTGCTACGCTGGGAATTCCCAGTTCTTGCTCAAACCCCAATAAAAACCCTGACATCAGCTGCTTGGGGCTCTCCTCTCTGATCCACTGTGTTGGTGGCGGTGGAGAGACTGAACTTAAGCCCGAATAAAGCTCTTTGCTCTTGCATATGTGGTTCAGCTACTGGAGGTCTTTGGGGACCTTGGCTATCAGGGCACAAGCACTCCAAAGGAAGAGCATTTGTCTATAGAGAGTGGCCTGGCACCTCGTTCTGTCTCTGCTTTTCACTGTCTGTGTGACATTGACCTACTCACTTCACCTGTCTGAGCCTCGAAAAGCTCATAACTCAAAAGGAAAAATCCGTCCTAACTGTTTAAATGCCTATATTCAGGGACTGTGCTAGCCCTGGATTTTTGGGTATGAGGCTCTGACTTAACTCATATTCACTCCTTCCTTGTTAACAAGAAGCTGTGTAATTTTTTTTAGTTATTTTTTTTTAATTCAGAGACATTATGGCTTAATATAAAATCATGAGGCTTTCTCCTTAACCACAGTGTGCCCTTCCAGGCTGTGTGCCCCTCCTGCTTGTCTGTGCTCCAGCAGCCTAATGAATAGAAATCTCCTTTGCAAGTCCCTTCTGCTAGACCAAAGGCTTAGAGACAAAGGACTGGGCTCAAGTCTTCCAGATTCAAGAGGGAGAAACAAGGGTCAGTCAACCCCCAGCCCAGCACCCAGAATGGTCCAGCTTTCCTTGTGAAACGGCACTGCACATTCAGGTAGACCCCTCATCTTGTTTCCTCAACCTTAGGTACAATTGCTTATTCCCTTGGGAAATGCATGTTTGGGTGGCCTGGGTTAGGGCCCCAGAAGCTGTCGTTTTGACAAAAGGTCTGAGAACGTCAACCTCACTGGCTCTTCTATCTGCATCCTGCTTTTTTTTTTTTTTTTTTTTTTTCCTGTTCCATCTTTGAGCAGCATAGCTCAGCTAGTTTTGGTGGAGCAGCTAGCCCAGGAGTCTGCTTCTCTGGGCTCATGGCTCCCTCTCCATAGAGAGTCGAGTGCCTGAATTAACTCTCTTGGAGAGTGAACCACCCTGAGTGTTAACCTAGTTTGTATTTTTAGAGTGTGCTTCATCAATTACTTAACTTGCAGAGCAGCTCCCCATGCTCACTGGGGAGACACTGCCAGAGAACGTTCTTCCCAGGGCTTCTGTAAGTTGTCCCTTTCCTGGTTCCATCTCTTGGGAAGGAGGTCAGGTTGAGTCCTTTCTCCTTAGCATTGTGTTCTCAGCATTGAAGATGGAGAGCTTGGCTCCCGCCACAGCCCCTGTTCCTGTTTTGTGCATTTGAAAGAAACTAAGGCAAGGGTGGGTAGGGACCAGCTCTGGGCCGTGCAGCATGGCACTGCTATGAATCAAGTTTTCTAAAGCCTGAACCTCAGCTGAGTGGGGGAAGTCAATCAGATTAACAATCTCCTCCAACCACATGGAATTCTCCACTGTTGGGCAAGATGGTGCTCTGAAGGGAAGCTGGGTGGGGACTGTGACCCATGTCACTCTCAGATAGAAGAGAGGTCCTGGCTTGTGCTTTTTATTTGTGGAGAAATGCTGGGTGAGGGCCAGGGCCACATTAGCCAGTAGTTTCTGCCATGCCCTTGCCAGCCCAGGAGACCTTTTGACTCCAGCTCCAGGCAAATGGCCAAATGACTTGGTTTGAATTTCATCATGGTTGTCCCACTTCCGGTAAAGGTGTTAGTGAACAAACCACTGCCAAGAGCCTGAGGTTCCCAAGCTAGGCTGTGTAGAAAGCCCTTGTGGGTAGGGCCCAGGATACTTGCTTGGAATCCCAGACATCCTAACTACATGCTTTCCATAGACCTAAGGCCAAGGAGGTGACAGCCCACTGATTTAGTTTTGTGTACCAAATGAGCTCATGGTACCAAGTAGGTGCTATGGGTGGTAAAAGGCCCTGGAGAGTGAGCAGGATCCAGGTTCTTTCTTGGGGACCTTATATTTCTTTTTAGAAAAGCATGACATGTCTGTCTGTAAGGGAAAAGCTAAAAACACTGTGCAGTAGGTAAGTGTGTGTGTGTGTGTGTGTGTGTGTGTGTGTGTGTGTGTGTGGATAGGTATATATGGGATCCTATGAGTTTGTTACTCATCTAGAGGTATGTATGTGAACATGTATGTGTTTACGTGCTTCTGTGTGTGTATGTGTGTACATGTGAACATATTTATATTTATATGTGTACATGTATCCATGTGTGTCCTATTTATGCATGTGCATGTTTATGTGCTGTGAACATGTCAGTATGCATGTGCTTATGTGTTAGTGTATACATGTGCCTGCCTTTGTGCTTGTGTAAAGGTATATGTTTGTGTGTATGTGTGCCCACATGAGTCTGTGTTACTGTGTGCATGTGTGTTTGTGTTTGCAGCTGCACATATGCCATCTAACTATGCACAAACATGTATGTGCATGTTTGTGTGAGTTGGGTGCACATGATTATGTTGTCTTATGTATCTGTGGGTGAAGTACTTTGGACTGGGAATGTGCAGTGTCCCCTCAGTGATGGGACTGCATTTCCAGCTTAAAGGTTCTCTGGGATCCACCTGTGGTAACTTGGCTCCAGGACAGAACAAGACCTCTTGCTTCTTCTGGACTCTTTGAGTCTCCTCAGAACTCATAGCGGAAGGGAAAAAAGTAAACTCTGCTTCATTAAGCACATAACAGGGCCCACACAATTCATAAAAGATTCGGAAGTGACCCAGGCCTGAGCAGTGTAGGGAATGAGCTTTAAAAGACAACTGCAGAAAACCTGAGGCAGGAGGTCAGGATGGAGCTAGGCTAATGGCGGAATATCTCTGGATGGACAAATAGCAGACAGGGAGCTCACACTGCCGGTGATCTGTGCCTTCTCCCAACCGTGAAGTGGAAAGCCACGCTGGATTAAGAATCAGGACACCTGCACTGGTCCTGTTTTTGTCCTTGACGTGTGACCTTGAGAGGTCGCTGACTTCTTTGAGTCTGGCTCTCCTGCCTCTACAGTGAAGATGCTGACTAATCTCTTCACCCTATGAACAACCAGATTCTCTCATAGAAGAAAGCACCCCGTAAGTAGCAGGCTGGGCAGCATACAGCAAGCATGGGGCTCTGGGGTGTGGTGAGAGTGGGTCAAGAAAAGCAGGATGCCACAGGATACTTTATTTCTTTGGCAAACATTGATAGAACACTCAGTGGACAACAGGCCTCATAGGAAGGGGTTATTAAACTATTGGCTGTCACAACACATGTGGCCCACTGCCTGATCTATAGATAACATTTTATTAAAACACATATACCTGTGTTGGTTACTGTCTTGTCCCTAGGACTGCATGCCAGGGAAAACAACTCAAAGGAGGAAGGGGACCTGGGTTCACAATTTGAGAAGTTTCAGTACATGGTAGCTGGCTCCATGTTTCTGGGCCATGGTGGGGCAGATCATCACAGCAGAAGGGGGTTGGGGAGAAAAGCTGATCACTTCCTGACAACCAGGAGCAAAGAAGAATCCCAAGGAGAGGCCAGGGCTAAGATACACTTGGGTCCTACTTCTTCCAATTGAGCCTCACATCCTAAGTCACATTATAACTTCCCAAAGCAGCAAGCAGCATAGCAGGGCGCAAGGCTTCAACACATGATCTGTGAAGAAACATTTCATATTAAAGCTACAACGGTGTCTTTTTAAGTATCTTTTGTCTAGGGCTTCTTTGCAACTACCATAGCAAAAGCAAGAAATTGTGACTGAGACCAAGCGCCTGCTGTGCCAAAAATAGTTACAGTCTGGCCTGTTTTGGAAAAACCTCGTCATCTCTGCTTTAAGACCTTTATGAACATGAACACACTGAGTGCAAACTGCAGCCCTATTGTGCAGGCATTGGTTTCCCACCCATTTTACAGACAAGAAACTCAGGGGGTAGCTGTACCTGAGACTATACTGAGGCCACAGGAGAAGTAGGAGGTAAGAATATGAACTCAGACTTCCAGACTGCAGAGAGTCCATGGAGGTTGTGACCACTTTGGTCTGCTGAGCAAGCCTAGGAATGGAAGCCATGCTTGAGTGCTGATCCTACAAGGCTTCCTTGACATTCCAGGTTTGTGACCAGGCTGGTTCTTCTCAAAGACCTGTTTCAGCAGCTGGGGATACTCGGTCCCTCTGTGCCAGTGAAGCTCTAGACACTTCTTAGAGGCAACACAGCAAGCATAGGGCGGAGCTCCCGGGGTCCTGTGGAAGTGTGCAGGGAAAGATGAAAGGACCTGGAGGGGACAGGAACCCCACAAGACCAACAAAGACAACTAACCCAGACCCATGGGGGCTTCCAGAGATTGATACATCAACTAAAGAGCATGCATGGTCTGGACCTAGGCACATATGTGGCCAATGAGGAGCTTGATTTTCATGTGGGTTGCCTGGCAAGAGGGGGGCAGGGGAGGCTCTTTGTAATATGGACTCTATTGCCTGCTTTTGGATCACTTCTTCCTGGCAGGCTTGCTGTTCCTAGCACCAGTGGATGAGGAGATGCTCAGTTCTGATGTGACTTGATGTGCTGAGGGGAGTTTTCCTTTTCTGGGGGGAAAGGGAGAGTGGAAGGAGGGACTGGGAGTAGAGGAGAGAGGGGCACTCTTGGGATATAAAGTAAATAAATGTAAATAAACTTAAAAATAAACAAGAAAGAAAAAATGCATTGCTCTCAAAGGCTTTGCTGGATTTCCTAATTTAGCTTTTTGATCAGTGTTTGTGGTTGTGGAAAGCTATAGTTTGTTTACTGCTACCGATCGTAAATCTTAGTTGTGCCTTCTTCCATATGTGTTATAGAAGAGAGCATGGCTTCTTGATGTTCAGAAGATTCTGGGTGCGCATTTTGTGTTGACACAGAGCTATGCAAATAGGTGCTTCCTCAGGGACTTTGGCACAGCAGCCACCATGTGCCAAAGTGCTGGGGACTGAAGCAGCTACCTCCCCATGTTCTCCAGCACTCTCCATTCCTGTCCCACACAGTGGTTCCTGTGTTGGTGTCCTGCCTCCCCCAGTATGACCTAGTGAGCAGGACTAGGAGCTGCCCTTGCCAATGGCAGACCTCTGCGGGATATTAACGTATCAGATTCTGTGCCCACCGCCCCCCACACCCTGTCAAGGGTGCAGTTGTGAAGGGCTTCACCCTGTACTGGCCTCTGCCCACAAAACTCTGATAGAGCTGTGTTTCAGCTGTGCTGTCCAGTATGGTAGACACCAGCCCTGTGTGAAAATGCAACTAGGAACTGAGGAACTGAATTTGTTGTTTGGGTGTTCCCTTGAGATAGGGTCTCACTATGTAGCCCTGGCTTGACTGAAACAGATACACACATGACAAACATTTGGAGGTCAGAGGTCAGAGGTCAGAGGGTGTCTTGCCGGGGTCACTTCTCTAGGCAGACCACATGGGTCTCAGGTATGAAACTTGGGTTGTCAGGTTCTTGGGAGACACCTTTATGTTCTGAGACATCTTACAGGTCTTAGGACTAGATGGTTTTTTTGTTGTTGGTTTTTGTTTTTGTTCTTTTTAAAGCAACATGTTTTATTTGGCCTTGTATCCCACAGGTCCCCAGTGTAGTTGAGCCTTGATCATTTGCAGCAGTGTCTTCATTGTTAGCAAACTTCGTATGGACTCCTGCCCTCCATTCTTACTCTCCTTTCCTGCCTAGGAAAGCCATCCAAACAAACTGCTCATTCATACCATATGAAACTCCTACTCCTGAAGCCTAAAAATCTGAATGTCAATACTTCATAATTCAATTTATAATGATATTCTCATCTTGTCCTCATTTGGGAAAAGTCACGCTAGCCCGATGGTGAGGCTTGCCTTTGCCTGTGTGTGCAAAGTAAGTTCTAACCTCAGCTCTGTCTTTGTGTGACTGTGTGGCTTTGGCCAACTGATAAACTTTTCTGTGTCTCAGTCTTCAGGAATAAAAATCCTGCCCACACCCCAGCTTGGTGCCTGCCCTGCCTGCTTTAAAGAATGATGGGGAAGAACAAGGAAGCTTATAAGTGAGACTGCAAATGACAGATAAGCCTTTGTCTGTCATAGTGAGAATGTAATGGCCTGTAGAGGGGACCCTCTGGGTACTGTCCCCCAGCTGCTCTTTTTCTGGGTATAGGAAGCTCCCACATTACTCAGAGAACCCAGTATGTGTCTTTGATGCCACAGGCCTGGATTTCCTGCCACACTTTACCTGAAGAAGGAGTGTCCTGTTCCCATAATCTGGTCTTTTTAGCAAGAAGTACTTGGCAGCTAGCATGAGCTACCCAATAAGAACTGAAATCAGTTTCTCTGGGCTAGTTTCATATGAATGAGATGATTTGGTCTGTAGCTGCTCAAGGGCCTTATATTCATTTCCCCTGTCCACAGAGTCAGCTGACAGCTCACTAAGATGGTGATCATGAAGCCTGTCAAACATAGCAATTGAATCAGTAGGGGTGAGGGTGGGCTGTTCATCTTTTGCATTGATGTGAAGGAATATCAAAGAAAAGCTATTGTAAGGAGAGATGGGTTTGGGTTCACAGTTTCAGAGGTTTGAGTGCTGCATGGCAGGGTGGGAGTAGAGGAGCAGGGCAGCTCACACCGTCGTGGCCAGGGAGTAGAGAAAAGGGAGCATAAAACAGGAGGAAGCCAGGGCAAGATGCTGTCTCCAAGGACACCTACCTCAGTAAACTACTTCCTACAACGAGGTTCCACTTCCTACCTTTCACCATCTCTCAATATGACATCATATTATGAATATCCATTACATCAAAACTGCAAGGATCTGAGGTACAGTCACAGGTACAGCCAGAGGTGATCTTTACGAATCACCCATGTGTCTTTCAATCTAGTCTATTTAACAGTCAAGATTAACCTTCAAAAGGGCGTGACACTTGCAGGCCACCCAAGCTCCTGGGCTTCCTAGGGGTTATTATTTATTTAATCTGTGTACTTGTACATGTGTATGTGTTGGTTTGCATGTATTTGTGTACCCATGTGTGTGTACAGCACTGAGGTCAACATCTTCCTCACTCTCTTTACCTTGCTTTTGGAGACAGGGTCTCTCACTGAAAAGGGAGCTTGCCAATTAGGCTCCATTGACTAGAGGAAGACACTGGTAGCTCTCTGTCTCTGCAGGAAGTTCTGAATCTGGAAACATTACCATCTTCCTTCAATCTCCTTTCCTCAACGAGCTCTGCACTTGCATTTGTAAGGGGTTTTACTAATTGCTACAAGAACAGTGCTCATTAAGATATTATCTGTCCTTGCTCATGGAGCAAGGGACAGCATCAGAAAGTGAGCAAGAAAACAGACATGTGAATACCTGCTTTCTCACTGTCCCATGATCCAAGAAGATAAGCAGAGTGGATTGACAGTAGAGAGCAATGAGGGTGAGGACGCAAGCTCCTCTAGAAACAGAAGGTCCCAGAGAGCATTGGGAGATGTGAGAAGAATGAGAAGATAATGATATTTCTTTCTAGTGTCCTGTCAGATGGGGTCAGGAGCCCACACGTAGCCTTGGGGAGTGGGTGGGAATGAGGAAAACGAAAATGCAGATGTAGGTGAAACCAAATGAGAACCGCATTGCACAGGCCTCCTGCTGTTGTGCTTCACGCAGGCTGGCTCTTCTTGCCCTGGCCCGTGAGTGGGTGGCAAAGACCCTTATTCTAAGCCATGCTTCATTCAACTGTGGTGCTCAGCAGGTGGCTGGGAGCTGGCTTTCTGCCTCCTGGTGCCACATCGGAATTTGTACACTGTTTCTGAGATGCTCAGGAAGACAGCAGATTGCTTCTGCTCAGTCCATCAGCCACACAAAAGCCCAGATCAAAGAGCATGGGCTTAATTTATTTTGTTTATTTTGCAGAGAAAATAGTGCTTCCTTGGACTGAAAGCTCTGAAGACTAAAAGCTGAATGGAGAGGGGGAGCTTGGATTAAATGAATGGGCCAGCTCGCTCTGACCCAGTTTCCACCCAGTGCCACAGCAGGGAAGGGGGAGGGATCCATTCTGCTGCCTTAGCTCTGGCCCAGGGGCAGTCACTTCCCAGCCTGTTATTTCACAGGGAATGAGCCTTCTGCTCAATCAGGCTTCATGGCAAAGTCCTTGGAGGTAGCTTTTGAGTATGGCAGGAGGGAATTAGTGTGGCAGCTTGTGCTCGCCTATGCTACCCTGTCACCTTGACTGGGAGGAGAGGTGCTGATCTAGGTAAACCTCCCCCCAACCCCACCTCCGATTTTGGAACTTACCAAATGAGATTGCAAAGAAACACTCTCTGTCGGGGAATTGTGAGCACTGGGTAGGGAGGTATGGAGACATTACTACTTAATACAGTGGCCAGTTTGGGCTGCAATTCCAGTGAGTGAGAGCTGGCCTGAGAGTCCCGCTTCCAGGATCCCAAGTTCAATTTCTAGCTTCACCTTTCATTTGCTGGGATGCCTGATGTTCTCACTCCACTCTAATTCCCACTCACATGGGCCTCACTTACATAGGGCTAATGCATCTGCCTGTACCTCCTCCCAAGGTTGGCTGGATGTTCTGAGATATATGCGGTTGCAAAGCCGATGCCTGAAGTGTCACAGATACCCAAGGAATAATTCTTCACTTAAACAAAGGAAGATGTGTTGAAACAAATGATGTCAAAGCTGAAGTGTTGTAATAATTCCTTGGGAGAGTGGTTCTCAACCTGTGGGTCACAACCCCCTTGAGGGGTCAAACAACTCTTTCACAGGGATCACCTAAGACCATCAGAAATATCATGTATTTACATTATAACTCATCATAGTAGCAAAATAACCGCTAATGAAGTAGTAGCAAAAATAATTTGTTTTTGTCCTGGGTGGGGGGTCACCACAACATGAGGATCAAGTATTAAAGGGTCTAAGCACTAGGAAGGTTGAGGACCACTGACTTTGGACTATATAAAGTGAAGATTATGGCATTGAAAAGGAAGGTGTGTAGGCAGACTGCCAAGAGGTGCTTGTAGAGGTTACCTCTCCATTGGCCTGGACAACTGTCTTGAGTGTTCTCTTTGCTGGGAGATCCATCGGAAAGACAGATTGTATTTGATCCTGTCCACACATCATGGTTGATTCAGAAACACAGCCTTGAGATGTTTGGGCCTGCCTATGGGGTTCTTGCTGCTCAGGATTACCATAGGTCTAATAAGACTTTAAAAAGGAACATCACCCAAGAGTGATGGAAGGCTCCAGCCATGGCAGTTTGAGTGTTCTCCACCAATTAAAGAATTAAGTCACTAATCTCCAGCTGAAGAAAGAATATCAGAGGAGGAGGCCACATCTCTGTGTAGTGGCCATTGATAGACTGATTTTGACAGGTAGAGCTTAAACCATGAGGACTCTAACTTAGAGTAGAGGAAAAAAAGGCCCTGGAATGTTGAAACACACTCAGCTAAAACCAGTGAAAATGGCCAGTGATGTGCAGTGACCGCTATAAAATTATAGACATGGTATTGGAAGATGAGTGAGATGGGGAGTGTCTCTCTTGGGATGGGTGACAGTGAATAGCATGACTGGCATTGTAATAACAAGAGTGACAACGACAATAATAACAAAAAGAGCCACTTTCTTGAAAGGAGCTGAGTAAGTGCTTTAAAGTACATTTGAAGGGCTAGAGGGGCTCTGTGTTGCAGGGTCTTGAACCATATTCTAAAAGTTATCATGAGTTTAGGGAGTATTTACTTGTTTAGATAGTTACTGAGACAGAGTTGTATGTAGTAGCCTCGGTAGACCTGTAGCTCACTCTTGCTCAAGCTGACCTCAGAGTCACAGATCTTCCTATCTCAGCCTCAACAGTGGGAGCCTTTGCATAGCTTTTTCAGTCTTACATTGAGTCTTCCTGATTCTTTGACCCTTAGTGGCTTTTGGTTGGATTCCGGACACAGGGTTTTACCAATTTGAGTGCTGGATAGTTTAGTCCTATAAATATTCTTGAGCATTTTGTTTTGGGACGCTGCAGTTGGGCTGTGTGGAAACAGTTTGATTTGTCATTTTTTTAAGGTGGTAAGACAGCACCTTAATCTAAGGCTCCCTTTTCAGACTTCTCAGACTTTGACCTGGTGCCCTGGGAGCCTGAGGGACATAGACTATCTGAAGCCCACCGTAAACTGTGGCATGTACTCTACTCTGCCTTTGGCAGTTGTCACACATGCCTGGGCTGTTGATGTTCAGCTGAAGACTTGGGTCCTGATGCCAATCTCTAGCATGTTGCCTAAGCTGCTCTACTTTCTGGTGCTCTTCCCTACAATCCCTGCTCTCCTCAGCCCTTTTGGAATCCCCATCATCTCAGCGGTGAGGAAGCCAGGGCCGCTTCCTCTCTCTTTGTGCTATGGCCTGGACATCTTTAGGTGGGAAGCTGTGAAAAACACTCAGGGATGGCTCACCTGTGCTGTCTGAGCTCTCAGGGTCTAAAAATTTACCGCAAATGTGTGCGTGTTTCTGATGTTTTCCATTGTGTGAGGTAGGAGGGTAGTCTAGTTCCTGTCCTTTCCTTTGCATAGTCCTTGGCTTGCAGAAGACTTTCTGACCTTACATGCTAGAACTGCTTGTGCCTGATCTTCTCTTAGTGGGTGTGAAAATCAGGGCTCTGAAACAGCCATTCTGATGATTTTGCACCTTATTTCGAAAATACTATTTGACTGAATTGCTAAGCTCAGTGTTTGGGAATCCTGAACAATGCAGGTAAATACTGGTCACTAACGTAAGCCTCAGCTGGGGGTAACCCATGGGACAAAGCAAGATTAGCATTTATTATGGGATATAGGTAGACCTGTTGGGGTGTATCTTTTACCATTACTTCTCTTAAAATGCAACAATGAGTGACTTGATGTATAACAGGGAGCTGTTCCTATGGACTAGATTTCCACTTGGGCCAGCTTTTGCCCTCATGGTGGCTCTCACATAGACAGCAACATTCTGTTTTCCAGATGGGAATACAGAGTCTTCCCAAATCTAAGATCTGAGTCCTCCTTCCTCAAAAAAATGCTTTGATGTTGAGCATCTTCATCAACATCTCAGTTAGCATATATCTGAGAGCAAAACTCAACACGAACCTGTAAGGCACAAGGAAAGGATGAGGTATTTCAGTTGTTAAAGAGCTTGCCATGTAAGCATGGAGACCTGAGTTCCGTCCTCAGAGCCCACATCAAAATAGCAGTTGTGGTGGCACACACTTGCAAACTCATCCCAGAGACAGGGGGGTGCCTAGGGTTTAGTGGCCAGCCAGCTTTCCTTGCTTGTCAAACTCCAAGGCTATTGAGATAGCTTGTCTCAAAGCAAAGAAGATAGCTGCTGAAGACAGACACCCAGAATTGACCTCTGGCGTGTAGATGCATACTCAAACACGTGTACACGCTCAGTCATGTGACCTGCATCCACATGAATACACACAAACACACAAAGAGGAGATGCTTCCCCATCCCTAAATGAGGCTCAGGGACAAGTCAGCACCATCAGAAACAAAAGGAGGCAGCTCACTTCTGGAGTAGCGTCACATTTAGAAGGGAAATTGGAGATGACTTCGTCTCCATTGGTCAATGGAAGCCCAACTCAGGGTCAGATGCAAGCTTCCTTGACAAGGTTCCTCAGCTCCCACTTACAAAGAAACTTTCCTCTGCATTCCAAAGTATATAATTATCGCAACTGCTGGATACAACCTTGTTGATTATAAATAGATTGTCACCTCGCCTCCTCATCACCATCCAATATGTCTTTCATGCTCAATTAGATGAATGCACTTAGTGCATCTTCTAATCAAGTTTTGCAAAAGTTAACCCCTGAGCCCACCTAGAAAAGAACTCTTGTGGGATCCTAGTCATATTTCATCTTCTCAGCCTCTGCCTAACTGTCCCCACTCAGTTCCTTTCTCTCCATGTGATTAGTCACCTTACATCCCACTGTAGGGTCCCACACATGGTTTAGGAATGACCATGAAACATTATCAGTATTAATGGAGCTTCACAAGGGGCCTGGATTGTGCTGTCTAGGAGTAGAAAAAGTGAAAATAAGACTAAAATCTGGTAACCTGTAGACAGTTATGGCTAAGAGAAGGACACGGTCTTTTTGGACATCTTGAGGTCTCCTGAAATGCCAGCTCCTGTCTAAGGCAGTGAAGATCATTGAACAAATATAGGCTGCTTGCTTCCTCTCCACTTCTATGAGCACAGTTGGGGGTAAGGGAAGAGAACGCAAACTAAGATGTTTAATCAGAGCCAAGAGCTCCTTAGGAAAATGCTTGCTAGAATTGGTTTCTGGTGGCGAGAGTCGTAGAAATTTAAAATGAATTTATGATCTATAAATCTGTTTCCTCTGGCTTTGAGCTACAGAGGCAGACAGGTCCCTTGAAATGTAGCCACCTTGGCCTAACTGTGTCTGACAACTTTTCCAGCTGAGTGGGATGGATAATACCCGGACATGCGGTTCGAGAGTGGTGCTGGCAGCCTACATCGTGCGGTGCACACCTGTCCTGTATCGACTGTACCTCAACTTCAAGCCCGGTCCGCAGACTGGCCCCTCTGGAAGGCATTGTTGTACTCTTTACTGGAAGGGAGTTTTCCCCTAAACCCGAGCTGCCCACCCTTTCTCCATGACTCTTGAGGCCAGGGTTCTGGTCATTTCTTTCCTGGGGTAACAGTTCACTCTCCACCTATTTACCTATTGCTTGGATTGCTCCTCTTTGAGGGACAGTGTCCAGGCCTGGGCCGTCTCATCAACCTACAGTACATCATCATGACCTCTCCTTGGTGGACAGATCACCTGCAGGTGCATGAGGTTCATTTTGTTATCTCCTCAGCCATTGTATTCTCAGAATGAAAGAGTGAGGTTGTTGGATGTTTTAACTTTGGGACCTCCGGGTCAGGATCACTTAGTATTTCACGAGTCTAGTGCTAAGGGAATGTGGTTTCAGCTAGAATTCCACCACAACCAGTCAGGGTTGGTCTGCTGGTGTTTTTGTTTTTTTATTTATTTATTTTTATTATTGTTTTTCAGGCCTTTTTAGTAAATTCACGGGGCTCTTGGGTCTCTGGACTATCTTCAGTGAGTCTGAGGGAAGACATGACTAGCAAATTAAAAAAAAAAAAATCCCTCCAAGGGAATTATTAGAGACAGATGCTCCTTTGTCTAACAGAGTAGCTTAAAGTTTGAACAAGACTTTTAATGATGATACAGTCATGTATTTATTGTAAGAAACTTTGAAAATACAAAAATTATATATGTATATAAAACCAATGCCATCTGTCATTCTGTAGCCACCAATCATGTCTTATTATGTAACAAAAGTTTCTCTAAAAACATGAGTGAATGATATTATATAAAATTTTAAAAACTTATTCATTAAAAAAAGTAGTTGGTGTGATCAAAAAAGTATAAAGGAAGTATGTGCTAGCATGTTTACGCACCAATACTCAGCCCATTTGTTAGCTCTGTGTTATGTATTTTGGCTTTGGTGCCCTTACGCAAGACTCCATGTATAGCTCCTCTGAGCTATGCATCTATCTTCTCCTTGCTAAGTGTGTATGTGTGCATGCGTACGTGTGTATGCTTGACCTGTGCATGTGAAAACCAGAAGAGGGCGCCACATGCCTGTCTCAATCTCTCTGTGCCATTCCTTCAAGGCAGGGTCTGTCTCCCTCTGAATTAGGAGTTTCCTCTTTCAGTTAGGCTAGTTGGCTGCTGAGCTCCCAGGATCTGCCTGTTTCTATCCACCAATGATTCTACC
The DNA here is from genome assembly GCF_907164565.1 of Psammomys obesus. Lineage (NCBI taxonomy): Eukaryota > Metazoa > Chordata > Mammalia > Rodentia > Muridae > Psammomys > Psammomys obesus. The sequence continues at coordinate 26,630,889 of NW_026590062.1, forward strand.
ACAAGGCACACATGGCCAAGCTTAGCTTTTTCACCTGGGTGTTGGGAATTTGAACTCAGGTCCTCTTGTCTGGATAGCAGCTGTTCTTACCCACTGAGCCATCCCCCCAAGCCTCTACTTTGCTATTTTGAAACACAGAAGCCTGTGGCAATCATCCCACCCCATTGCTACTGTCTCAAAAAGTATTTAAGAACCATCAGTACCCCCAACACACCCCAGTCAATCACAAGTCACAAGCATATCCTATTTTCATTTTTGTTGTTGGACACTACAGGTTTTTCATTTTGTTACTGAGAGCATGTTTTCACAATGTTATTAAGTAACATTTCAGGCATGATTAAGATAGTTGGCATGCGTGTACACACACACACACACACACACACACACACACACACACACACACACACCACTCGCCACTTTGTCTAATTCTGCTTCTTTTTTCAGGATAGATTTCTAGAAACGCAAGTCTCAGGGCAAAGGAGAGACACTGTACTGCTGTGGGTGGGAACTATCAAGCTATGACACAATTTTCTGTAGAACAGAGATATTTCTCTTACCTCTGAATTATTTCAGTTGTTTTGAAGCTTTATGGAATTGTGTAGGAAATTTTGTTCCTGCTGTTACAAAACATTTGAATATTATGGAGGCACACGAGAGAAAGTTACATGCCTCCTTTCTCCACAGAAGAAGCCTGGGCTAGAGCCAAAGCAGGAGCCAGGCAGTCATGAGCTCAAGTTCAGATGGTTCTGCTCCTTTTTGTGTCTCTGGGTTAGCTACCTGCTCACGCAGCAGGGTTTTCCTCCTTCCAGAAGTAAATCTATGCCTACTTGTTTTCTGTCCTGAGGATAAAGTGAGTGTGGACAGAGGGCCCAGCCCCTTGTAGGCATTTTTCCCATTGTTAACTGACCAGCTGCCTATGCTATAATGTGCAGTTTTCAAACTCAAGTTAAAATTGTGCTAGGAAACAACTATCTTCCTTATAGATGCTAGCTCTTATCTGCAAGATCACTTTAAGATTTGAGCCAATAGAAAGCTCAATGGTATGACCTCTTAAAAAAGACTGCATTGCTTCTAGCAGAGCCTAAGTCTGCGAGCTTTGCTTTGTGACCTACCTCTTTGACAGGTTAGCTAGCTTATGGGCTTTAGGTGAACCTGTGAACCATCTTCCTCTGTTTTTTTTTCTACCTCTTTGACTAGCTAGCTTCTTGTCAACCCCATGGGGACAAATAAATCTTGTATTTTCATTCCTGAGAACTTTGAACTCAGGGAAAAAAAAAGATTCAGATAAAATAATTCCTAGTTGGATGGGTACTTGTTAAGTGGCCCCTTGCAACACTCACCTGCTCAACACTCTGGGCATGATAGCTTGAGCCCCACTATGGATGCTGTTCTCAACTCTGCAAGCATCTTTAGTAGCCCTAGGGCTTAGATTGCTTTAATGGCAGGTCTGTCTATTACCTTTTTAGTATTTACAGTACTGTCATGGTATCCTGGCTGATGCTGTGATCAGCAGTGCTGTTTATTACTGCGGAAATATCACCGAAGCTAACCTTCCAGGGAACAAATGGCTAAACTATCACTCTGGACAATGAGGTACCAGTAAGCCACATTTTTGGAACCTAGAATCAAAGACATCCTACAGGAAGTGTCTCTCTATGTGGCTTTTGTGCCTTGAGATTCCTGGGGAGCCAGTGAGGCAAGGGCCTTAAGGTTTCCATGTCCCTGGCCTCTTGTCTTTTTATTTTCACTGAGAGACCTCCATGTGCTTCTTGTCAAAGGTCAGTTCAGCATCATCTGTGAGTGAAACAAAGGACTGGGTGTTATCCAGAAACACATGCTGAGTTTATTGGGGATCAATCCCAAGAGGTAGCATTACTCAGAGGAATCCCTGAGGTGAATATCTCGGTGACATTGGCCTCTGTACCCTAGGCCACTCACCCGGTATTGTGTCCTAGGAAGATAACCTTAAGCAAAGCCACTCTCTGTAGCTGAGCTTGAAACTGAAGAAAGCAACTGCCAGGGGCTGTCTGTTGACCTACAGCTTGAAACTGGGTGACAGATCCTTGTATAGGAGACAGAGCCTGCTCCTGTCCATGACATGCTTTGCTTCAGGATCCCATAGTCCATGTGATTCCAAAGATAAGGCTCAGAAGATAAGAAAACAGAGAGACAAACAGGCAGGGACACCTTCCTGTTGGACAGAACAGTTGAGCAGGTGTGTGGAGTTGGCAGAGAGCAGAGAAGTGAGAACCAACGTACAAAGCATTATAGAGAGGACTGGGTTGGGAGACTGTCCCATTGGGAGATGGCCGGAACCTCTTCCTTTGAGTCCTTTAGGAGTTTGCTTCCAGATGACCACTGAAGTCTGTTGTCTCCGACCCTTAAAGAAAAAATCAACCTGTGATGTACTTTCCAAATGACTTAGAGTGTGACCTTCATATGCTGTCCTCCAGCTAACTTGCCTTGGACAGCTGGGAATAACATCTGACTCTTCTCATGGAGTCTGGAGAAGGCTGCAGTACCTTCTGGGCAGGTGATGGGGCCTTTAAAATCCCGTAGATCCCACCTACTCGGGACCTACAGAGGTGGGCGCAGGGAGCCTGAGGCCACTTGATCCCAATGGCTAACAGATGGACTCCTCTTGGGGATCGCACAGTGCTGACAGGCTAGCCTGTCTGAGAGACACCTCTCAAAGTGCTTCAAGGCTCTCATCTTCGCAGGCAGTGGCTGTTCTGCCCCGTCAGCTACCAGAAGGTCCAAGGGCATAGGAAACAGAGGCCTTACCACTTGGAACATGTAATCTGGATCCTTCCACCAGCCTTACTCAGTGTCTGTCCCTCTTTCCCACTTCCACCATTCATTTCCACTGCCTGTTTGCCCTTTACCCTCTAACCCGTACTGCCTCTTGTCAAACATGGGCCACACCTTTAGTTCCTGTCACATGCAGCTGGGTTTGAACAGGACATTCTTCTGTATGTCCTGGGAGGCCCTGGTTTGACTGTCATCATGGTATTTTGGGATGTGACGAAGAAGGAGGGATAGAGTGACCCCACAGGCTGGCCTTCCTGAGCCTTTACTGATGTCCTTGGTGACATCTGTGGACAGTAAGCAGGTTGCTGGTGTGATTGAATTTCCTGTTATTCAAGATCAGCACTCACCAAGCCAGGTGGCTGGCTGCTAACTGCCAGCTTGTACCTGGGTGGGGGCCGAGCTTTGGGTCTCTTCCTCTTTACCTTTCTCTGGATGCAGAGTGATGCCAAGTCCTATAAGGAAATCTGAAAGGCTTTGATAACTGTTCCTCTACTCTAAGTGCTTGGTAGTGGAGCTTCCTTAATAGGAGCTGGGGAGATGGCTCAGCAAGTAAAATATTTGCTGTGCAAGCATTAGAACCTGAATTCAATTTCCAGCACCCCTGCAAAAACCCAGGCATGGTGGCAGGCATTCAGTCTCAGTACTAGGGAAGGAGAGACAGGAAGATCCCCAGGCGTACTCACTAGAAAACTTAGCTTAATCAGCAAGCCCCACGTATCAGTGGGTAGACCTAGCATCCAAAAACAAGGTGGATAGATCCTGAGAAATGATACCTGAGGTTGACGACACACAAGCACACATACACACAAATGCGTGCGTGCACACCTGCACTGCGCGCACATATACACGTATACACACACACGGGACTTCCATTAATGAGCATGATGTGCTAAAATTGCTCTGTGCAGTACTGCTGGTGACCTTTCCTGCCTCTCGGGGATGGGAATCCCTTTCTTGACCATGGCTTGGAGGGAGGAACTCTAGGTTCATCACTACACTTGCTTGGTGAAGCGTTTCCTGCCTTAGAAGGCTTCCTAGCTGCTACCAGAGCCTATCAGGACAAAAATCTTAAGCTGTGGGGATGCCTGGGCAGTTTAGGGACGACATCCATGGTGCTGAGAACCTGGGACAGAGCATTTGGACACCAATGCCTCTCGACATAGCAGACAGGCAAGGTGCAGTGCATGCCATCCTGGTATTTACAGCTGAGATGCATGGGTAAGACAGTGAATATACTTGCCAGGTGGCAAATTATGGGAGCTTCAAGTCAGCTACCAGGTGTAGCTTCATTATTAATTCCAATCACAGTGATTAGTTGCTATTTAGGGATCTGGCTGCTTGGTCACCTACACTGTACTTCATCTGCTGCCTGCAGCTTCTGCACAGAGAAAGTACACCCCGCCCCCATTCTTTCGCCCCAAGCTGCTCTTCCTTGGAGAATCTATTCCCGAGAAGCTTCAAGTCAGTCTCAGAACTGAGCCTTTCCCTAAGCAGGAGTCTGAGTAAGTCATCCCAGTAATTGGGCACACTGGCAAGTGCTGGCCCTAGCAAGTGAATTATGTTATATATGCTTCATACCATTCTATGTTGTAGCCTGGTCTTAAGATAGTCTCCTGCAGAAGGCATTTTTAGTGCTTATTATTTCTCAGAGGAAGAAATTGAGGCCTAGAGAGGGTAAAGGAATCCTGGTTTTCTCTCAGCTAAGGAGTGGTTCAGATAAGACTTGGACTTTGGCCTTGGTTCTAAGCACACACCTTTTGTGTCACGCCTGAGAACCCATGTAGGACTATGATGTCTCTATATGCTGTGGTCTTGTATCTGAGGAAGGAATGGTGTTCTCTTTTCTGGCCACATTGCACCCTTCTCTGTGGTCTCTGTGAAGCCTAATTCAGCTGAAACCTGAAAATTTTCAGATCACTACCACCACCCATGGGAGTTTCATGGTGGGTCTGATGGAAATCCGTGATCAACTTAGTCTGCATAACCATGGGCTTCAAGATGGTGGAAGGCCAGCATCTTCAGACAGGATCCAGAAGCCCGTCTGTACCGTTGGAACCATCCTTCTGGGAAAGAAGCTTGGACCCCTGGGTTATCCTTCTCCACTCCCCTGGCAAGCCAGCCTGGCTCCTGAGTGGGGTTTTATGGGCCCTAGGGAATTCCTCACTCAGAGAGTTGCCTGTCAGTGTGGGATCACCTCTTTATCCCCACTCTCATATCAAGCTATTGCCATTGTATCATGTGACTGGGTAATATGCTATCAGAAAAGCAACCATGAAGTAGGAAGACAGGCTTCATACCTTGGTCACCTGTGTGCAGTGAGAACCCCTGAGCCAGATGACAGAGGTAAACAGCTGGTATCAAATACTCAGGGAAACATATTCAGATTCACACCAAGGTCTCAGGTACATAGGTAAGCTTTTAAGGCCACCTGATTGCTTCTTTGGGGAGAGGGATGGCAGGGAAGAAGGAGGAAGAACAGTGGTTTGGCAGAGTATATATAATGGGCCCAGTGTATCTAGGATACTGGGAATTCCGTGGACCTTGGTAGAAGCCACCAGTGACATACCTCATTGAGTACTTGGAGTGTGCCAGACCTTTGTAGTACCCTTTATTGTCTTGCTCTGTCTCCCAACTGGTCCTCATAAGCCATATTGGGAGGCCAGGGTACTGTATCTACTGACCAGATGAGAAAAGATAGACACTGAACAAGCGAGACACTTCTCGGAAGTCTTACTGTCAGGAAGTCATACCAGGCTCATTTGTGTCCGAAGCTGTAATCCTGTTGGGATTGCTGTGGATGGGGAGAACAGCCTAGGAGTTGGAGCAACAGGACATCCATGTACAATGCTGAGCCTGTTCTGGAGATGATGAAGCTGATGGGGTACATTGCAAAGGTCAAGATGGTGAGGGGAAGAGCATCCCTGGGCCCAGGCTTTCTCTTGCGGCCATTGGGGCGGGGTGTCACCCAGCTTCCCTGGCCTGTATGTGGAAGGACCTACTTTTTGGAACAACTGCTATAGTGTGGGAATGGGGTGAGTCTAGATAGAGGCTAGGCACTATAGCAGATGTTAAGAGAAAAAGAGCCTTGGGCAACAAACTAGAATCACGTATTTAGAACCTGTGGCCCAGGAAAACCAGGAGAATTGCCCAGCACATCTGTAGACAACAAGGTGACCTTAAACATGTCAAAAAGTTGGACATTCTTGGCAGATTGTGAACCCTTTAGATACATGGACTTTTTAAGACTCCTGGATGATCTATTCTCTGAAGCCCACTCACTGCAACAAACATGACTGGCCCCCATCACTGAGCATTGCCACTGAAACCAGAAAGGTAGACCCGGCAGATCCAGGGGACCTGTAGCTTTCTGGGATTCAGTGGCTCAAGTGGAGGGAAGATGGGTAAATGGGGGTCTTGGCTTTGTTTTCTAAACTGAGAACAAAGTCTGTTGTCTGGTGCTTCTATTTATAACCATCCAATAATTAAGCCACTCAGGCGGTCCAGGACTGACCAGCATGGCTGGTGGACCATATGGTGGCTATGCAGGGTCGGTGCCTGGTGAATGGGAGGAAGCTGGTGTGCTGGGAGAGCCCTGTGCTAGAGCACATGGTTCATCTCTTCCCAGTGTGTTTTTGGTCAACAGAAAGTTTATAAATAGCATTTACAAAAAATTTCCTCCTGGATGTAACCTTGTGGACTGTCATATTGTGTTTGCCTGTTTCCTTAATGTCACATGTACCAACTTCTATATAATCCCACCTGAAAAGTTGAGGTGTCTCCCTCAGCTGTTATGAGGGTTAAATGGACTTCTACATGTATACATCAGAACCCACTACCATAATAGTCCTCCCAGGCCCTGGTCTTATTGCCGAGTGTTCACTAGGCCTGAGGCATGAAAAAAAAAGCTGCTTTCTAATGCTTGAATAACTTTCTCATGACCTGGTAGGAACTATTCACATTGCATTCTGTGAACGAAGTGTCCTTGAGGACAAAGGAGCCTTCAATGGAAATTTTGTCGTTTGTTCCTGTCTCATTCTTAGGCTTGGCTTCTCAAAAGCATTGTCTCTTGTGATATCCAGATATGCTCCATCCAGACTCAGCCCACCTCAGTTTGGGGACTGAGCCACTGTCTTCTCGGCAAATAGGTCATAAGTCCTGCAGGCAGGAGGAAAGCAGATACTGGGAGTAAGATGGGCATAATCTCACTTTGCCCCACCCTAAAACAAAACAAACAAAACAAAGAAGCAGTGCCTGGAAGTGGGGAGGCAGGTTCTAAGAATCCTAGCCCCATCTAGCGTGGTTCTTCGAGGACTTTTCTTTTAGCATCTCTGACATGAGGTAATTGTTATGTAGTCATTTCCAGAGTTCTGACACACACAGCTGCTGTGTGTGTGTGTATGTGTGTGTGCATGTGATAGATATGAATTATATGTGTTTAGGGCTGTGGAGATGGCTCAGTGGGCAAAGTGCCTGCTGTGCAAGTATGGGGACTTGAGTTTGACCTCAACACCCATGTAAGAGCCAGTTATGATGGTACTGGTCTAGCATAGGGGAGCTGACAGAGGCAGTGGATCCCTAAGGCTCAAAGGCCAGCCAGCTGAAATTATGAAGCCCAAGTTTAGTGATGGACTGTCTCAAAAAATAAGATGGAGAGCAATAGAGAACTTCACATGCACGCATGCAAACAGGAGTTATGTAGGTTTATGGGATGCCGTGTGCTGGTGCTCTGCTGTGTGCAGGCAGTTAGCAGTAGCCTTGGTAATTAGCATTTTCATTTCTTTCAACATTTATGATTTCTTTGCAATGGGAACCTTTGAATTCCTCTCTTTCTTCCCCTTCCTAAAACATAAAATGAATCGCTGTGAACTGTGGTCACCCCACTGTGCTGTATGTAGCACGGGACAGCTGCGGCCATCTCAGCATTTATGCATGCTTATTTTGGCAAACAGCTGTAGCTCAGTGTGCCTGGAGGACAGACTTGAGCACAGGATGATGACAGAATGCCAAGGCCCTTCCTGGGAAGGTCATGCCATATGCTGCTCTAAGCAGCCCCAGTTCTGATTGCAGTGGTGGCCGTGTGACCTTCAGCGCCTACACTTAGTTCTCTGTACCTGTCTTTTCTGTTCTGTAGAATGGAGAGTCTTAACCCTGATTGGGGGTCGGGGGTGGTAACTGAATGAGGTAGTGTGGTTGGAGCACTTAACAGCCAGTCTGGTAACCCAGTGGGGAAGAACTTGGGTTTCTTCCTTTCCCAGGAAGTTTCCTTTAAAGTTTGAGATTTTTGCCAAGTAGTTAATAATTTGTTAGCTCAAGTCAGCTCAGGTCAGCTTGGACCACCAAGTGTTGCTTCTGGTAAGTGAAGAATCTTTGAGTAATGTTAATAGTTAGGCCCAACATAGGTTTTTAACCTAGGAAGCCTGGGGGTTTAGCCTACTGAGTTTTCTAGCCCAGCTGTACCAGGGCTGTTGGGGAAATGGATGTGAGTTGGGTATGGATAGAGAGGCAGGACCAGGTTGCTGGTTGTAAAGGCGGGGTTCGGGGTTCTGTGCTGGGCTGGGCTCCTGTAGGCCTCTGGCAGGTGACTTTGGGGCTCTCATTCAGATGTGTTTCTATGCCTGTGAGCCTCCACTGACTGAGTCATTGTTTGATATTCTTTTGTTGTTGTTATTTTAATCTTCGGTTTTGGAGGCAGCCTTGCTGAGTAGCTCAGGCTGGCCTCTCCCAAGCGATTCCCCTCTGTGCTACACACCCAGCCTGTCTCTACTTTTCTCATTTTTTTTTTTAAACACAGTTTCACTATATAGCTTTGATTGTCCTAGAACTCAGTATGTAGACCAGTCTGGCTCCAGACTCAAAGGCATCTGTCTGCCTCTGCCTCCCAAGTGCTGAGGTTAAGGCATGCACCAACGCATCTGGCCTCATCTCTACTACTTCAGCTCTCCTGAGGCCTTAGATCTGCATAGCCTCTTTGTTTTCACAGTTCTTGATCCATCCATAGGACAGAGCATGGAGGACTGTGAGCTCAGTCACAAAGCCCTCCCTGGGCTTTTCTGTCCTCTGAAAGCTGATTCCCACAGGCAGCCTCCCTTCTTGTGGGTATGCTTGGCTTGTTTTGACATGAGGCCATGAACTTGTGATATAGATCTGGATGTTTAGGGAAATGTCAGCGTTTGTTTAGAATTCACGGTTTCTTGAATTACACACTGGGTGTGTCAGCCTCCATCTAGGGACAAGAGTTTGAGCACCCAGGAGCAGGTGGTTCCATTCTCATTTTTCTTCCCTCTTGTTTGAACTCCCGCCACCTTCCTGCCTCTTAGAGCAAAGAGCCAGCCTCCAGCAAGGACCCTTTGCCAGGCGGTAGTGACATCTAGCTGAAGTTACCAACCTGCTTCTCTTTTGGGTTGGATTTATTTTTGAAAATTATTTTCTATTTTGAAAAAGTATTATAACTAAACATGTTTACTTTGTGGCATAAAATGTGTGCATGTGTGTTTATGTGTGGGTGTCTGCATGCATAAGCATGGAGGTCAGAGGACACATGGGTTCCAGGAATCAAGCTCAGATCATCAGGTCCTGCAGCAAGCTTCTTCATCCACTGAGTGTCTCACTGATACCTCCTTCCCCTTCAAATTTGTCTTCATTTATGGCAGTGTAAAAAAGTTTCAGTAAATTGTGTTTTCTGTAGTAAAGTAAGCCTGTTTTACAAAAGAGGCCAGGTAGTTAATAGTGCAAGTGGCATACAGAGAGCACAGAAACTGGGAAGTGCATGGAGGAGGTGCTGAGGAGATACTATGTCCCTCTGAGTGAACCAAACTCCACTGACAGTACCAAGTGGCTGGGTCCTTCAGCTAGGCAGCAGCTCTCCTACTGCACGTCAGCCATGTTTTTATTTATTAATCATGGCATTTAACGGCATGTGGCATAGGCCTATGGGTTCACTGAGGGAGAGATGTATTCCTGTAGAACCTGAGAGGGGTCAATGTCAGGGGTGGAACAGAGATTTATGAAGCCTAAACTTCAAGATGTATTTGTGTTTGGGGTGGGGGTGAGAGTCGGGAGATAAAGAGGAACATCGCTGTCCATAAAAGAGACACAAGCCATGGCTTCCTTTTCCCAAGCTGAGTGTGCAGGTGTGCTGAGATGGGTCACACAGCACACAGGGAGCCTGCTTACCCATGGTGTGGGTGGGTGTTCAGCTCTGTGGGGAGAGGGGCTCCTGATGACAGCTGTCACTCTAGTACATGTTCCTCACAATTCTCCCCATCCACAGCACCTCATTTTCCCCTAAAGCGACAAAGCAGTACTGCATGCTACTCCATTTCCTACTGGTCAGTTCCTCCATGGAGAGTGTTTGTCAGGGTTTCCATTGCTGTGAGAAAACACGGTGACCAAAAGCAACTTGGAGACGAAAGGGTTCACTTCAGCTTACAGTTTCACATCACAGTCCATCACTGAGGGAAGTCAGGGCAAGAACTCAAGCAAGGCAGGGAGCTGGAGTGAACAGCAGATGCAGAGGCCATGGAGGGCTGCTGCTTATTGGCCTGCTCTTCATTACTGGCTCAGCTTGCTTTCTTATAGCACCCAGGGTCACCAGCCCTATGATTCCACTGCCTACAGTGATGAGCTGGGCCTTCCTATATCAATCAATCAGTCAGTCAGTCAGTCAGTCAGTCAGTCAGTCAGTCAGTCAGTCAGTCAATGCCACAGGCTGGTCTACAGGCCAATTGGTGAAGATATTTTCTCACCTGAAGTTCCTTCTTCCTAAATGACTCTAGCTTATGTAAAGTTGACAGAACTAGCCAACTCAGGGAACTTGCTCTAGAAACTGAGGCCATTTGGGCATTCATGACCATGTGTTCCACCCTCTCATCATCAACAAAGCCATAGGACCAGCTTGGGTATGTGGACAGTGCCTTCTATGACCAAAGCTGAAAGAAGCTTGAGCCTGATGGTGACTGGCATATTAGTCCTCTGTGTGGGATAAGAAAGGGAGAAGTTGGAGGCTGTGACACACTGTTGAAGCAGTTTCACTGGGAAAATTATTTAACATTAACTTTGGGCTGGAGATCCATTAGCTAGAGGTGTTCATTGTCTTCCCACACCAGCATTCGCCCTAGAGTTCATGATAACCTGAGTCATACAGCACAAAGGCAGGCATACTACACCTTGGGAGAGGGTTCATCTGGGACAGGGTCACACAGGGGAGACATATTATGGCCTAACATGACTCAGATTACATGAAATTAAAAGAGACATAACCACTCCCTAATTCCTTAATGGCCTCCTCTCTGACCTGCCCATCTTCAGAACCAGATGCTGCACTTCACTTCTTTTCTTTTAAGGACAATGTTCTTTTCATCTGGAGCTGAAAGAGGTGTCCTGAGGTTTTATCTCCCTAATCTCCGATTCACCACTTCCCAGATCCTTCCTTGGTCCCTGCAGTCCTTCCCTTCTTGATGCTCCTGCCCTGTCTCTTAGGTCTCTTATTGGGTCTATGATAGAAGTCTTCTGCATTTTACTTACTAATTTCAAAAAGGTTGATCAGTTAACTGTTGTGTGTGTGTTTTTCTTTTTTTTTTTCCCCCCCAATTGTACCTGAACATCTCAGACTTAAAGTGCCTATCAAAATAATTCTGGGGCAAATACCACATCAAAGTCGAGTTTTCTGATGGTGAGGTTGGCACTGCATTCTGCCTGTATCAAGTACATCTAACTTTGTCTCTTCTGGAATTTCATTTTCTCATTTTTTGGTGGAATGTGTTGAGGGTCCTCACTTGAGCCGGCTTCTTGAGTTCTGCATGCAGGTTTGGTCCTGGGTATAAAATGGCTCCAGCAGGTATGTCCAATCTTTTCTTAAAAAAAGGATTTAATTTTTATTAAGTTTATGTTTGTCTCTGAGTATGCGTGACACCTGTAGAATCGGAAGAGGCCATCAGATTTTCTGGAGCTGGAATTGCAGACAGTTGTGAGTCACCTGACATGGGTGTTAGGAACTGAGATCAGGTCCTCTGCAAGACCTTACAAGGCCACTAACCCACTGAGCCATCTCCAGTCTGTACCCAACCTTTTGATGTTGCCACATGTCTTTGCATCTATAAAGTTCTTACTTGAGGACTGTTCTATCAAAAATAATCAAATATCAAAAATTATTACAAAAATAATCAAAAAGGCGTCTTGTAATGTTTTATTAGCTGTACTCAGACACATGTGGCCCATGGGATGCATTTTGGACAAACCTCTAAGTCTACAGTGATCTTGAAGCAGTTGTGAGTCTCATATGTGCTATGTGGATGTCTCTGCCGTATTTGGAGGTTTTAGAGGGTATCATAATAGAACAGCAGCAGATGGGCGAAGGCTATCTTGTTTTGGTCACCAGAAACTGGCTAGTGCCTAGAATAGGTCCATAAAAGGTGGCTGAGTGAAAAAATATAGTACAACGGTCTGGGGTTTGTTCACAGCCATCAGTCATCAAGGAGGCACAGTCCCTCTGGCCTGTCCTTTGGCATTGCCTAATGCTAGTCACCTGAAGGTGTGGAGGGGAGAGGAAGAAAAGAAGGAGGAGCAAAGACAGCCCTGAGTTTGCTATCCTGAGAGTGTGAGTGTCTTACTATGAGCCTTCGAGTCCCTGGCCCAGAGTCACAGCTGTAGCATCTACTCCTGTGTCATTTGTTTGCCTTGGAACTCAGGCTCCACAAAACCTGCAAGTCACTATCATTTGCTGCTGCATTTACAGTGGACTGCTGCTCTCTGGCCACAGAGCATCTAGCCTCTGCTAAGTGGCCTGCTAGTGCTGGCCATCTCCCCTGCTCTGTTGCCTCCCTGGAACTAGGTAAACTGGGAGAGCTGTGCCAAACAGTCCAGTGACACATAGACTTTGTATTTATTGTATCCTCAAATCTTTCTTCTTGGAAAGTTAAAGGAGGCTCAGAGAAATCCCTGGGACACTGTTGTCCTCCCCAGGGCTGAAAGACTATCCTTGAAATAGTAGAGACTTGTGGGTTTGACTATACACCAATCCTTGTGCAAAATTAAAGAAATATCACACCATTTGGTCTGTTTCCTACTCAGATTGTTACTGTTCTATTTTGCAATCTGAGCATTGGAACGTGTCTATGGCTTCTTCGGTGCCATGTGTTGGCTCCTAAAACCATCAGGACAGGAAATAACAAGCCACTATGTGCGGTCTGGGCCAGAGTGACAGAGCCTGCACCTTGATGTGCTGCCTTTGGGGGCAGACACTGGACAAGCTGGTTTGAGTTAGAAAATCTGTCTCATCTCTCAGACTGGCATAACATCACAGGGGGATAGTTGGACATGCCAGGGGTCACAGAGAGGCAAGTGGCTCTGCAGCCTGGGATATGACCCAAGAAATGAAGAAGACAGAGAGGCATGGGGACTTTTGTTGTGTTATTGATGATCTGTTAATTATAATCAAAGGAAGTTGTCAGGCGAGGTCTTAGCCTTTGTTGGCTGATGGTTTCTTTCTTTCTTCAGACTTAATTGTCAGCTCTGACACAAAGAAAGATGTGTTGTACCCATAAGATGTTGGCTTATGGGAACTGCTCTTAGATAGTCAGGTAAGCTATGGAAGAAGGAGCTGTGAGTGGATAAGATCCCCGAAGCCTTCTTTGTCTGATATCATAGTCAGGGCCTCCTCACAGTACCCATGCAACATGCTGCTTTGCGTGCTCCCTGGGGTAATCTGTAGAATGCTTTAGTTACTAAACAATGATGGTAGAACTGAGGAGAAGTGTGCTGTCGCTCTTGGAAGACACTTTCTTGCATCTTGAGTGCTGTGGGTTACTTCCAAGTCTTTTCTGCAACAGGAGGGGCTGGCTGCACAGGGGGTTCTAGTCACAGCTTTGTTATGCATCCATGAAGACATGGAGAGATAAAGTGTGTGTTACTTGTTGCAAGTTCACTGGTCAATGAGAAAGCTGGGTGGCCTGGTATGTTACATGTATCTAAGATTCCATAACACAGCCACTGGAGTGTTATCACCTTTGAAAGATAGAAAGAAATACTAGAAAAATATTAGGATTGGGTCTTGTCTGTGTAAAATATGAGGCTAAACAAAGGTGAGTTTTCTTCAGAGCATCCCAGAGCTGTTGGTATATTCACATGGCATGTTAATTACTTTTCTTGCTGCTGTGACTAAAATATCTGACAGAGGGGTTTGAGGAAGGAGAGGTTTTCTTCTGGCTCATTCTTGATACACTCCATCGTGGCAGAGAAGAGATGGTAGCAGAATCATCACATGGTCAGTGGTCAGTCGTCTTACTTACATCAGCAGTCACGGAGCTGTGAGACAGGACAGTAAGTGGGGCCAGGCAGCAAAACCTTAAGACCCACCCCAAGTGACCCCCTTCTTCCGGCGAGGTTCCACCTGCGAAAGGTTCCACAGTCTTCCAAAACAGGCTACCCCTGAGAACCATGTGTAGAAACTCATATCTATGGGGCATTTCACAATCGAACTACAACATGTGGAAGTCACCAAATCATACCTAGGTGACAGGACACTGTCATAGCCTAATTCATAATTACTGAACTCCTGTTTCTTAAACTCACTGGCAATTGTGAGGCTAGACTAGGGCATCTTAAGTGGTGATGGTTTGCTTCCTAGGGGTTATTTATTAATTTCCATAGGCCTCTCAGTTCTTATAAATGTAAGTGGGGGTCACTACTGTCATCTAGTGATGAAGTCCAGAAAATGCTTCTAAGCTTCCTATTGTAGAGAGACACCTCCTTAACCAGCCAGTGTGCTGAGGCTGAGAAGTAGGCATCAGGGTAGCCTCAGGCCCTGCCTCTATAAGGGGGTGACCCTCCACAGCCTGATAAACTAGCTAGCTCACCCTGGGGCATGACTGGACCCCCTGATTTACATTCTTCTCTCATAGACAGGAGAGCTGTGGCCATCCAACTCATCCTTACAGACACTCTTACAACCCTGGCATAAGAGCCACAGGTTCATGTGTCCTTGTACTCAGTGACCATGGCTGGCACTTCTGCAGTCCAGGGGCTTCGGAGATGGCGAGAAGACCGTGATGTCCCTGCCTTTCCCATCTTTGTTCTCTCCACAGTGATAAGCTGGAAGCTGGCTTTGCTCGGTTGCCTGAGAAACTTGGATTTCAAAGCTCTATCTGTGTCTGCCAAGAGCTGTTCCCACAGACAGAACTGAGATTCCAAGATTCTGCCTCTCAGATTAATCATCTTCATGAAGTCTTGAAATCCCAGATGGTCTTTATGAGTACTGTGGGTACCCAGGCTTTTGTGATTCCACTGGTCCTTCATTTCCCTAGTAACCCAGCCAGAGGAGGTTGTGGAAATCCCATCAGAGGCTGGCCTGCAGAGATCCAAGCGGGACCTAGATCAGTATATGTAGCAGGGCTCTGTCAAGACAACTAAAAGAAAATCAGCAGACCTTGTGTATGGCTTCACTCTTAAGTAGCTTCTCTAAACCTCAGGTTCTGCTCATGATAGAGGCTTGTTCTCGCCAGGGGACCATGTGGAAGCCAAAGAGGAAAGTCACTTCCTGCTTACCTCCCTCTGCATCAAGGCTATTCTCATCAGGCTCTGTTAATCTTCAGGATAACGGCTATTTACTGGGTGATTTGCTTCTGCCTTGAAAGGCAGCACAGGGAATAATTAATCCACAAGGGGTTGGCCACCCACCTGTCCCTCATCAGGAACTTCCAATGGCTGGCCACATTCACATTTGACATCTCTTTCTTCTTATTTATGAAGACAAAACCCGCTATCACCCAGGAAGCAGGCCTCTTGGCATATCTGCTAGGAAATGTCTAGAGGGGTTCACTGAGGTGAGAAGACCCGCCTTAGATCTGGGCAGCATCATTTCATGGGCTGGGATCCTAGAGTGTGAATATAAAGGCGTAAGAGAGGTGAGCACCAGAGGTCAGTGCCCTGTTTCCTGGCTGTGGGTACAGCGTCACTACCTGCCACCATGATTGGCCACCATGGTGGGCTGTGCTCACCAACTGAGAGCCAAGGCAAACCTTCCTTTCCTGAAGTTGTTTTCATCAGGCATTTTGTTTCAGAAACAAGAGAAGTAACTAACCCACCATGTACAGGGCAGAGAGCTTTGTTACAGGAGACTGAATGAGTGAAATCCACACTGCAGACTTGGAGAGGGTGGTGGAAAACATCTTCCTTGGAAAGATCTTCTGTGATGTATGATGACAGTGGGCAAAAGCCTGGGTCTTGCCTTTACTGGATTAGAGTGTTGTGAGTGTGCTCATGTCCTGTGTTGCTATTTCTTCCACAGCTGCAGAACTGGTAACTATGGAAATGGAGCGAGGGGATGAAAGATGCTTGATCGGGTTTGTGGGAAGGAGAGAAGGGTGGGCTCTCCCATGCCAGCAACCAGCATAGATTCAGTATTGCATAGCTGTGGTCTCTGGTCTCAGCTAACCCTCTCAGCTAACCCATACAGTGGCTTTGAACATCACCTTTTCAAGTGAGGGCCCTGAGCCTTAGGAAAGGCTACAGAAATGTCGAGGGATGTATGAGACGGTAGCTAGCAGGATGGAGATTTGAGCCCATTTAGATACTGAAACTAAGGTCTGTATTCTGTATCTCTCACGAGGGTTTCTTGGCATCCAGGTGGCACTGATTTTCCAATAGCTCAGAGTTTCTAACCAGGGTTTGGAGTTTTAGGGGGATGGATCTGAGTGTGTCCATTCCACCCAGGCATCATGGTATTCACAGGCAGCCTTTAGGAAGAATGTCTGGGCATTGTGCTTAGAAACTGCTTGAGCTGAATAGTAGGACTGAATTCCCCTAAGAAAAATTTCCAGGCTGTAGAGAACATCCCTAAGTGGATTACAAAATCAAGTTAGTGCATTGAAACCTATGTTAGTAGACAAAAGTAAAAGATAGCAAAGCACATCCCTTATAATAGTGCTAAGCGATATTTCACAAACCCACCATGCACTTACAGATGCAGGAGGTATAGATGGGCTACCATGTAAGACATGAATTTTTTCTTTTGCTCTTTTTTTGTTTGATGCACAGTGCCTGCATATGTTTGTGGGGGACAGTGTGACATTTCAGCATATGAATTCATTATGTAGTAATCCAATCAGGGCAATTAGCATACCCATCACTTCATACATCTCTCATTACTTTGTGGTGGGAACACTGAAAATATTCTAGGTGGAGTCAGGCATGGTGACATACACTTTAAACACCAGCACTTGGAGGCAGAGGCCAGCCTGGTCTACTTAACAAGTTCTAGGACTACATAGCAAGTCTCTGTCTTAAAAACAACCTTCTAGGTATTTGGAAACTCTGAGTACAGTATTCAGTACCATCACCTTGCTGTACAATAGAACCCCAGACTTGATACTTTCTACCTGTCTGAAATTCAGACCTGTAGAATTATCTCCAGGAACAGCCCTCACCCCATGCCACCCCAGACTCTGGTTACTGCTCTTCTATACCCCATTTCTCTGGGATCATCATCTTGAGATTTCTCATAGGAGGGGCATCACATGCTATCTGTCGTTTGGTACCTGGACTACATCACTCACTGCCTTCTAGTTCCATTCACGTTTTAAGTAGCAGGTTTACTTCTTTGTAAAGTCTGAATAATATTCCATCACGGATATGGGCCACATTTTCTTCTCCATTCCACAGCCTGGCTATTGTGTATGTAGTACTCATTCCTTCCTTAGGTCAAGGCATTGAGTTTAAAGCCCTGAGGGAAGGTGGGCTCCTGGTGGATGCTCCTCAAAAGGTGTGTGGCACTTGGTCTTCCTGTCTCTGCTGTAGACAGTGCTGGAGAAGACAAAGTCTGCAGCAGGGCTTGGAGGTATGTTAGGAAGGAGGGATGGGAGCTGCTCTATAAGGTTCTGCTAGGTGTTGTGGGGTCTGAAGAGGTGTTCCAGAAGAAGGCCCTCCCTCTCTATGTCTGGTTCCCCTTCCAGTCAGAGACCAGCTCTGCTGAAAAGACGAGAGCCTAGGGTGGGAAACATAGACCAGGAAACAACAGTGAACACCATGTACCCATGCTTACCCCGCATGAGTTATAAGATGGACCACATGGCTGTGAGTCTCAGCTGTGCCTCTTACTGCTCTGCGGCGGTTCAAAACCTCTCTGTTCTGAGTTTGTCCCCTCCATTGATGCTGTGTGCAATGATATTTCACACTGCATGAAGTGGATGAGGATTAAGTGGGTTGGTATTTAAGGAGGGCTCAGGATAATGCATGATGGGCAAACTTCCGTGTGTGTATTATATAAAAATAAAGCAGTAAGTCTTGTTTGAATGCCCAGAGGAAAGCCTTACCACAGCAAGCTGTTGAAGATGACTCCATTTGAGGTTTGTCTTCTCATAATTAGTATCAGTAATTACTATTTGAGGAGCAAAGGGAATGGATATAGTATAGATATTATATAGAGCTGTCCAGATATGTTCCACAGTCTAACTGTACAGTGCAGGCATTATGCCTACTCCACAGATGGGGAGACCCAAGTAAGGAGGGGCAAAACTGGCCCAGGCTGGGTGGCTCTGAGGCTGATGACCCTGTTCTAGCCATCACAGCTTGTGTTTGTTCGGCATCGGCCCTTTCCTGGTCCTGGTGGGATAGTACTACTGTGTTCTACCCCTTCTGGGCACAGGGAGATTTTGAAGGTCCCTGGCTTGCACAGTATCCCAAACTAGCCCATAGGCTTGCTGATGGACCCACATGGCCCTGACTCTCTGGGGCTGCCATTTAGAGATGCTCAGCTGTTGCTCTGTTCCCCTCTGGGCTCCACCTCTCCACCTCTTGGCTCAGAAATGAAGGCTCTGTCTGGACAGAGAGAGACCCACGACAAACAGATCCCAGTGTATTGTCCCAGCAGGACGCTCAGCCCAGCAGACTCAGGTGTGTTCAAAATCTCTGACTATGGAGGAAGTGACGCAAGAATTGCTCGACTGTCTAGGGTACTTAGCTAGAAGAACCCACACCAGAGAACTAAAGATCACCCTCTGTTCTCAGACACATAAGCAAAGTTTGTGTCCTCTCTAGCCCAGGGCAAAGTGAGGTCCCACAGAGACAGTGGAGAACATAGCACTGTACTGTACTGTTCCTTCTCCCCAGCTTGGGGTCTGCTGAGGGAGATTAGTATTAAACAGCTCGATCTGCAAATAGCCATGACATTAAAAGTGCAGTGAGCGCAGTAGAGAGTGGATGGGTTGCCATGAGGAAGAAGAATGAGGGGCCCTAATTTAGACTCAGCCGTGCTGTGTGCATCTGTCAAAACCATGCCCATCCTTTAAGACTTGTAGACATACCACTGCCCTCATTAAATCTGCCTGCCACCAACACTCATTTCTTGTCATCCCCAGGTCTTCCACCAGGTTCTGTCTTCCTTGCCAATGTCACATTCTCACTGTATTCATTTTGAAGCACTTGTCTTATTTACCCTGATGGATCTTCAACTCCTGGAAAGACTGTGTTCCCTTGTATGTGAACCTGCTGTGAGCACCCTGCTTTTGGGGGAAGATGCACAGGTGAATTGTTGAATAGCTAAGTGAACACAAGCACTCACCCCATAATGCCAGCAGCCCCTTTAGGAAAGGAGCAGATCTTCATAGTGAGGAAAGAGGCTCCAGAGTCCATCTGCCTGGGCTTGACTTCACATGTTACAGTGTGATTAAGTGCAGGTGCCTTGACCTATCTGAGTCCCCAGACCTCGTCTGCACAACAAGCTGTCAGTCATGCCAGTAAGTATGGAAAGGGCTCCTGAAGGTCCACTGCTTAGACTCAGTCTTGGCACACAGTGCTTTATAAATTAGCAGTCATGTGTCTGACATGCCTCAATCTCTCAAGATCCTCCTCAAGCCACTATAGTGCATTTATAATTACTCCTATTTTGTAGCTCAGATAACTGAGTTTCCAGAGGGTTTTTGACTTGTTCTAGTTTGTGCAGCAAATTAAGTTTAATATAAAAACAAACAAAATGAGGCCCAGGTGCAAACCCAGGAGAGTCAGTCTCTACTACAAATTATTTTATCCCTTCCTCCACAGTGTTGTGCCCATACCCAGGGCCCTACACGTGTTAGGCAAAGGCTCTACCATTGAGCTGTAGCCTCGGCCCTTTTGTTTACTTTATATTTTCAGCAAGGTCTCATTAATTAATCCCACCTGGCTTTGAACTCACTGTCGCTAAGACATGGAGTTGTGAACCTTCTGCCTGATTTTCCCAGTTAGCTGGCATGGTCACCTTGTTTCCTGTGGCTCTTGCTGCTTTGTGCCAGTCTCCTAGCTACCTAATCTTTAATTCTGCCCTCAGAGGCTGTTGTATTGGTATCCCAGAAGCCCCTACTGTTGGCCAAAGACTAAGGTTGTACTTATGAAACCAGTGGATGTTTAAAATGGATGCTGGCTTTAGGGGCATGAGGGTTTGAATTCTCTACTGCAAGGGAAAGGGAGGGGTTGTCCTATCTGGCTGAAAGCATCAGATACCCCTCCATTTTTTATGGGTCCTGAACTTGGAGATGTACCCAGGAGCCCTGTGGCCTGTTGCAGCAGAGACACAGCCCATCTTTGAAACAGCTGGAAGCTTTCAGATGTGATAGGGTAGCTAGCTCTAGGTTGGCATGGGTAGAAGAGGGAGGGAAGCATTTGGTTGATTTGACCTTTTATTCTGAGGCTTCCAGTCTTGAGACTATCAAGTCCCCAGCCCCGGAGGTCTTCTTCCTCTCCACCAGCAATGACAAACTGTGTCTATATTCTTTTATTTTGGATCCTTCTTAAGGTATTAGGCCCAGAGCTCTGTCTGCTCTAATCTTTTTGAAAATAAAAATTATACCCCTTATTTTTTTTCTAGGAGGAGAGGGCTGTAATTTGTGACTAAAACCAGGGTGCTCAGGCTGTGAAAATATCTACTGCTTAGCTGTTTCCATGTGTATAGAGATGGCATTTATAGCTCAGACCCAGAGGACAAGCCGTGTCTTTGTCACTGAATAATCCTCTCCTGGAGGTTCCCTGTGAAAAGTAAGGCCTGCTGAGCCCAGGATGGAGCCAACCAAGTCTCACTAATCTACTCATTCATGCTCACATTTTCTCTCTTTCTTCTGCTCTCTCTCTTTCTCTCGCTCTCTTTTCCTCCCTGTCTCCCTTCCAGCCCCAGAACATAATAACATAATTTCTGGTAAAATCAAACTCAAGGTACAAATCCCACAGAACATTCCATTAATTAGATATCTAATTTTCAGAAAGAGACCCCCGTGCCAACAGCTAGGGGTTAGGTTTGGTGATACAAAGAGCAGAGGGTTAATCCCATTGTACCTTTTATCATTCACATGGTCCCTCAGTGAGGAAAAGGCACTGGTGTGCATTACATCTTCATATGAGATTGCTGTTACCTAGGGTTACTGCAGTGAAACACTACAGAGTGGTGATGTCAAGTCACAGAAATTTATTACCTTCCAGAACTAGAAACCAGAAGTTTGAAAATAAGGTGTGGCCAAGCCACTGCTTATGGGACATTTGTAGAGAGACTTTTTTATGTCTCTCCAGTGTTTCTACTGCTGACAACACGCTCGGCATTTCTGGGCATTCTTTGGCTTGCAACAGTATAACTCCCACCTGTGTCCTTGTTATCATGCAGTCTTTGTCTGGGTCTGTGCCTTCACATAGTTTCATCCCTGTGTGTGTATGTGTGTGTGTGGGGGGGGGGTGGAGTGGTGTGTTTCCCCTAGTAGATTTGTATCTGAACTTTGTTACACCCACAGAAACTCTCTCTGAATGAGGCCATCTCTTTAGGTTTTGTGGGTTAGGATTGAGGCAAATCTTTTGGGGGACACATTGAGAGTCATTAGAGGTAACATGAAGGAGGGGTGGATCAGGGTTTCTTGTGCTGATGAGAGGAAGTAGACATGTTGGGGTTTGTGCTGGCTAGTATTTTTGTCAACTTGATATAAGCCAGGGTCATCTGGAAAATGGGAACCTCAACTGAGAAAATGTCTCCATCAAGGTTGCCTGTAGGCAAATCTATGGGGCATTTTCTTGATCAGTGATTGCTCTGAGAGGGCCCCGCCTGCTGTGGTTTGTACCACTCCTGGGCAGATGATTCTGGGATGTGTAAGACAGCAGGCTGAGTAAACTATGAGGAGCAAAACCAGTAAGCAATGTTCTTCCTTCTGCTTCAGTCCCTGCACACAGCCATATTTATGTGCTTATGTATCATTTATGGCCACGTTCACCACACAAAGGCAGAATTAAATTGCTGTAGTAGTGATCCTGTGGTTCACAGAAACAAAAACAATAGCCAGGTTGCCCACAGCAGGAACCATCACATCTTTCTGGTCCTTATCTAGTGAGGCAGAGAGGTGCTGCTATAGTTTGGATCTAAAATATCTCTGACATTGCAGGCTTGGTACCCAGCTTGTAGTCCTATTGGGACATGAGGGACCTTTAAGGGGTGAAGCCTAGTAGAAGGAAGCTGTGATAATGGAGAATTCTCCTGAAAGGGAGGTTGATTCTTTAGCACATCCTACTCTTTCTTTTTCTTCCTGGCTGCCATGAGGTAAGCAAGCCTCTTCTGCTACATGCTACACAAAGATGTACTGTGCTACCACAGGCCCCAAAGCAACAGGACCGAATGACCACAGACTGCAATAGCTGAACCTCTTGGTTCCAACCAACTTTCCCCTCCCCTTTCAAGCTGATTATCTAAGGAATTTTGCTATAGTAATAGAGGCTGGCAACATTTGAATTAACCTTGTGTTTGCAAATGCTTTGGAAGCTCTGGAATAGAAGTGTGAGGACTATACAGTTTGGAGCTTTCACCGAGTCCTGGTGATACTGGAGTAGGTGGAGAAGGGGAATAATACATGCAGATCTGGGTCAGAAGAGGCATGGAAGCAAGTTCCAATGTAGATGTCTCATAAAGACAGAGAGACCATCAGTGGTCTTTCCTGAGGCATGGTCAGATGGCCAGCAAAGGTCAGTTACTCCAGAGCACATTTGAGTGTGATGGCCAATCTTTATTGTCAACTTGATACATCTGGGAAGTAGGAATCTCAGCTGAAGAACTGCCTCCATTGAATTGACCCATGGGCATGTCTGTGGGTCATTCTCTTGATTGGTAACTTGATTGATAGGAGGATGCAGCCCATTGTGGGTGGCACCATCCCTAGGCTTGTGGGCCTGGGCTGTGTAAGAAAGGTAGCTGAGCATTGATATAGCAGCAAACAGTAAGTAGTGTTCTTCGTGGCCTCTGTTTCTGATCCTGCCTCCAGATTCCTGCCTTGGCTCCCCTCAATAATGACACAAACCTTTCCTTCCGCAGGCAGCTTTTGTTTGTGAGGTTTCTCAGAAACAGAAACTGAGCTGGGACCCTGAAGATTCTGGACTTAACTCAGCAAGTTAGGGATATCACTAAAGAGTATAGTCACAGGTGTGAGATGATGGATCAAATGCTCTGAAGCCTCTTTTGTGTCATCGTAAAGAATGAGCACAGCCCTGGAGCCAGTGTGGGCACCAGGGTTGAACAGAAGTAGGAAGCTGGGTAGTCATCTAGGGAGGGAAGGTGGAAAGGACCGCAGATGTTCAGCCTCCTAGTGCTGCTTGCCCTTCTTCCTGCTGGCCTACACACCCCTGTCAACCCCAGGTTCATGTTTCCTGGCCTCTGGCTTAGATTTTTCCATAACTATTAATTATTTTATACTGAAAAAATATTTCTTTCTGTGGATCTGTTTTACTTCACTACTTTCACAAGGCTTTCATAAATTAATTGGACAAACTACTCTTAGGGGACCTATGTCCACTGCCAGCATTTATGAAGTTTCTCCTGGCACTGGATGGAAAGCTCACACTACAAATAGCCCTGTGTCCTGGCCCTGCATAGCAGGGGAAGGAAAAAAAACACTAATTGCTTGTTGCACACCTATGATGAAACCATAGTCTCTGTGTACTGTCATTCTCCAGTGCATGATCATGAGATTCTTACATGGTGGCTGATGGATTTAGCCATAGTTCCCTAATCTAATGAGGGTTGATGACAGGGGACCCAGTTATACTGGGGGACAGAGGGGAAGTCTCTACTGGGAGACACTGACAATGATCCAGATATCTCGGGAAGCTTCCTGGTAGAGGCAACCATTAAAATGTGCCTTGAAGAATATGTACAACTTGGCAAAGGGAGGACAGTAATTAATTCAACATGTGTTAAATGGAGACCAGTGACAGGGCACGTGGGTGCAGGATCAGACTAGAGAAACCATGACCCTGGTCAGGGCTGAAGCAGTGGTCCTGGGACTCCCTACCTGGTTTGAAAATATGACCCAGATATTTGACTGCTTCATGTTCTTGACACCTTAATTTAAGGCCGCAGGAAGTGCGTGCACACTTGCTCGCGTGTTCCCCATCCCTCACTTCTCCAGGGTCATGCCTGCCTCATTTCACAGCCTCCCCAGGCAGGTGCAGACCATGATTCACATCCTCTTACCACAAACTTGTTTGTAGGCATAGACCTGAACAGGAGCCAGAAATACGCTATCACTTCCACAAGTCCTCTGGGGTCCTAACCTCCATGACTGTATTTACCTCTGACCTCTCAGTTTCTCCCTCTGGCTAGTGTCCTAGCCCCTGGCTGTGTTCTAGGACCAATGACTTTCACCAAGGTTTTCTCGTTCCTACCCCTGCTGTGCAGGGCCAGGACACAGGCTGTTTGTGGTCTGAGCCTTTCCTCCTGTGCCAGGAGAAACTTCATAAATGCTGGCAGTGGACATAGGTCCCCTAAGAGCAGTTTGTCCAATTAATTTATGAAAGCCTTATGAAAGTAGTGAAGTAAAACAGATCCACAGAAAGGAATATTTTTAAAGTATGAAAAAGTTGATAGTTATGAGAAAATCTAAGTCATTATCTGCTGTGTCAAAAATTACAGTGGTCTTTTGTAGCCATGTGTTCAACCAGCCACAGAATGAAAGTATTTGAAAGAAAATGGGTGTGTATTTTAGTCTTTTTCTTGTAGCTGTTCCATGGATATAGCATTTGCATTGTACTTAAATAGCCAAGAGAAGAAAGAGTCGAAAGTGTTCAGGAAGACAAATGCGGGTTATATACAAGTACTATGCCATTCTATGTTAAGCATTCACTCATTTTCTGCTCTAGACCTAGGAGTTTTATGAAGATGGTGACTTACTTATGGTTTTTATTGCTATGAAGAGACACCATGACCATGGCAACTCTTATAAAGGAAAAAAAATTAATTGGAGCTAGCTTATAGTTTCAGAGGTTTAGACCATTATTGTTATGGCAGGAAACATGGCAGCCTGCAGGCAGACAAGGTGCTGGAGGAGCTGAGAGATCTACATCTGTATCCACAGGCAGCCAGGAGGAGACTGTAGGCCACACTGGACATAACCTGAGCATATAAGACCTCAAAGCCCACCCCAACAGTGACACACTTCCTCCAACAAGACCAGACCTACTCTAAAAAGGCCATACCTCCAAATAGTGCCACTCCCTATGGGCCAAACATTCAAACACACAAGTCTATAGGGATCATTCCTATTCAAACCACCACAGTCGGCACATAGAGATTCAAAAGCATCTGCTTGACTTCACTGAGGTCCCCCTGACTATGCCAGAACATGGTGGGATCCCCCATGACTGTACCAGAAAATGATGGATGGCATTATGATGGCAGCAAATGAAGGAAGGAAGAGGAAGCTGAATGTGTTCAAGAGCCAAGTTTGCTCTTCTTTTTCAGGTCACTCTTGAGAGACCAGCCTTCACCCCTTGATACCAGCATTAATCTCTTCCATGGTCAGTGTGCCCATAATCTAACAACTTTCTTCCATCTTCCCCTTATAAATGTTAACACATTGGGGTCCAAGCTTGCAAAAGATGAACCTTTGGGGGACAGAATATAACAGGAGTTGAACATTTGAGGATTTGGGTATCCTAATGGTGTAGGGTCTAGGAACCAATCCTCAGTAGATGCCAAAGGAGTCATATAAATGGTATTCTCAGAAGCTTCCATACATACTCCTTCCGCTCGTCTGATTCTTTGTGTCTGATATTTTAAGACTAAGAAATACTAGTTGCCATAATCTCTGCCTAGACAGAAAGAGCCAGCTGCACAGAGAGGAAAACTGAGATTTGGAATTAAAGCAGTGATCTGACTTATGGAGTTGCTCACACAAAAGATACCCTCATATCCATTAGTGTTAGGGTTGGGCTGGCAGTGCTACATGAACATTAGGCTGGCAGGACGCTTGTTCAGGTGATGCTCACAATGTGTAGACAGCAGCCCCCGTCCCGTTGGGCTTGTCTCTCTACTGCTGTCTGATAGATGGAAGAAACTTCACAGATTTGAATTTTCCTTGCCCGACCCCTCTTCCTCCCAGCACTCACACCCTCTGTGTCACAATAAACTGTGTACTTTTTCCTCTTGTCTAGGGAGTTTGTGTGGGTCCTTAGGTGGGAATCTGGAAAAACCAACAACTTAGAAATAACTCAATTAATTAGACAATCAAGTTGGAAACAGTTTGCAGCCTGGATTTCTAGCAGTTATGGAGGGGTTCTTCTAGGGTAAAACCTGTGTTTGTAGAAGGCACTGAGTCTGAAAAAGAACACAGCTTTCACAGGACAGAACACAAGTGTTCTGCTCTTCAACTGCCTTTTAAGAAAGTTGTATGTGCTCCATTTCAGGGCTCAGGTACCACATTGCTTCCAGCAGTAGCTCTTTGGGTATTTAAAATGGGTGCACTGAAATCAGTTCTGCAGATTCCCAAAATTGAAGGGAAGCAGGGAGGTGGGTGGGAGGAGGCCTCTGTATGCACGTGTGTGGGATAAGACCTTTTGGCTTCCTGTAACCCATTTTCTCTGCCTTCATCCAAGGGTTGTACCTGCTGCTTGCAAGCATGTCCTCCTGACCACAGTCTAGAGACAAGGAAAGGGTTGAATGCCCCAGTATTGTAAACCGATGCTTCCAGATACTCAGTGTGTTCTGTCTGGGTGGAAAACTTCATCCAAAGCCAGACTGAATCACACCAGTTTCTAAGACATTCCTCAACCATGTTAGGCAAGCTGGGTTAGAAGGAAACCTGATATAATTTTGGAAAAGGCTTCCTGGAGAAAGGATGTTCTCACAGCTGCCTAGCCTCTTTCAGCATCTAGGGTTGGAAGGGTCCCAGGCTCCACAGAGGAGCTCAGTGGGCTTGGAGTTGACAAGGAGACAGCTTAGCTTTTGTAGGCTATTCTTAGTCTCATTACAGGTCTTCTAGAAGGAACAGAAGTTTTCTGAACCCCACAAAAATGAAAGTCCCTTTGCCTCTTTCCTGACTGTTAAGTAATTGTTAAATTTCATATTAACACTAGTCTCTTGTTTGGCTGCTGTGCCAGGAACATAGATTCAATTAGAGTGAAGACTCAGGGTCTTGGGTTGCTGAGCTTTCTGACCCCAGCCAGAGACTGGCTTGGATGAAGTTTGGATGGCTTAGAGAAGTAGGTACTAACTGCCTCCTATATGCCTGATCACTGACTGTGCCATATTTCTCTCTCATCAGGTCTCTCTGTCCTTCTAGGCCTTCTAGTTCCCCAAATGGAGGTTATGTTACATGTCCAGAAATGCAGTTGAATAGCCAAATTATTACAGCTTTCTAGCCAGAACCCACCCAAATTCAGCAAATGGAAAAGGCACATAAAATGCTCAGTTGGTGAGTTCTATAGGCAGATCCTTGACTAGGTCCTAAATCACAGTGGAAATTTTCCTGGGATGGGATGACTCCTTTTGTAAACAAGGGCATTCATCTTGTTGTGATGGACGTGCCTAGTGAAGCATGCGCCTCTCAGAGGCTTTATGTCATCTGGTTGTGCCTGGAGTCGGGTTTGCATTCAACAATACAGTTGCAAAGGAACGACAGTTAAGGCAACAGCCCCAGGTTGTGCTGAGAGTCCTGGAGGCCGGCCTAATTTAGCTAGCTGTTCGCTGCTGGGGACCGTGCTTGTGTTTGCAGTGTCTACTGAGTGGGAGTTTTAAATTCATCAATGCATGGTTCTTCATCATACTGGTACATGCCATATACTTTGTGTGTCTAAAAAAGTAAAATAGCTAGGGAGATGGCTTACTGGGTAGGTGTGATTGCTGCCCAAGCATGGACTCCTGAGTTTGAATCCCTGGTACTTATATGAAAACCATGATAGGAGTCTGTGTGTTTGCAACTCCAGTGTAGAAGGTGGAGACAGGTATATCCAGGGAGTTTCCTTGGTTAGCCAGTCTCACTGGAAAAGGTGATATACCCGTCAGTGAGAGACCCTGCCTTAAGGGTATATGGTAGGCACTGATTAGAAGAAGACAGTGTATATCCCTGCTTGTCGGGGAACTCTCACAGCCATGTGCATGTTCTACAAACACACGTCTGTATGCATAGAGGCTCTCTTTCAAGGAGTCTCCAGAGTTGGAACATTACAACATACAGGCATAAGAAGAAAACAGGGCTTCTAGCCCTGTCCAATATTGAAATACCAGAGAAGTTCAGGGCACTGGAGGAAAGATGGGAGAAGAAAGGGGAAACTGTAGAGAAATGGATCTATAGGGAGGACTTCACTGAGTCCCTGGGATTTGATCATGGCGACTGAAGATAGGGGAAACAGAGAGAGGGGAGGAAGGTGTCCCGGAGAGGAATGGCCTACACAAAGGTGCAGAAGCAGGTGGACCAGGTCCCGTCATGCCATCTGAGACAGAGCAGTTCAGCACAGAGCCGGGCGCAGGCGCAGAAGCAAGGGTGGAGCTGGGGGCTATAAGGTTGAGCCTCCAGTGCTTCTAGTTCTTAGATTTGGACAGGGCATGCCTGGCAGGATTTTGAGATTCCAAATACTATAAGTGAGAAGGGAAAACAAGAACAAAGCAAGGTCTACTCAGTCATTCTCTCAGCATACCACAAAGACCCCGCCATGTGCCAGGGACCACTCAGGACCCTAAGGATGTAGCTTGAACAGATAAGAGAAAGACCCTAACTAGTCCTCATTAAGCTTTTGCATTGTAGTGATTGCTAGAGAACAAACACAGTGTGAAGAAGGTATTGCCAGGAACTGCAAGGACAAGAGCAAGCAGAGAAGGGGTTGAAGGCTCTGTGTCACTTTGGGCACAGGGCAGTGGCTCCGACTATTTAGGGGTTACTCACGTTTTCTCTGTATT
Organism: Psammomys obesus; assembly: GCF_907164565.1. Taxonomy (NCBI): domain Eukaryota; kingdom Metazoa; phylum Chordata; class Mammalia; order Rodentia; family Muridae; genus Psammomys; species Psammomys obesus. The sequence goes on from NW_026590062.1 coordinate 26,659,855, forward strand.
CTTCCCCTATGTAGAGGAGTCTCTCCTTGATGTTCACCACACTTGCTATGAGCTGGTGAATGTACTACAACTGGTTCCTCTTGAATGATGGCATGGGGCCATGGGACAGCTGTGGTGTTTTCAGAGAGGTTGTCTTATCTCTGTGCATTTCCTGTCGTAATAACAGCAAGGGGACATGATACTGGAAACTGAGACCCTGTGAAGTGGCTCCACGCTCTGGGGACCATGTCATCTCTTCCCTCTGTCCTGTGGGCAGGCATCACTGAATGTTCAAACTCTGAAGCTCAAGAGTGTGTTCATCAGATTCTGACTCTTCTGGTCAGGACAGATGACAGACACAGCCTGGGCTTCCTTGAGTATGACATCTAGGGGCTTTCATTTTCCCATCTGTAGAATGAGGGTCTGGGCTGTGCAAGTGCTGCTTAGACTTTTCCTGGGAGAGTCAATTAAACTTTAAAAGACAGAAAGACTTTCATAAGGCTGCCAGCTTCCTATTTCGACAAGCAAAGGCCTAACAAAGAAACTGTCAAATGCCAGCTCTACCATCATTGTCATTTTATTCAAAGGGCATGTTAATACCCAACAAAGAAGTGATGGCATAATGTCAAAGAAAAGGACAGCTCTTCTCTGGAGAGAGTGTCAGCTGTCTATCCCTGGCTTTCTACATTAGTAATGCTGGCCTCTCCGTTCCAGACAGCATCCTGGACAGTGCAGTTCTGTGTTCCTTGTAGCTCTTGTGGAACGACCATACCCATGAGCCACCTCACAAACCTTTTACTGTGTGGCATGAGGTCCCTCATGGACCCAATGGTCTTTATCTCAGTGTGTTACTGGGCCCACTTCTTTCCTTCTCTTTTTCTTTAACTCTTGACCCTTTTCCTGCCCCCTCTGTGACTTCTCTCTGGAGGCTGGGAGCCAGCTGTCTAGGAGCTGGAGGAGGTTGGCCGTGAAGAGGCTGCTGCCTTTCTGGCCCACTGAGCAAACCTGTTGAATAACCATAAGACCCCCATTCCTCAGGGCCTTCATTTGTTCCCTCTATTATTTAGTTTCTTTGTCTCTTTGACGAAAGACCTGCCGAAATCAACTTAAGGAGGGCGAGGTTTGCTCTGGCTCACAGTTCCAAGGCACAGCTCATCACACGGGTGCCTCACGGCATCAGGTACGTGAACTAGCTGGTCACATTACATATGCAGCAAGGAAGCAGAGAGAGCTGTGACTTCTGCTGCTCGGCTCTCTTCTTGTTACAGGATGTGGGACTCCAGCCCATGGAATGCTGCTGCTTACGCTAGGGGTGGGGGGTGTAGGTCTCCCCACCTCACTTATCCTAATCCAGGTAATTCCTCAAAGGAGCTTACAGAGGTTTGTCCCCTACTGTTTCTAGATCCTGTCAAGTTGACAAATACCTGGTCCCATCCAGATTCACACCTATGTTTTCACAATTTGTCTTTTCTCCCTCTGCCTGAGTCAAGAAAATTAATTTGACATGGGCATGAAGGTCCCTGATTTCTTTCCTAAACACATGGCATGGAGATTTCCTGCAGATCCTAGTGGTTCAGACTCTTGTTCATGTTGAGAAAATCCCACTTCTGCTTTGGGAAACTGGACAGAGATCACGTTTGCCACTTGGAACATAATGGGTACTAACCTCCTGGTGGGCAGAGCATGGCCAAGGTCATACAAGTGCATCATCTGGCACTGAGGAAGTGCTAATTGCCATCCACAGACTTCCAGGCATCTTATTACTATTGTCATTATGGTGACTCTCACAGGTACTATTTGAGGAAGTATTTGGCCTGGTTTGCCAGTGAGGAAGCCAAGGCTGGGATAACATGAAATGACTTGATCAGGGTTGCACAGTTCAGTAAGGTCGAACCAGGGATAAGGACTTTTGTGACTCTGACATGGCCTGGCCACCTCACAACTCCTTCATCCACTTTTCATTCTTGGTGACTCTATATCTGTGTTTTATGATTTTCTTGTTTTTCAAGTTTGAATCTCCTATGGTGTTCAGCTCCTCATACCTAAAGGTCATGCACGTTCCAAGGTTCCTGGTGGCTCGCTCTCTCTCTCCAAGTATTCCAGCACTGTGACTCTGAGAGTCATTTTAATCTTTTTCAGAAAAGAAAACAATTTTTGTAGTGTTACATGGTATCCTTGAGACAGGAAAGTGACCATAAAATGCAAATCATAAAGAAAAGGGATTTGTGGGAAATGAGCTTCTGGCAGCTTTGTAAGGCCTCTGTGCCACACAGGGACCTGCCTAGCACCTCAACTGCTCGTCTTTAATATGGGAAGATAGTGTTTCACTGTGGTGTTGCTAACAGCAATCGCAGAGACAGTACAAAGCATTTGGACAATTGTCTCCATTACTAATCCAGCTGAACCTTTGGCCCTGCCTTAGACCTGCCTGCTGTGGTTAGACATTTGAGCTTGTCTTCCAGCTGGGGCTCTCTGATGGTTCCTTGTCTAGCCAGTTTGGAGCCATTCTATCTGGGTGGTTCTGTAGGGCCCATGGGTCTGTCCTGCAGATTGACAGTTCTGTGTCTGGTTCCTTGCAGTTTAGCTAGCTGCCTTGGACTTGCCCAAGGATACCCTGACCCAGGAGTAATAGAGGAAATATCTCTTAAACCATTCCAAATCTCCAAGGCCCCAACAGCAAACTCTAGGCTTCCACTCTTTTCCCTAACATTAAACTAGTTGAAAGAGTCAGTCATCATAATTTTGTAAAGATATGTGTATTTACCATTTAAGCTTGAAGGATAACTTATTAATTGGAAGTGGCAAAGGTCAGCATTTATGAACATGTCTTAGGCTTCATGGGTCAGCTTGGCAATCCCTATCTTAGGACATTTCTCTCATGTCTGACTAAAACCTAATTTAGGTGTCCATGCTATATTGTTACTTAGAAGCTGTCAAGTATAAGACAATCACATCAGTAGTATTAAAAAATAGCCTCTTGGAGAGAGTGCCTATCTTATTCTTAGTTTGTTTTGCCTATCTGGGCAACATAAGCTAGAAAAAAGAACCTGGCCTCTAGACTTAGAGTAGATCAGATTTAAAGTACAGTCTAGCTACTAATGAGAATGGTCTCGCACATTGAAGTAAAACAACCAAGTAGAGAACTTGGCCTATTATTGAGGATAGAGGGGACCAAGAAGTTTCTGAGGGCCAGCTACCCCTGTGCTCCTTGGCAGACTAGGAGTGGCTTAGAAAGTACTCTGAGAAGAGCTGGAAGGATCCCTGCCCTCGCTCATCATGTCCCCAGTGAGGGAAATGACATGCAGTAGACAGAGATGAGCCAGGAACAAGCACAGTGAGGGACCTGTAATCCAAGCTACAAGGTCAAGGTGGTTCATAGCTGTACAAGACCCTTGGGGAGAGTTTACACAGCTCCTTCGATTCCGAGACACGAGACTGTGAGGTGCAGAGATGGTGAGCTTTTGTTAAAGGTCGCTTGGCCTTTCTCTACTGTCGCCTTTTTCTACCACAAAGACTTCTGAAGTGCGATTGTTCACACAGGAGCTGTGGAAAAAGAATGTGTCTGATACGCCTGGACAGCAATGACTAAAAATTCCTTAACCATGTGGGCTGTGCCAGGGATGCCTGGTACACTCTGGTGGCCTTTTAACTCCGGAACAGCGGGCTTTGTCTGAGCTTATTTTTAAGCTTCTGAGAACCAAATCTGTAGACAAGGTGCCTCATCCCTGGTGCTGTGGCCCAATAGTCAGCAAGAATACCAGATGGCCATTTGGGATGGCCTCTTACTGGGTCCCTAAGATCAATGGGGATGAGTTTTTCTGTAGCTATTATTGACACAGGAAGTTCTCAGCAGCTGGAGAGAGGATGTGTAGCTGTACTTCCCAAGGGCAGGGATGAGCTCTGCTGCCCTTCTGCACCAGCTCTGGCTGGGACCTGAGGGCTCCTGTGCCCTAGTTCTTTCCCAGAGTCTCCAGTGGCCACCTCCTCTCAGCTGTCCATTCATAGAACTCTGGCTATGAACACCCCAGCTGGTGGCACCCACATTATGCTTTACTTGCTTGAGCTGCTTTTGGTAATCTGCCTAATGCCCTAATATGCAGGATTACTGGTACCTGGGGAAATGACCACAGTCTGCTCTCCTCCCGCCCAGGATGTCTGCGAGCCTGTGGTGGGCTTCCTCTTCCACCACTGGCATTGGAGTGGGCGTGAAAGGAGGACAGTTCTTCTACTTGTAGGTCTGGGGAACCCCAGGGGAACAGAACTAGGGTGTTGCTTTGTGTGGAGGCATGGAAGTACCCTCTCTTCTTGGAAGATTTTGAATTATGGTATTTCAGAGTTTTCAGAGAAGATAGGCTGCAGAATGTCATGGTCATTCTCTTGCAATAAAGCTGAAATTGGCATATGGAAATTTCACCCCCCCCCAAAAAAAAATCACATTCACGTATGTGTAGGTGGCACAGAGACTTGATGGGGGCAACTGATCAAAGATGCTTTGATCCCATTGTCACAGAACTTGAGCCTGTCTCTTCTGCCCTCCTTGCATAGTTCTCTATGGTCCCTCATAAAAGACTGGGCCTTCTAGGACAGAGGACTATGGGTTTAATTTACTACTGCTAGTTACCCAGGTGAGGGCTCTGTTTTGACAGCAGGACACAGACCTCCCAAGGCCAGGTCCAGTTCCACCACCTGTCACCATCCCTCTGGCAGGACAAAAGTTTTTGCTGTATGTCCAGATGAAGGCATCTGTGTCTAGGTTCCTGGCTCAGCTTGAGAGATGGGGAGCAGGCCAGAGGAAGGCATGTAGTATGGTTGGGAAGGGGTCTTCACGTATGGAACAATAAAACTGATGAGAACCTGGGGGGGGGGGGGCTCAGGTAAAACACCTTATTGTGTAAACCTGGAAAATGTGGAAACAGTAGGACCACAAGGCCCAGCAGATGGAAGTTTCTTGGTCATGACTTCTACAAGGGCTCTCTGGAGGGGAGCATTTGATCTACACTTTGGTCCTAGGGTCCCAAGTAGAGGCTCCAACATAAGTTTTCCAGCATGGGAGATGCACCGAGCCCCTTGGATAGTCCAAAAGGAAAGGAGAAGTGGTTCACTTTCAGATCACAACCTCAGGTAGTGTAGGGCCCAGCCAGGGGAAGAAAGGCCTAGTACATCAAAGCCCAGGCAGAGAGCATTGAGCCTCTGAGGATGTGAAGGGCAAGGAATACAGTCAGATCTTCCACATGGAGACTCTCAGCTCTCAGCAGATGGGTTGTCCAGCCTGTCAAAGCCCATGCTTATTTCCAATTTGACATTTGACTTCTTGAAGTAGGATTTATGGTTCTGAAGTGGTTCTTGGAGGACAAAGGATGGTGTTTCTCTGACCTTGATTTAACCAGCCTTTTAAGGACCTTGAAGAAGGTCCCCTGAGGTACATACAGTACCAGAAGTGGGTGCAATGCCTACTGGTAATGATGACAGACTGTTTCCAGACCTTAGCAGTGTCGGTTATCCCTACATCAATTCCTTCCTACCACTTCCACCTGCCCCTGGCGGCAGGATGGATTTGTGTTCCTCCCTGCCTTCTTTTTGCTGTCAGGAAGTGGGCTTTAAATTGTGACAGTGTCTTCTTGGGCCAGCTGCTTAGACCTGTATCTGTTAAGTGAGGACATTAGCACCTACCTCATAGGACTGCTGTGATCATGCTCATAATGGCAGCAGTGTCATTATCATTACTGTGCTTTCTACTAATATTACCCAGATCCTGTGCCTGCCAAGAGCCAGCTTTCATTTGCTGCAGCTCTCCTCCTTGTCCCTTTTTCTTCCCTCACCTATCTCTTTCTCTTAGGTTCTCCCTTTCCTTCTCCCCCAATCCTGTCCTTCCTCCTCCCCTCTTCTTCCCAACCACTTTCTTCCCTCTTTATCTTTCTCTTCCCTTTCTTCTTTTCTCTTTTCTTTCCTTCTCCTCTCCTCTTCTTTTCCCTCCTGTTTTCCTCCTGCCCCTCTCCCATCTCTTTCCCCTTTGTCTCCCCACCTCTTCTTTCCTTCTCTTTCTTGTCCTCCCATCCATCCTCCTTGCCCTCTCCCTCCTCCTTGCCAGCCCTCTTCTTCCTTCTTCTACTCCACTAAAATGGATTTGAACTTGAGGCTGCAGTGTTCAGTTTGTAAAACTGACAGAGGCCTCTTCTATGGAGCTTCACTATAGTGATGAAAATATATGTTTCCAGGTAGACGATGAAAACCCTACCTGGACTGGGTTGATATTTCCAAAAAGGGTGTTCAGGGATCAGTTGAGGGTCCGAACCCTCCACGCAGGAGAGCATTGTGTGGATACTGGGTCCAAGGGAGCTATCAGTGCTAACAGCCTCTAAATAGAAGTAGCTGTGGACAGTTCTGGCAGCACAAGGAATCCAGTGCAGCTGCAGAGGCACGAGTGGGTTTCAGACACTGACACTGTGGTTACAGATAGGACTGGGACAGATTGAACGGTGGGACAGTGTGAGGACTGACTGGTCTTCAGAGAGGAAAAGGGGAACTTCAGAAGGATGTTGGGCACAGAGAAAATGATCTGACTAGCTCTAAAACAAACAAACAAACACACACACACACACACACACACACACACACACAGAGACAAACTCCTACATTCTTCTTTCCAGATGGTCATTGCCTAAACTGCTCTTCCCGGCAGGGGGTGAGGAATTATTCAACCCAAACTGGAGGTATAATTGAACCTGTTCCAGGCTTGCAGCTCCTGAGGTGGGCCTCTTCAGTCGCTTGCACTGGCTGGCTCCTGTCATACCTGCTGGGGTGTGGTGTTTATGGTGACCTTGGCCCCTGGAAGTGCCAACATGTGTCTGTGTGCACATCCTGGTCAGGAGGCAAAGGCAAGAGAGCTGTGACAGCTGCTCATACCCTCTCTAGCAGGGGGCTTTTCTAGCACAAGCCCTCTGACTTGTCATTGCAACACCCTGGTAGTAAGAAAAGAAAGGGCCCCTACTGTGCGTTCTGCATCAGGGTAAAGAAAGCTGCATTTCAGGTTTGTGCTTTGTGGGGCTTTGCGTTGTTTTCTTCTCCCTGAGAGCAGCCTTGTCCTAGAAGACAGGGGTGTCTCACTGCCTTCTCTTTGCAAAACAATGGTGTTTGGGGAAGTGCTCTTTTCTGTGTGATCAGGGCCTCTTCAAGAATCACAGGCAGGGCAGGTGGAATTTAGCATTTACAGAAAAGAACACAGGAGTTTGGGGAAGTGAAATGATTTGCCTAAAGAACTGACCTTGGTTTTTAGTGTCTAGTTTCTCAGAGATCTTTCTCCTGAATCCACAGACCCGAGATCCCCAATGTACTGGGTCCAGTTCAGGAAGTCTGGCAGACAGAGAGAGACTGCTGAGGGTTGGGAGATGGGAAGAGGAAGTCCTGGGATCAAATCTAGCTTTTACTCTCATGTGTCAGGCCAGGGTGGTCTTCACTGACCCCTCTGGGAAGGTTAGGTTTCTCCCATAGGTTCCACACCCTAGACAAGGCTTCAGCCTTGGGTAGCATGGGGAACTGCTTGGCAGTGACTGTATCTGAAGCAGTCCTCTTGCTGGGGAAACTCAAGAGATAAGAGAGCCACTTGGAGGGGATTGTTTGGCTGGCCTGGGTGATGGGCCAGGCAGTTTCTTTCCTAGCCCTCTGTTTCTCATCTGTATAGCAAAGGAGGGGGTAGTATCCTAAGAAGTTGCCAGCCCTTTTCTTTTTTGGTATTTCTTTTAAAAAGCAACACACAAAATAGTAGGTTTTATCATGATGTTTTCATTTGCGTATTTGTGTATATACTTGTTCCCCCTTCCCTATTTCCTACTGGTCCCCTTCTCCCTTTCAAATTGTCTTTCTACTTTCACGTCATATTTAAGTGTGTATATTCATATGTAGATTCTATACATTAGAGAAAATGTGGTGTTTGTCTTTCTGAGCCTGGCTTGTTCCACTTAACATTCTGGGGTTCCTTCTTAAGTTATATTGCTGTTTGGTAGATATGCTCAAGTCCCCAACAGGTAGTCTGTATGCTGGTCACCATCGCCATCAAGGTCACCCTTTCTGGGCAGTGGTGGGGTTTTCTTCAGGGAAGTTGAGAATTTGGGTTAGCTGCATGGGTGCTTTGCCATTCAGGAAAAAATGTGTCTCCCTTCTGAGGCAGTGTGCCATGGAATATAAAAGGAAGAACAAAGTCTGGGGACCTAGAAACTGGCCCTCAGTCTGATCCTGTCTCTCTTTCTTGGAAGAAAGAGGTTAGTCCAGTGGAGTTGAGAGCCATGATGCAACTAAGAGAGGACTTGGTTTGGCCTACCTAGTGTGGGAATTCCACCCTAGCTGTCTTGGGTGGGGTCCCACAATCTTGCTGCAACCTACAGAAGAGTTTATCATTCTGTTGTCACCTTGTGGAGGCTCACTCTGGACCAGTGGCCTTGCCAGGACCCAGTGGAAGCAGCTGTGAAAGTTGTAGTTTTACTGGGACCACAGACACCACTGTACTTTCTATACCTTCCCAGAGATGTACACTCTGTACCTTCCCACTCTGTACACAGGAGGCAGATGCTTGGAGCTAACATGACCAGGGAGTAGAGTGTTCCCAAGTCCTAATGGGCTCTCTACTCATAGCCTGAACCCTCAGGCTCTTTGGTGTCCCAGGTGACACCTGCACTCAGTTACTGGAACTTTAAAACCGTCTATGAAATTCTACTTATCTGCTGAATTTCTTATAGTACTTAAGAAAGATGGATGCACAGAAATTTTTTGTTTCCTAACTGTTAAAACCCAGTTCTTAAATGGCTTCTTAAATGGGGACCATCACTGCTCTAATAAATTCTACCTAACCCAGCCCCTGCAGTGCCACTTAACCCTTCACGTCTAACCCCCTTTCCTCTGCTGTGTGGAATTATAGCATTTTCAGTAGAAGGATGCAGGACTTTGCCTTCCAGGCACAGACTTCCCCAAGTTGGCAGTGACTATATCTGAAGCAATCCTTTAGGCAGGCTGGCACAGGGCTTGCTGTAGCTCCCTGCTTCTGTGGCCCCTCCCCCAGTCCTGCCTCCCACATGTGGTAATTAAGCTCACAACATCTAGTGTAAGCAAATAATAACAAGGGCATTATCTCCTGTTAGTTTGTGTTTTTCCTTGCCTATCATAAAGCAATTAAAATAATGAATGCCTTGTAAAACAATAGGTAAGAGGGTTGGCAGAATAGCATGCTATGTGCTGTATACCTCTTGTGCTGTGAATTATAGATGCATTAAAACCATGGTTGCTGCAGGGGACTCCCTGCCTCCTGCCTCTGGGTCTTTTCCATACTGAAATGTGTCTGTCCATTGAGGCACCAGGTTCAGTCAGCAGGAAACTGGCCCTCTAGGTGGCAGCCAGAGACCGGTTGGCTGGTGTAATGTGTGGCTCAGTTGGTAGTGTACTTTGCCTAGTGTGCACAAAGTCTCGGGTTCAATTTCTAGTGCCGCGTAAAATGGAAGTGGGGGTGTATTCCTATAACCTCAGCCCTCAGCATGTAGAGGCAGGCGAGCCCAGAAGTTCAAGGTCATCCTTGTCTACACATCTAGTTTGAGGCACTTGAGGCTACTTGAGACCTTTTCTCAAAAAACAATCAGAAGCAAACACAAAACATTTGGTTTGAAAGCCTATCTATCTTTCCCTCAGCCCTCACTGTTCACTGACCTGTTCTGAAAGTAGCAGATGAGTCTAGCTGAAGAAGATGGCAGGAAGTGCTGGAGTTAAGAAGCATGCTGTATTTTGGGCTGGAGAGGCCTGCGGTCCTCTAACTCAGGCATGATCATTAGATAAAATTGCAGGTCTGGAGTGGGTCTTGCACTCTGAGCAGCTGAATGCACCTTGTGCTTTACTCAGTGCCAGTGTCAGACGTGAGGTGCAGGTGGGGCAGTCTGGGACTCTGTAACTGAGTCTGTGTTATGTGCCATTGGTCAGTGTTTAGTTCTGGGGAGCAGGCAGTGTTGGCCCCTCTCATAGGGCGGTCCCCAAGGTGGTGGGAGGCTAAATTTCTGTTTTGAATATGCATCTTGGTTACCATGGCTGCCAAGCATCACATCCTTTACCACAGCGGTCCTCTTGGAGTCCCTCCCCTTGAGGCTTAGACCCCAACAGGTAATAAACCACCGAGACTAGCCTAGGAGGCCTGAGCAGCAGATGTCATGACAATCAGCAGGTAACCCAAGGCCTTTTTCTCCCAGGCTCCCACTGGCGTTGTTCCAACTCCTACAGCTTAAAACACTGGGGAGTAAAATACCATGGGCATCCAGCCCTGTAACCTCAGCTTCTCAGGCCTGCTCCACTGGGGCTAGACTCAGCTAGCTAGAGAGAAGCAAAAGTCAGTAGCATCTTCATGCTGAGTGACTCTCCCATCCTCTCCCACTTCCCAGGTCTCGCTGCGCCCACCCTTCTCCTTAAAGAAGGTTTCTACCTCCACCTTTGGTTCCACTTCCCTAGTCCTACTTTAGTCCAAAGCACAATGATCCCTAGTGTTTTTCTCTTTGAAAATTAATACCAGGGTTATAAGTGATGAGTGTAATTTTCTGACATCTTTTTACGTCTCCATCTACATTAATAAGCACAGTGGGTGTTTGAGAATGTGTCTAGTTAAATTTTATTTTAGATGAATGACGAGTCTTTAGCTTATGTATAAGCCATGTGTTTTTGGACATATTTATGAAGATATTTGTTTACCTAAAATTTAAATTTGGCTGAGTGTCCTGTATTTTATCTGGTAATCCTGAAATCCAGGCTCTGGAGGTGACAAAGAATAGACTGTCACAATTATTTATAGTCATTCATGCAGAGTTTAGATTGCTTTTTATTGTTGTTTGTTTGCTTGTTTGAGCTCTGGGGTCAAGGATGACTTCAAACTTGTGGATGATCCTCTCACCTCAGCCTCCTGAGATTACAGGTCTGTGCCACCATGCCCAACTTCATTCATGCTTATTGTGCTAGCTTTGTGCTTAAGAATGTGAGAGGTGTGGGAACTGACAGCAGTGTTGGAGTGTGGGATAGGACATAAAACAAACAAGTGAGCTATAGAGTATATTAGAAGGTTCAAGTGCTGTTGACTAGAATAAAGTAAAACATGGAAGAAAAGAGTTGGCGTTTTCAGAGGAGAGTGAGTGAGAAGTCGAGAGTGCACGGGTGAAAACTTGAGGCAGAAGCAAGCCTTGGGCAGCCTGGGAACAGCCTGGGCTCAGGGCACATCGTGTGCAAAGGGGTATCATTTGCAGCTTCATGTGGGCTTTGGGTATCTGAAGGCTTCCTTCTTCAAGCATACTTCTACTTCTGCAGGGGAAATTTACTGTTTCTCCTAACTCAAAGATCTGGGCTTTAGACCCAGCTGGATCAAGGCATTCAGAGGATGGCATCAGTATCCCATCATATTTTTCCTCCATGCTGTTTTCCTTTTCAGGGAAGGGTCACTTTCTCTATCTATCTGTTTCAGAAAATGTATCATACTTGAGCCTTATTGGCTTGGCAGAGGTCACAACCCAAATGCCGGGGATATTGCCAGGGCAAATGTATGATTGAGGACTGAACACTGTTAGAATCATTGAGGGGCCATCACGAATCCCTTTTGCATGGCGTAGCTGGAGAGGAAAGGATGGGAAATTAGTTAAGGGAGATGGGTTGGCAGTACGAAAGCATAATAGTTTCTGCAGAGACTACTTTGTGCTGACTAGAACCCTCTTAAATGCTCTGTGGCCGGAGACAGGACTGTTTCCTTTACAGTGATCAGAGAATAATTCCAGCCTTTTTTCTGTCACAAGGATATTCTAAAAGGAACTTTATCAAAAGGATTCTTTGTGTGCCATTGCATGCATGTGGAGGCCAGAGTACCACCTTCTGTGTGCTCCATCTACCTTGCCTGAGACAGGACCTGGACCACCTTGGGTATCAGCCCTCTCTGTCTACCTTGTTAGTGACGAGACCTCTCTTGTGTTGGTCTCACTTGTGTACGTTACAAGGCTAGTGGATCTGCAAGTTTCTGGGAATCTTGCTGTCTTGGTTTTCCCTCTCTGTGTAAGAGTGCTGGAGTTACAGATATAGTCTACTGTGTCCAGCTTTTACATAGGTTTGGAAGGAATAGACTCTTATCCACACATGTGCATAGAAAGTGCCTTACCCACAGCTTGATTAAAAAAGAAACTAATTAAAGAAAATAAAATCCTTAGCCATCTCTCCTCTCCCACCGCTGTATCTTTGGGGTATATTCCCTCATCTGGGAACCCCTTTGGGTTCTGGTTCTTTGTGGGAGGACATATTATTTAAATCCAGTTGTTTCTCAGGTCTCAACTCTGATTTCTCTCTGTTGCCAGGAGGCCCAGAAGATAAACAATGGCTCCAGCCAGGCAGATGGTACTCTCAAGCCAGTGGACGAAAAAGAGGAGGTGGTGGCAGCCGAGGTCGGCTGGATGACGTCTGTGAAGGACTGGGCAGGGGTGATGATATCCGCCCAGACACTGACTGGCAGAGTCCTGGTGAGTCCCTGGTCCTGTATCTACGATAGGGGGTTTGCTTGGGAGAGGTGATGATGCTCTGAGTTTTCTAGAGGCCGAGTGGGGTGGGTGGCCAGTGCTTACTGAGCTCACAGATCAGTATGGCACTCTTTAAACATATCCAAGCCTGTAGTTTGGGGCTGTCTACAGAGAGTGGACCAGCGTCATGCATTCACAACCTGCTTGGGGATGCACTGAACTTTCTCAGTCAGTAAAACAGATGTACACATGCAGGCACAAAAACACTCATGCACACACTATACCTGGATTATCTTAGAATAAAGGGTGGGACATAGCAACACAGTTATAGTACTGTGTCAAGAGTTTATCAGTCCAGGACCCAGGAGTCTCTCTATCCTCACCACACTCCCTCTAAGAGAGAGAGAGAGACAGAGACTCAAATAGAGAGTGTATATATGTAGACTGAATGTACGCATTTGTGTGTGTGTGTGTGTGTGTGTGTATGCACGCTGAACTCTTGTATTTCTTAGGTGCCCCATTTCTATCACTTAGGCCCTCCACAGTTGGAACTCACACTTCTTCTTCCCCACTCACATCTTGCTTCTCTTACCTGCTTGTAGAGAGGTTGGCTTCATCAGTTGGCCTTGTGAGCCTGTGGGGTAAGAATTGTTTGGAATAGGTGCCTCACACAGTGGTGGAGGGAGAGGGAAGGGACTTGAGGAACTCAAGGGACTAGCCAAATAACCTGGTAGGAGAACCAGGGATCCAAGGACCTTCCAACATAAAGTCATGTTGGTGTCAGAGAAGACTAACTTTAAAAGAGAGGGAATGGCAATTGTCACTTGGGAGGACAGAGAAACTAGTAAAGTCAGTTGCTCCAAGACGGAAGACATGAGGATAGTTGTTTCTTTTGTGAAACAGGAGAGGATTTGCATGTGGCTTGCTGCTGTATGTGGGGACCACTATCATCTATCTCCTTTTCTCATTCTATAACTAGGTTTCTGTTGTTCTGTCACACAGGTATGTGAATAGGCTTTGCCCTGGAACACAGCTGAGGTCAGGTTCTGGGTCTGGATGAGCTTGTGTGACAGGGGTAAGGCCATGCCTTCCACACACATGGTAGCTGCTGCACGATCATAAGAATGATCTATGACAGCTATACTTTCAATTTTGAATGAATGAGCTTAAGTGTAAAGCAAGCCAAAACGAAAGGGAAAAGAACATGCAGGAGAACGATATCAAATTATCAAACTGGTGTACAAAACACCCAGCAGAAATTGACATGCTGCACAGGATAGCATTCCAATATAACGTACACTACAGTGGCTATGGCAGGCACAGGGTGGCCGGTAGAAAATGATGCCATGGTCGCTCCTATCTGAGGTCGTCACAGCAAATTCCAATGTATTCATCAGAACCAGCTGAGGGTTCTCAAGTACCAGCTCTATGACAAAGGTTTTATCCGATGGGGTGGGAAATAAACACTGAGGTTGATTAGTGGTAGAGTTCTTGCTTAGCATGCATCAGGACCCAGGTTTAATGATGAGTACCAAACACTGGAGAAAGGCAAAGTGTGATGGCGCATCCCAGGACTTTGGAGGCAGGGGAGATAGCTCAGCCTGTGAAGTGCTTGCCATGTAAGCATGAGGACCTGAGTTTGACCCCCAGAACTGATGTGTGTTTACAATCTCAGATCTTGGAAGGTGGAGAAAGGCAGATCCTTGGGGCTCGATGGCCAGCCAGCTCAGTTTAATAAGGTGAGCTCCAGACTATGAGAGACCTTGTGTAAAAAAACAAACAAGCAAGCAAGCAAGCAAAAATAAGCAAACAAAAAGCTAAGGTGGATGGTTCTTGATGAAGGACACTGAAGATACATGTGAGCATGCTCCTGTAACTCATGTGCCATCACACACAACACACACACACACACACACACACACACACACACACACACGAGTCACAAGTCCTATTCCTCCTGTTTAGTTTCCCTTTTCAAAATTTGATTAGCATCTTAAAAGCCAAAGGGAGGAAGTGATGTCTTCAAGGAAAGCAAGTTGTAGGAGCAGAAGAACATGGTACATTACGGAACTCTGGAGGGTTGTCCAGTGAGGCTGAGGGCCAAGAACGCCAGGGCATTGTGCTCAAACAAGGCCTGGAATGTTGGCTGGAGACAGCTTGTCCGGGTTGAAAATACCAAGCTAGAGAATTTGGGCAGAGTTTGTAGGACAAGAAGATTTTGACAGTGGGTGCTATGGTTGGCTATTGTACAGCCACCTGGGCAGGGATATGTATTCAGAGGGGGAAACAAAAGCTGGGAGATCCTGAGACTACTTAGGATAGTGAGCTGCTACTCCAATGATAGCACAGGAGGAAAAGACAAAGGCTGAAGCGTAAGCAGGTCACGAGGTCAGGAGGAAGATAGGAGTGATATTGTACAATTGGGGTGCATAGGCCCAAGCACTTCCCAAACACTTCAACACCCCTAATGTGCCATCAGTCACACTATATCGTATCTTGTGATCCCTGTAGGCACTGTGTCAGCCTTGTCCCTTGCCATCATTTGGAAGATATGGGCCCTGCTATTGTTTTCACTCACATATCCCACATCGCTGTTGGTTTGAAGGGTGTTCTAGTATCATTCCTATTGCTATGGTAAAATACCCTGACAAAAAACAAATTGGGGGAGAGGGTTTATTTTAGCTATTAATTCCATGTTACAGTCTACAACGTTGGAAAGCCAAGGTGGCAGGAACTCGAGGAAGCTGTCAAGACTTGAGAGAGAACAAATGCATCATGCCCACTTGCTTGCTTATTGGTACTCAGCTAGGTTTCTCCTTTTAGACACTTTGGAACCCCCTGCTTAGGGGATGGTGCTGCCTACAGTGGGCAGTTCTTCCCACATCAGTTAGTTTAATGAAGTCAATTCTCCAGAAACATGTCCACAGGCCAACCCATAGTAGACAATCCCTCATCTCTTTCCAAGTGAGTCAACTTTGTGGCAAGTTGACAATTACAGCTAACAGTTACATCACAAAGGGGCTCATCGCAAGGAAGTAAGAGAAGACTTACCAAAGAATACATGTCTCCTTTACAACTAATTAAAATGAAGGGAGGGAGGGGTTTTGCTTTGAAAACAGAAAGTAAAGCAGCTATTAATGGCAGAGTCAGCTGATTAGCTACACAGACTTCAGGCACTCAGCTTAGTCATGATCCTTCTCGATCTTGACTGCCTACGTAGAACAATGCCTTTTCTAAGTCACTAGCAGTTGCTGCTCTGAGTGTAACAATCTAACATTACTGTTAGCCAGGTCTGATGCGCCAGGTCCTGACCCTCACAGGTAGATGCATGTTCATCCCAATCCTTTCGCCTAGGGCTGTCCAAGGTGTCAAATGATCTCTGGTCTCCTTGAAGAAAGTCCTGCCTGGATGCTGAGTCCCCTTGAAGTAAGGGATCTTCACAATGCAGAGCAGGCTCTCAGGAGTCTTTGAGGAGAATGCAAAGCTTGGCTTTGCACAAAACGCAGATTTTACCAGCACACAGAGCAAAACTTCCCTTCCTGTTCTGAGCCCAAAGCTGTGTTTGTCTTGAGCTGTCCAGATGTTTATCCCTGTGACAGTGGCACCAAACCAATACTAGAGACCGGCTGTTCAGTTTCCTTTTTCAAGTTTTAATCTGTTTTCCTTGATACATGTTCAGCAGCTTGGCCTCCACACCTGAGCCCCTCTTCCCCTGCCTGATTGTTACAGGTGAGATTCTTAAGGCTGGAATATAGTGGATGAGGTCCAGCTGGGGAAGGATTGGCTAAGTAGCCCAGATTATCTGTAACAACTGATCTCGATGGTAACGCACCACAGTCACTTGATAAATGGTGATTTCTTAACCGCTCTGGCTGTGTGCTACATACAGGCATAAAACAGTGAACAAGAATAAAAGAACCAAGTGTGAGGTTCTCATACTGTTGGATTAAATAGGTAATTGTACAGTCTCATACCAGAAATGACAGGTGGTCTGCACCATTCACCCGGAGCCGCAGCACCGAAGTGGTCAGTTCTTTGACCTCAAGATTCCCAGCCTCAGTTTCTTAGGACCAGGTTTCACAGCCAAAACCCAACAAGACTGGATGGGCAGAGCTCTTTTCTGAAGCATAGGCCTGAGCCATACTATCCCAGAGTGATGCCATGCAGAATAAGGTTGTTGCTTCCTTTGTTTCCCTTTTTAAATTAAAGAATATTTTCTTTTAAAAGTTTTAATTAAAAGCAATGTGTGTGTGTGTGTGTGTGTGTGTGTGTGTGTGTGTGTACGATATGTTTGTGAATGTGTGTGACATGTTTGTGAATATGTGGGCTTCTGTGCCTCTGTAGTTGGATATGTAGACCAGAGTAAGTCACCTACTGTTTCCTTCCGTATTTTATTGCCTTGAGACAGGGACTCTCTCTGTACAAAGGACTCACCATTTTGGCTAGGCTGGCTGACCACTGAGATCTCCTGATATGGCTGTCCCTGCTTCTACTCCACCATTCTAGGGTTGTAATGTGGAGCCATGCTGGCTTTCCACCAAGGTGTGCTAGGGAATAGAGCTCAGGTCCTTGTGCCAACAGCGTACCACCTCTTAGCCACTGAGCCATCTCTTCTTCCAAATTAAGGACTGTGAAAGCAAAGTTAGTTCTCTCTGTCTGCAAGTCTATCATCCATAGATTCAATCAAACACCTATAAAAAATACTGGGGCATAATTGAAACTCACTGAAATATGTGGCCTATTCTTTTTCATTCTTTTTTTTTTTTATCATCCATAATGAACATAGTGGAGCAGTCATCTCCATCACATTTATATTGTGTTAAGTTTTACAAGTAATCTAGGGATGGTTTCAAGCCTATGGGGGGATTGCGTAGGCTATCTGCAAGTGCTACACTATTTATATAAGGGACGGTGCATCACTGGGCTTGGTACCCACAGGGAGTCTTGGAAGCTGATGGACGGCCATACAACAGTACATGCTTATTTTAGAATTTTGGAACATGTTGGAAGAATCACTGACAAATTCCATTTTAGGATATGGAGTTGGCCCACGCTCAGTGATACTTCAATACATAGAAAGATGTCTTTAGGGTTCTTTCTGAATGTTTGGGCGTTGCTGAGGACTGTGTTGCCTACATTTCACCTTATTTACTTCAGGCACACACTCATGGAGAAATTAAATAAGCTGCTTTTACTAGAGATCATGGTTCTATCAGCTAACACCACGCTTATTCTCCATTTGGAAAGGAGTTATGTCTCTTTCTGGTGGCTGCTGTGAGCCAAGACTGACTGGCCCATGTGAGCACAAAGAAGCCAGTCTGGCTTCCTTGTGGGGACATCTCCCCCAGTCTCTGTTTGTATTCTCTCTTCCTCTCTGTCTCAAGTTCCTTGTTTTCCCATTTGACATTTATATGTATGCTGTTAGTGTTCTGTACATTTTCATGAGCTAGGGTTTCATTAAATCCTTGTAAGGCTGAAGTGGTTTCCAAAGACAGGCAGCAAGAAACCCATGGGCTAGTTTTTATTTGTTTGATTGTACTCTGTAGACTCATAAACCATAATATTATATATATATATATATATATATGTATGTATGTGTTTACCAACCATGAACTAAAATATATATATATATATTTCCTGTTGTGAACATGTTAGGCTTTTTGGACTGTGCAGACTCTATGCTATCTACTTCACCTATCATTTTGGTTTGAAAGCAGCCTCAAACATCCACAGTACAACTGTATTTCAATAAAGTTTTATTGATGATGGGCCAGATTTCTTTCACAAGGTACAGCTCATCCCTTTCTTTATAAAGAAATGAAAGGGTAGTGAATGAGAGGCTTATAGAATGAGAGTGATATTAATGAGTAACCCACTTACAGGAAAGAAGGATGTAGACACAAGTAGAGACACACACTCCCACAATCTCCACAGATGTTTCATTTCTGAACAGTCATGTTCATTTCCATGTTAATCTCAGAACAACTGCCTGTAGGAAATCTGTCTTGTTGCTAACAATAGCTTCACCTTAAGGTCTAAACCATGTTTGCATCGCTTGGGTTTTCTGTCAAACCTATGATGGATGCAGCGTTTTGTGAATCTTAAAAAAACAACAAAACAATACAAAACAAAAACCGGTTTCCCCAACACAGTAACCACCAGCTCCTTAGGCAAAGATAAAGCCCTTAGCATCATTCATTTTAGTTACTTTTCCCATTTGTTTATGCTGCTGTACTAGAATATTGCTCTAGGAAACATGCAAATCTAATTCCCCCAACTGAAAACATTTGCTATTTGCTTCAATATCTAGGGGATGCTTTATCAATGTATGGAGAAACAAAATGCCAGTCTCACCCTTTATCTTTCTAAATAGGTCACATGGGTGGCATTTGACACATTATGTACCTAGCCTGAGCCATTTTATTCTATCTCCAGGGGCTCAAAAGAAAATACATACTCAGCATGCCTTTCAAATAATGGGTTAATGGGGTGCTGTCAGTGCTGAACTGTTCGAACGTGGCACTAGATCAGGGAAACTGAGGGGGTACACATGGACATCGTGATTCTGCTGTGTGACACGCATCGCTGTCCTTTCTTACTTGCCCCTGAGGCTGCTGATGCTGGCCATGCTTGTCATGTGTGTTCTCTACTTTTCTTTATCTGTGGAGCTTGGTGGCAAATTTGCACACAGCACAATCGTCCATTTTCTTCTCTCTTCCTCACATCCATCCTTTATTTTTTCATGTTTTTGGCAAAGCTACCTAAAATTGTCATATCACCTGCAGCTACTCTGTGGAGCAGAAAGATTGGGAATCTTGTGGGGTTGCATTCTGGGTGGAAATGTGCTCCTGGCCCTTCTCTGTGCTATTGAAAGTCAACAGGTTTTATTGGTGTGAATAACCCTCAGAGGGGCTTTGGCTCTTATGAGCCACATAGTAATTGTCTACTAGGACTTAAATTGTGCCTCTTTATTTTATCCTGCAATTGTACTTTGGTGTTAGTCAAGAAATCAGAATGATATATTATATTTTATATGATTAAATAACTGTTTGACTTTGGTGGAAGAGGCACTGGAGTTATGACATCTGTTATTCGTGAGTACCATTTATTCAGATGGAAGATGTATGTCAGAGGAGTGAGTGTACCGAGCAGGCTCCCACTGCAGGAAGTGAAGTGTTGCTGGAGATGTTCACAATTGTATTCTGTGACATAACTACTGACAATTGGTCAACTTAATCTGCATTGTTTTAATTAAGTGGCATTGAATGCAAGAGAGAGATGCCTCAGGATAAAAATGGTTTTCTGGGAACTTGAACAGACTTCAGTTCTTATCTGATCTTGGAGATTGCCTGTTCATGCCGACATATAGATGCCCACAGACGCATTTGGAGCAGGAAAGCGCAAAGAATTCTGTTTTCACAAACTTCCAATCTTTTTTATTATTTAAAAAGTTATATTCATCTATTTGTTTTATTGTGAGGGCAAGGCATGGGATAGCGCACATATTGAGTTCAGAACACAACTTCTTTGGAGTTAGTTTTCTATTTTCCATTACCATTTGGGTCCTTAGTCTGAACAAGGTGGTCAGGCTTGGTAGCAAGCGTGTTTACCAATGGAACCATTTCAGGAGCCGTGGCAGCTTCTGTTCTTACTCCCCTGTGGGGCCCTCCTCTTGTGATACAGGGTGACAGTGAGGAACCTACCATAGATCTGCTGGCTATAGCACGTGGGTCAGAGTGGCTCACTGCCTTGTTTATATGACTTGGGAGTGAAAAGCAGTTTTTCACATTTTCAAATTGCTTTAAAAAAATCTAAAGCCTATTTTGTGACAAGTGGAAAGTATAAAACATCCAAATTTCATTTTTCACAAAATTTAGTTGTTATATAGCCAGGCTCATTAATTGATGTAGTGTCTATGAGCTCTTCTGTAACACAATCCGGTGAAGTCCTGAGGAGCACCCATAGAGTCCCAAACACCCAAAAATAATTACAGTCTGGCTCCGAAATGAAAAAGTTTGTCACCCTCTATGAAGCTGGTGAAATTCTTACCAGAGTGGCCAGGGGGACTGGTTTTCAAGTTGCCTACTGGGCAAGGTAATAGATAGGAAGTAATATTTCTGTACTCTCTTAACAATACTTCTAAGTTACTCCTGCAAACTCAACATAATCTATTGTGGAGAGTAGGGAGAGGTGGAAGCCAGGCTGAGTGGCCCCAAAGTTTCCAGCAAGTTCTTTGTTGGGCTTAGCAGACTCAGCTTAAGGGCTAGGTACATTCTGTTTCTGAGAAGGTTATAGCAAGGTCACCTCACACCTTCTCACATTGCTGCCCACCTGCAGCCTGCTACTCCAGACCCTTCTCCTTAGATGTTCACACAGTTCTTTTCTCTCCCTCACTCCTTGTGCAAGTCTGTAAGGTGGGTACTTCAGCCCACACTGGCTCCTGGCCTGTCTGCTAGAACTTAGTGTGCCTAGCTCTCCAGGGTGTCCTGTGAAAGTCCAGCTCCTAATTTTACTAGCTGGCAGGTTGACTCCCCTGGCTTCCCCCAGAGCGTTTGGGGAAAAGAAGGAGAGACTCAAAAATCAGACAGCTGTGGAGAGAGGAAGATCCTTCTCATCCAAGAGTTTCATGATGGCCCAACAGTGTCCCCAGACATTGCTCATGGTGTTGTAACTCCTCTACCTTGAAATGTCCAAGCGAAGGGTGGTGTGTTTGGGCAGGTGCCTACTTTTGTCTTCATGTCAGCCATTTTTTCATCTACCTCTCTGGAATTAGTCCCCATGTGTTTGTTGGTGTGTTCTAATGGAACTATCACCCCCTAGCCTTTATTGGGCTGCAAACTAGAAGGTCCTCCTTTCAAGCAGGAATCTGACTGGGGCTTTTTCTTTCTCCAGCTCCTTGAGTCACTTTCTCAGGTCATCAGAACATAGCAGGAGGTGAGACAGAACTCTTTGTAACAACAAATCTCCTGTATTCTTGGTGAGGAGCTGCTGCGGTGTGGTCCTTAGAATACAGAGGTCCTCTGTGTATGTTGAAGCGGAGGCTGTGGCCAGACTGCAGTCTCTGTCTAACCCCTCCCCAGAGCTTTCATTCTGGGCCAGTTGATTCATCTTTTGAAGCCACAATTTCCTCATCTTGATGATGGTGATAATGTCAGATTCTGGATCTTCCTCTTATGGTTATAAGTTCATGAATAAGTGCCAGAAATGTGCCTCTTGTGCAGTTACTGCTTAATAGGCATAGGATCTTATGGTTTGTGCTACTTGTCAGCCCAGGCACCATGTTACAGTAGGCTGTCACGGAGAGCCACAAAGGCAGGGAGGGGAGAACAAATCCTTTCCAGAGGCAGAAAGAGAGAGCAGACTTGAGGCCTCTCTAAACCCAATATTTTCTCAGAGGACCCAGGAGCTCTGAGCAAAGCTGCTGGATGGTCTGGGTGTAGCTAGCAGTTCCTAGTAATGGTCTAGTCAGTTGATGTTTGTTCTGTGCACACCCTTCATTCAGGTCCATCCAGGGTCTGGCCTTTCAGAGACTGGCCTGGCCCATGCCAGCCTGACTCACTATTGTCAAGTTGGCCAGGAAATTTTTACCTCATATGTAGCCTCCCTGAGCTGTCCAAAGACCAGAGGCAAGGTTGTGCTTAAATCCCAGGGCTGTATGCTGTGGGCATGTGTGTCACAGGAAACCCTTTGGCGGGATAACAGATCAGTCTCCTGGAAAGAGGGTCAAATGCACTCAGTATGGTCTCCAAGTCCACTCCTCTCTGGAGACAGGGTACATAGCTGATTTCAGTAAGCATATCACCACAGTGCATGAGAAGGTATGTGTAACAGTCATTTGGCGGGCAGTGGCCATAGGCCCATTGAAAGGGCATGGGGAGCTATGGTGCTTTGGCGGAAGATGTGGGTGAACATAAATTCAACTGCACATGAGAGGCACGTTGTCTGGGCTCTCTATCCAACCTGTCAGACATCCTGGACAACCAGTTAGAATCAAGGCACCATTCAGGCAGCAGGTCACCTAGTGCTTCTTCCAGACCAGAAAACTCTGCACAGTACAAAAGGTGCAAAGTGAAAAACAGGATGCTTGTATTGGCTCGGATGCTGGTGGGAAGCAGAGGCTGTGAAACAGAGTTTATCTGGTCAGCCCCTTGAGCAGACGTGGGAGCTCAGTGTTTGGAGTTTCTGATTCTGGTCTCAGATCCTGTGAGTCCCTGGTGTTAGAGCCCAGGGGCTGAGTAAAGATGTTTATATGCCTAAGGTCAGCCAGCGCTCTGCCTTGCTGCCCTCCTCTCTTATCCCTCCTTCCAACCTGCAAGAGCTGGTGCCCCCTGGAGGCGCAGAGAGGAATGGGAACACTGAGCTTCCCACTCAATGTTTTGCCACCTGGATTCTCAAGCCCCCACCGTCACTGGTTTAGACGTGGCTGTTTGGGAGAAGAATCTCTTGTGGGCTGTGACTGTCCGTAGAACCTCCATTCCAGCTGCGAGAAAGTTTAGTAGAAAGATTCAAAAATAGAGACCCTGACGGTGATGAAGTAACTCACACCCGGGACCACATGCAAGCTGATGCATCCAAGTTTAGTTTGGAAGGCTATCTTTAGGAGGAGGCAGACGGACTCGTGCCTGTGGGCCCTAAACACTCCAATCTGGAGGACTAGAAGCCCCATTTAGTGAGTCAGGTTCCAGAAAAAGGCATCTTCCAGAAAAGACAACTTTAGGGGGGAAATGACACCAACCAAAAGCCACTATTTGGCCTCGGAATTTTTATTATAATAAATGTTTTTTTTTTTCTTTCCAGTTTTGGATAGAGAGGAAATGAGGGCTTGCTAGTTGTTTCTTGTCTGTTTGAAGGATTCAGTACACTCATATACTTAATTAAATGCACCCAAGCTTCTTATGTGCCAGGCTCCTGTTTTTGCACATCCAGTTAACTCTAGTTGATGAAATTAGCCATGGGCTTATATGGACAGTTGGGAAGGTGATGCCAGAAACCTGTGGGTGGGAGCTTGGGTCTCAGTGTGTAAGCCTGCAAGGACATGGGCTCTGATTTTAACCTGGGGCATTCAAGCTTCCTTACACCTATGTGCCTCCACTCTAGGCAAGCAGATCATCGGGCCTTTCTTGTTTGTTAAGCCAGAAAGTAAATGGACTAGTCACACTGGCCCTTTCATGGGCATGGATGCCCAGGATCCAGGCGATTAAGGGTCAGGAAACTCTTACCTTAGTCATGGCCTCAGCACCCTCTTTCCTGTTTTTTTGTGACTGTGGCTAGAGCAACTGCCTGAAGGGAAGTAGGGAATAGCCCACTGGGAAGGAAAGAGGACAGAAAGCACCGTCACCCACCATAGTTGTCCACAGTCGCAGCACTAGTGGCAAGAAACAGAGGGTAGAACACAGAAAGTTGGTATTTCGGGGGTCAATAGTTGCCTGGTCTCTGCCTGCTATCAAATCCTGCTGGAGCTGTTGATCTGTGAACTTTGTTTTTCTCAGGATGGCATGGACTTTGGGAGAACATAGAGAAGGATCTTGGCCATCATCCTTGCTTCTGAAGAAAGGTCTGGATGAGATGGACTTATTGGAGAGTTTATGCTGAACTGACCTCATGGGCTGGGCACTCAGAGAGCTATCTGTCTAGGCCTCTGTCCCTGCTTAGAGGACAACTTGCAAAAGGAAAGCAGTCGTTTTCAGAAGCTGTTTAATTCACAGGCATCCTTGGTGTGTTACTGGGAAAGTTGCTGTGATTTTGTGACTTCCCTCTATGCCAGGAACAGGATAACTTAGTTTCTTAACCACCTCAGAGTTTTCCAGAAGGTATAGATGGACAGTTTGGAGAGACAGATCACTTGGTAAAGTGCTCGCTTTGTAAGTGCAGGGGCCCAAGTTTAACCTCAGGGATCAACATAAAAAAGCCAGGTATGATAGCATGTTCTTGATAATCCCTGTCCTGAGGGGCAGAGTCAGGCAGGTCTGTAGGCTCCATAACCACCCAGTCTAGCCTGCTTGATGAACTCTGGACCACCCAGATTTTCACCTAGGTTTATGCTACATGCTTCTCTGGGCCTCTGGAATTCTAGGCCCTCCTTGAGATCAGTCTACATACAGGACAAAACCAGATCTCTTTTGTCCAGGAACTATCTAGAGCAGAAAGCTGTACTCTAGTCCTGCCTCTGACGTGACCTTCCCAGGCGATCTTCAGCAAATGAAGACCTCAGGCGTCTCTATGGGGAGGATGAGGAGTGCCAAGAGTTTATGAGCCGTCTGATCCTCTGCAGGCTCCCCAAGCCCTGTGTTTCCTCCTTCCCCCGCTGACTTACCATGGGAAAGGGCAGTGAGGACTTGCTCTAGACCCGCTGCACACTTGGCCCTGTGTTCCACACTGAGCAAGCTGCACATTAGTCTTTCTCTGGGCTTTTGGTATCACTGGGAAGATGTGGGGTAGATCTGCCAAGTGTCTCCTTGGCCTTCTACTCAGACTAGTGAGTGGCCTAAAATCTAAAACTCTTCCCATGGCTAACAGTCCCTGAGAGGGAGGGCCACTGCCTTCCATTCATTTCCTTTGATCTTTTTTCCTGTCTGAGTCTCTTCCATAGACACACAAATATACAAAGAAGAAGCGGAGTATCTCTCTAGAAAGGACTGTGGCCACGGAAGGAGTGCCTATACCTTCTGATCCTGGGAAGTTGGATTGTTTGTTTGTTTGTCTGTTTGTTTGAAACAGAGTCTCTCTGTGTAGCCTTGGCTATCCTGGACTTTGTAGACCAGGCTGGCTTCAAACTCACAGAGGTACATCTCCCTCTGCCTCCCCGAGTGCTAGGATTAAAGGCATGCACCACCATGGTCTTCTTTATAGATGCTTCAGCTTTGTAGCCTGTATTAGTTATTTTTTGGTGCTGTGATAAAATCTCTGGAAAGAAGCAGGGAGAAAGGACTTTTTTTACACTTATGGTTTGAGAAACCAGAGTCAGTAGTCCGTTGTGGCAGGGAAGGCCTAGTGATGCCTGTGGCTGATCAGAGCTGGTAGCTGGAGCATGAGCCTGCCTGTTCATAGCCCAAAGAGATCAAGGAACAGAGTGTGTGGGCCAGAAGGGGCTGGGTCCCTTCAGGTCCCACTTCTCCCCAAGTAGCCTCACTCCTAAAGGTTCAGCAACCTCCCAAAAGAGCATCCCAGATAGGGACCAAGTATTCAGAACATGAGCTTGTGGGGAACACTTCACCCACAGACCTGTGACAGAACCCCATTTTGAATTATCTTCTTACAGTCAGGCTTCTCTAAGGCATCCCTAGTATGACTCCATGTGAAGTGTGACAGTCCCACTGGCCTACAATTATGTCAAGGAAGGTCTCTCCACCAGCCTTTGCTTGAGTAGACTGCAGGTGACAGATGGCCCTCTCTACCACAAAAGCAGTCCTTGAAGTTTCCTTTCTCTTCCAGGGGCAGAAACTTCTCTAGCGTTGCACCCATGAACATTTCATAAACGGCACGTTGACTTAAAAGAATGACTGCTGGAGACAGTCAGGAATGAGGAGCAAGGAACGGTTAATCTGGAGTAAGGCAGCACGCTCTGGGGGCCTAGATAAAAATTAAAGCCTGGACAGGGCATGGACCAAAGTTATGTGACAGCATCCAACGCTGTGGGCGGTCCATGCAGGAATTTCCCAAGTGAAGCTTCAAGTTAACTTCTTAGATGAGCTGAAGAAAAACAACTGCAACAAACCCTCAGTGGGCTATTTCAAGTGTCTCCTGTTTAATTAACATGATTCTAAGCAAAAGCTGTCCATATCCTTGGGAAGAAGGGATGTTCTTCCCTTGGTTCTTAATGACAAAGCATTGTGCTTCCTCTTTCCTTCCCAGCTTCCAAAGCCACGGGTTTGGCTGGTTCTTTGCCCCTGAGAGGTTGAGCACAGACACCAGTTTCCATAGTCTCCTGGCCTGAAGGGAGTTGTGCATTAGGGCTTATGGCTATATTACTGAACAGACCTTATAGACAAAATTCAGGAAGACACTCAGAAAATAATAAAATTCTTCCTTCCTAGACTGAGATGGAGAGATGGAACTTGAATGGGGGGAAAAAGAATCTATTTCTTTTTCATTTAAATTTGTTTTAGCTACAGCCTCTGGTGCTTATAATTTCTGCTGTGGAATTTAATTTCGTCAGACTTGAATTCCTCATCCTATTGCCAAAGGTGGTATATTATAGAGATGCAAAAGTAATGAGAAAAACAGCCCCCCTTCCTGAAGAATAATTTTGTGTACATTAAACAGACACATTAAGCTATTTAGAGGAGAGATGTTTGTTCTCAGGAGTCTGAAAGAAATCTGAATTTCTAATTATGGACTCTTTAATAATTTTCAAAAGAACTGAGAGTAATAACTAACTGCCTTTGAACTTCCTAAGGCTGTCAGCTATGCCTGATCTCAAAAGTATTCAAAAAGGGATACAATTCTGTACCTCGAAGAGATTCTTAGAGTGGACATCAGCCCCTGGGGGAGTTTTTGAGCAGAGTTGGCGTGAATCTAATGTGTAGAGGGGGTAAAGGTACAGATCACATTTGGGCTCCAGCTTTGAGTCAAATGAAGAGGCTCCCTGCTGTATTTTGGGCACTCTATTTTGATTGCTAAGTCTTGGAAAGAAGACCAAAAGAGAAGGAAGGAAGCAAAATAACTAAAAATACAAAGCAACAACAACAACAAAATGAGGTAGGACTTAGTGAAGGGCGTCCAGGACACAGGCCATTCTCCTGTTCTAGTATGTAAGGGTTAGAAGAGATCTAATCCAGGGAGGTTTCACTTCCTGGGGCCATTCAGGAGGTACCCTACTGAGAAAGCTTTGCCAGAGATTTACTGCTCAGTAACAAAGAGCCAGTTGGCTCTGCCCCAAACAGTGTGATTGGTTAGTGATTTCTGACATGTGAGAAGGCTTAGAAGGTGGCCAGACCAACGTTGTTTTCTGCCTTAGCTGTTTGAGACCATGTTACTTGCATTTTCTTAATGTTTAAACTGAGGTTTGTCTGATGTCATGCATTTAGTCCCAAGCATTGGCAACTAGAATCTGTTTCCTGACTATGTCCAATAGGTAGATAAGTCAGATCTGTACGTTAGAACTCAGAGAACCAGGAAAGTTGTCAGCTTCCTGTGTGAGCTTTTTTCTTTCTTTTCTTTTAAAAATTTCTTCTCATATTGCAGCTTGACTTGAGATTTTTCCATCTGGAGACTTCTTTTTAGTATTTGGAGTGGCAGAGGGGGTGGATTTCAGAGCCTCATTGCTTCGACAGACAAACAGAAATGCAGGCACAATTTTCCACTGGTGTTTTGTCCACTCCCTAAATTCTTTCAGTACTCAGCATGAGCCAGTCTCAGCCCTCCTTCTGCAGAGTTCTCCCAACCCACTCCAGGGGTCCATTCTCTCATCTCTGCAGCTGCCTTCCTGGTGCCCTACTCCCCCGTACCATAAAAAGCTTGTGGGGGTTGATGGCGTCATGGTCTTCTTTCTCCATAGCCAGCAGCTCCTATTTCTTCCTGTCCCCCCTTAATGTTCTCTCTCTCTCTCCAGCTATTCATGCTCACATCTTAATGGCTGTGCCTACAAAGATAAATACATTTTGCCTCTGACCAAGAGCAGTTACTGGACTGACTTGAATTTCAGAGTCTGCCTGGGTTGCAGGAAGGAAGCCTGGGCAGAGTCCTTGGTTTCATCTGGGGAGCCATAAAAGTTTGCTAAGAGTTTATTGTCCCCATCAAGATGAAAATGGAATTCCAAGGCTTCAGATATGAAAGACAAATAACCAGGCAAGCCTCAGCTTTGTGAAAGCCAAGTTCCCTTTACTGGTTTTATGAGTCTACCTGCTGTGCCCTCACCCTGACATTCATCTCCTTGTGATGTCAGACAAAGCCTTCTCTGGGGACTTATGCAAAATTGGGATGGCGAAAAGGATTTCAAGCCATTGGAGGAGTTTTCAAGAAGGCTGACTGATCATGTTCGTGGACTGTAACTCCCATCCAAGCTCAGTGCTTGTTCTTCTCTTTCCAATATAATAGGAATTGGAAAAGAATGCCCATTATCTGGAAGACCTAAGTTTGGCTTAGAGTCTAGGGTTGTGATTTATCCAGTCTATGAGCAGTAGGACAGCCTGTGGTTCCATGTCTGGGGGCCATATTTTACATTTGAGGTGTCTAAGATTCTCAGGTCTGACTTGTATGAGTAGTAAGTAGCCAGTGAAGGCAAGTGGGGACTTTCCCCCACCCCCCGACTCTACATGCAGCCCCAGTGCCCGTGGACTCCATTGCTGCAGCAATCCTGGCCACCATGTCATTCTGGTGGCCAAGAACAGGCCATTATTTCTCTCTGAAATTTGCCTCTGGCCTATGTGATTGGCGGAAACTGGTGCTGACTTATCAGTTCCCAGCTGAAGCCAAGGCTTGCTCTCACCGCTTCCTTCACCACAGTCCTGGCAGAAGCCTTCACTTCTTCCTTTACCGACCCGACTAGATATGTGTCACGTGCTTCGTCTGTCCTCCTTAGTTCAGTAGTCCATTTTGTGGGTCACTACCAGTGAAATTTCCCCCAAACCAGCTTTGTTTAGGTTTCCTCATTGGCTTTGTATGAATTAAAGACCAGACTTTTATTACAAATGATTAACATATACCCTCTTTCTAACTATTCTTTCCTCTGTATTCCCCCATTTATTTGTGGCTTCAAATCTGACCTCATCTTCAAGATCAGTACCCAGTTTTCCTCTTCTGAAATCTACCAGTCTTGTCTATAATTTACCTATACACACATCTGAAGCACAGGCTGTTGAGCCAGACTGGCTGTTTGACCTTGGCTCTACCATGTACTAGTTGGGTCAGGCACAGACAACAGGAGTAGCTACTTGACAGGGTTATTATGGAGATTAAATTCCCCAATATTTGTAAAGTACTTAGAACAGTAGCTGGCACAGAGTAAGTATTATATAATTTGTTTATTAATCAAATATAGTAAGTTGTAGGTTCCTTGAGAATAGGAAACATGTTTGTTTTATAATCCCTTTTGTCTTGTATGGGAGAGGAGAGAAGAGGGATGAACCAAGCCCTCTCCTTGGCAGTTGCTGACCACCACAGTGCAAAGAGATCTGCTTTCTCCACCCAGTGTAAGCCAGTGTTAGACACAAGAATGCAAGGACAGTGAAGGCACCTGATGAGCATTAGTCTATTTCCATGCCCATGTTACAGGTGAGGAAGACAAAGGCGCAGAAACTCTTTAATATTCCGGGGAAGATCATGTGTTCAATAAACCTGGACTGGGATCCTGGGATGGGGTAGCTTTCATTCCTTCTGCTGCTTTGTGTACTTCTCATTTACTAATGAGTGGGAGAGCCAGAACCTGGTGCCACAGGCCTATTGTCCTAGCAATATGGGAGGCTGAGGTAGGGGGAGCCCCCAGGGCCAGTTTGGACAACTTAGTGAGACTCCGTCTCATAATAAAGAGAGAACGTTAGAGGTGTCATTCAGTAGAAGAGTGGTCCCTTTGCACTGTGTGTGTGTGTGTGTGTGTGTGTGTGTGTGTGTATGTGTGTAAATGTGTGTATATGTGTGTATATATGTGTGTGTGCAATGTGCGTGTGTATGTGGGGTGTGTGTTTATATGTGTATTGTGTGTGTGTGTAGTGGTGTGTGTGTATGTATATGTGTGTATGTGTATAGATATTGGGTGGAGTGAGAGATATGGGATATTGCTTTATAGAGGAAAGTCTTTATGTCTGGTTGGGTGGGGTACCACATCCCGAAGCCATCACCACCCATCCAGTGGGACAGTTTCTGTAGTGGACACCTGGGGCAGCTTTTGTTTTCTGGCCAACTCCCTTCTATGACCATGTCCAGATGCCTTCCACCTCACTCTGCTGTCATTATTTAATCCCCTCCAGACATTTCCCTTTACGGCAAGTCTGGCTTTATCTTCTTCTCGTTTGAGTCATATCCAGGATAAAACGTGGATGCAACTGTGAATAGAAAAGCTACGTCATTCTTCTGTCTTTGATCTGCTTTCATCATAATTGGCCCATTTGGAAGGTTCCATAGGGACAGGCACAATGCCCCTCCACTGGACTCCATCAGCCGCTGAATGATCAAGGTGCCAGGGAAGACTCGAGAGTGAGACCAGCTGGTTTCCATGGCAACTGCTTGCTTAACCCTGCATGCACGCTTCCTTCTTTGCACATAGGTGTGTTGTTTATTATTGGCACAACCTGCCAGTGACCCAATGACTATGTAGATGCCAACTCTACCTCCACCTCTGAGGTCATGCTCAGCTTTGAGTTGGACCCTGAAGCTGCTGGTGGAGGTACAGGGTCTGCTTGACTAGAAAATATTCTCCTTCAAGCCCCAGACTTCATTTCATTTCGTTTCATCTGTCAGCACAATGATGGTGATCTCTGGGGAAGCTAGAGATGCTGTTTTAGAACCTTTACAGTTAGACATCATCTTGGCTCCTGCACTGAGTCACAGACCTGAAGAGCTGATGTTGACGCACAGGCCTGCACAAGCATGCGTGCTTCCGTGCTCTAGGGATGTGTCTGAGCTGGAAGAGCAGACAGAAAGCAGAGAAACGAAGACCTGGTGGGTTGTTCCCCCAACGTGGCTCTGGGAATCTAAGAGATGGTTGTCTGGATTAAGATGTGCTAGACCTGGGATACTTAGCCTGACTGTGACAGAGCACATTTCTGGTTTGGGTTTCATCTAGAAAAATGATCACATTTTAGTTAGGTTACTTAAATAAACAATATTGTCATCATTTTTCTTTTAAAATTATTTAAAACATCTTTTGTTATGTAATAATCTCATAATGTATGTATTGATCATAACCATCCCAACTTCTTCCTAGTGCTCTTTGGACACTCTGTAAAACATCTCTATTCTGCCTTTGTGTTCTTTTCTGTTTTTTGTTTGTTTTGTTTTGTTTTAACTAACACACTGAGTCAGTTTCATTTTATCTTTAAAAAATGCGTCTCTTAAGTAGATGAGTGCTTATACCAATGAACCGTATGATTAAAATCACATTTTATTTTACCACATGTGTATTTTACCACAATGAAATAAAATATACATATATAAAATATGTACATATTTATACATACATATAAATGTATATGCATATATGTTGTGAAATATATAGAAGTGTTTCAGGGAAGGAACCATCTCCTCCAGCCTTCCTGGACCACATTTCTAGAAGCCTCCAGCACACCTTCACAGGTAGCCCATGAGCCAGAACTGAGTTACCAGCTTGTTAGTCAATAGCGGACAAAGGGAAGGACCACCATGGTTGACTTGACTAACTGAGGTCTACCTAGGACTCTTTCTTCCATCACCTTCATCCGTGAACAAAGTCAGTATGCTAGGAAGAAGGAGTTGGGATGAGGTCTATTAGAGGCAGACACCACTAATGCCCTATAGCAGTAGTTCTCATGTGGGTCATGACCCCTCTGGGGGTGGCATATCAGATATCCTGCATATCAGCTATTTACATTATGATTCATAACAGTGGCAACATTACAGGTATGGAGTAGGAATGAAATTTACGGTTTGGAGTCACCACAACATGAAGAACTGTATGTGGCAGGCGTGCATCATAGCACTAGCAAGGTTGAGAGCCACTGACCTGTAGGAAAATGTGCAGGGAGGCTAATGTGTGCGAGCACCAGTGAACACAGTTCGACTACTTCTCACCCACCTGAAATTAAACCCGTCCTTAAGTCTGTCCACAATTATAAATAAATCACCAGTTAATTAAATGTAAAAATAAGTGCCTTGCAGGAAAATTTATGACAGCTAGACAGAAAGACAGACACACACACACACACACATATACAGAGACAGAGAGGGAGGCAGACACACACATACACACACACGAGACAGAGACAGAGACAGCATGTTCTGTCTTGTGTTTCTTCTGAAAACACTGGTTCATAGCATTCATGGCTAAATAGAAAGCCATGAATGAGCTATTCCACCTCAGTTGAAGGCTTCGGTGACCTTGGACGAGCTGCTTTCCTGAATCTCAATTGCTTTACCTGTAAAATGGGACTGACACTAGCAGCTGTTTCACAGAGCTGTCAGTGAAGCACTCAGGAAAATGTGCTCATGTTTATAGCATACAAGAAGACCCAAGACCAGCGGTCACCAGGGAATGCTTTGGGAACCAGTCCTCTAGACCTCCCTGCCCTGCCTTCCACAGCTCAAATGTGAAGGAACAATGCCACGGGGGCATTTGGCTAGATACAAATGGAGACTCTTGGCATATGGTTTCCAGGCAACATCCTAGCAAAAGAACTTCCCCTTAGCCTTGAGGCAGCTTCGAGGAAGAGAAGAAAGAGGAAAACTGGTCTGTGAAGATAAAGTCCTCTGCTTTCTCTACCTCCAGTCAGTGGGAATTGATAGACCTCTAGCTGGCCACCATATTTGCCCAGCTCCAGGACAGAAGGCATTTGCAGTCAGGTCATCTAATGGTCTCGCACTCAGGGCCCCATTGGTCTTGCCCTCAGACTCTTACTTTAAGACCTATTTTAGGAGTTAATGTCTGTCAGGAGAGGATTTGGAGGGTAACTCAGGAGAATGGGAACATACATGGAGGACACCTTGGGAACACAGTGCAGTTTTTGTGTGATTTTTTAAAAATGTCTTCATTAGATCCGAACAAGCTTTTTCCTTCAGATCACTGCCCCGTTGTTGAGAGAAGCCGAAGCTCAATGCTATAAGGTGCTACAGAGACACCTGTGATTCTGCTGTGCTCTACAGAGAAGGGCACAGAGGGCAGGGGAGAGAGGATGACATCTCCCCAGTGCACAAGTGAAAAGTGTGTTGGGGACAGTGTGACATCCTCTGAATCTGGTATTTCATTTGTATCCATACCCCATCATTACCTCTGAGTAGCTGTTTGTAGCCCTCACTAACAAATCTGGTACTGTTTTTTGTAGTACTCAGTATGGATAACAAGTGTGTTCTCTGTGCTATCCTCATTTTCCATTTTCACATGTGTGTATGTAGTGAGCACACACATGTGTGTGTGTGTGTGTGCCAGTGTACCTGTTGTATGTACATGGAAGCCTGAGCTTAATGTCTGAAATCATCATCAACATTCTTTTACTTTATTCTTTGAATTGGGGTCTGTCAACCAATCTCAGAGCTCACCAATTTGTCTAATTTTGCTGGACAGCTTGCTCTGGGAGCTCCTCGTCTCCCCTTTTTGGCTGGAATTATATGTAGGCTGCTATGCCTAGCCAGCACTTATGTGGATTCTGGGAAATCTAAACTCTAGTCTTCATGCTTGACAGGCAAGTGCTTTAATCACTTAGCCAAATCTGTAGCTCTGCACAACAGGGAGAGAAGGTCCTGTATTCCTCCCCAGTCTACAGTGTCTACAGGAGAGGCAACCAGTGTGGGTGGCTAGCCAACTTGCCTTAGTAGTGACGATCCTAGTGGCAATGCTACCCAAGTGGGTACTGGATGTTTACTATTGAAAATGACCCAGCCTTACAGGATGGGGCACAAAGGGGGACACTCAGCCATTAGCTGGACATGGTCTCAACATGATTTGATCTCATTCAATTGGCAACAGTCATGCTCTACAGTTGTAGATGAAATCCTGAATTGTGACTTTTACTGATAAGCTTTCAAAACCTGAACATCTTTTAGGAGAGTTTCTTCATGGCTCTTTTCCTGTTGTATGTTTTCCTCCAAATGCCTGGTTTTATCATTGTAGTTTCTCTAGATGCCTTTCTCTGTGCATTCTGCTCATTTTTTCTCTTATATATTTGTCTTTGCTCCCTAACATATGTGTGTATTCATTCTTTTGAGGCAGGGTGACAGTATCTCATATAGTCCAGGCTGGTCTCATACTTGCTGTATAGCCAGGGCTGACCTTGAACTCCTAAACTTCTTGCCTCCATTTCCCAAGAGTTTATATAACATTGCATGCCTTACCATGTCTTTTCTTTTTCTTTAATTTCTTCTTTCCTCTCTGTGCCTGTTAGTACCATGAAACTGTTCATTTAAAAGAATTTAAGTGAGTTCTTCCTTACTTATTGGGTGGAGAGTATTTTAGACTTCAAATTAAAACAGATAATGACTTTAAGGTTTGATGAAACAAAGTTCTCATTTTGCTTAGTTAAAGACATTATGCCTGGTCACTGGACAGTGGTTCTTGCTGGCATGGGGAGGTCTGGAAGTCCTGCGGCCCTGTGTTTGTTCTATTGCTATTCTGCATTATCTGCTCTTTAATCCAACAGAGAAATCATTAAACGTAAACTCTTTTTTACTCTGTCACGAGAAAGCCTTGCTCTTCCCCACATAGATGAACCATGGGCTTCTTCCCTGAACCAGGGACTTCTGATTAGAAACCAGACAATTACTGAGGATGTCAGAGCATCTCATCCTGGAGTTTGTAATTGAACAATAAAAATGCGTGCACGCACAGAGGCCACAGAGTAAGACTTTTAATTTGAATCAGAGAATGAGGAGAAGCACTATCCCTTACAGTCTGGCACGGATGCTCTCATGGTGAATCATGGCCCTGTCCTGAAATTACATCCTTACTGCTGAGCATTGGCTGTGGATTGGAAAGTGGATGGTGATGGTGACTGTGCCTTGAATTTGCCTACAGAACCCTTCCCTGCCACGTGTTAAGGCTCTTGTATTCAGATCTGGCAGGTGAACAGTCCAAAGACTTGTGTCTTTGGGGGTGGCATTATGAGAGGGTGCCGATGCTGACTGTGCAGATTCACATGAGTCCTCATGGAAGGATCCACCCGATTAAGGAGGAGCATTTTCCTTCCATGACCTGCTGGCTCTCCACTGCCCTGGATTGTGTGGACCAGGGTGCTCCATATGAATGAGTACACAAAGCATTTACAGGCAGTGGCTTATTTTCTCAGGTATTAAGTGATTTAAATGCTGAGGAATTGTGTGATCTGAAGCCTCCTGCCTCTATCTGCCCCGAGGCAGCATCTCAACTTTTGGTTTTGGTGCTAAAAGGGGTTATGGGCCTCTAAAGAAAATAGCCCATGTTTCTTGTGCTCTGTGAACCAGGAAAGGAATAAAATGCTGTGAGGGCTTTACCTTGCTTTTCCTTCAAGCAAACTAGGTGCTAGGCATTCTTATATTCTCCACACAAAAGGGAACCTAGTATCAGAATATTTGTGTCACTTACTGGTGGTTGCACAGCAGCTCAGTGGTCGGATTTGACACTCTCAGACCTTCTCCAATAGCCAAAGCTGCTGAAGTGATGGCTCTTATACTCTTAGAGGCCTGGAGCTCTGGGTTCACTGTTAAAAATCTAGCTACTCTGAATAAATCATCACAGGAGCTGTGCTCCCATCATGTGCCCTACCTAGGAGTTCTGTGAGATCCTGAACACTTCAACGGTGTGCTCATGATGCCATGCCAACTCTAGAAGGCCACCCCTTCAGAGAAGAGGGCATGTCTACTTGTCTACTTCCCGGGAATGTCCTGTCTAGTTCGTGCCACTGCTTCCTTCCTCTTGTAGGTGGAAGTAAGCATTCAACAATAATCTCTTGAGGGCCTACCACTCCTTTTGTGAGACAACTAAAAGGTATTCATAGGTGTCTTTCAAAGGAAAGGGAGTAACCCTCAGCAAAGTGTGGATGGGCTAAGAAAGAAGACTTGAGGTGAGGTGGGAAGAAGTGATGCCTCCTATGTAGCCAAAGGTTGGAGTAATATGAGTCAGAACCTCTGGAGGGTCAGCAGGTTCAGGCACAGAATGAGCCCAGGATCAAACTGTTCTGGAATGTATTCTGGGCAGACTTGCTTAGCTCCCATTAACCTCCCTTCTCTCCAGATGTTTCTAGTTGGAAAAAAAAATGTTCTGGCTCTTCCAATATTGGGAAGGAGCCAGGTACTCTCTTGAGATGGCTATTTAAATATTCCAAAAATCCCCATGAGTGACGGTGTGACATCATAGACTTTTACCTGAGACATTTGGTCACCTCTGGCTCCTGGGTTGGAGCATGTGAAGACGGTGCTGTCCTGCTGCAGGGCCCCTATTGGCAGGGTCCACAGCCATATGTCGTCCTGCCCAAAGCTATTTCCCCTTGCAAGGCATAGAGATAATATGCCTGGAGCATTTGGGATGGAGAAGGTACATAAAGCCTAACCTCTATTTAGGATATACCAGACTCTGTAAGAAGACAGATGAATGGTGTCTGTGTCCCCAGGGGTGGATTCAGGCTGCCCTCTGGTCACAGCACTGCCATATGTCCCTTTGCTTACCCCAGTTTCAGTCATGTTAGGAGAAAGAACACCTTGAGACAGAGAGGACAGGACAGTTGCAGAACTGAGTGTTTGCAATTTACAGCAGGGCTCTTGTTTCAGACACAGACACAAATGCAGACCAGGTGTGTTGCAGGTAACTTTTAAAAAGCAGCTCCTGAGCAGATATTTATTAGAGGGTCTGTGTTACTGCTCCAAGAGGGAGGAGGGGAAGGATGAGGAGGGCACACAGAGTGTGGTGCAGGGTTGGGGAAACCTTCACCACTCCCTGGAGAGTACAGGACCTCAAAGGGACCTCAGCATTGTCTCAAATGGCCTGACACTGGGTGATTCTTCATCCTCAGTTAGTGATAGGAGACTGGCTGGGCATCTCTCTGGTAACTGAGCCCCACCAGTGGTCCCTTGGAAGGCTCTCTGCCTATACCAGGGCTTTGTCGAAGTCTTAGAGGCAGTGTGTCTGTCTGTAAGGGACTTGCAGAGTTGTGCCTCAGACGCCAGCGTCCCAAGGTCTCATGCGGGGCTGTGGAAGGCAGCACCTCAGTTAACTAGCGCAGGTGTCAGATCTGCAGCCCTGGGAGAGTCCTCTTAGCAGTCTTGCTTTCTTAAGGAGGGAGGTAAGACTCTGCCATGTTAAGCAATGTCCAGGGATCTCACAACAAGCCAGGAAGGCCTCAGGAACCAAACTTACATCCCACTCCAAAAGTAGTTTGTTTTCCTGAGGTTAGAATCACCTGTATCACGAGGGCCGAGCAGAGGCGGTGGCGGGATCCTCAGTCCCTCAGCCTTCCTTTGCCACCCTTGAGTGTCTCCAGTGTCACCTCTTTGTCTATTCTTTGACTCAGCAGTCACCACATGTGTTGTGTATCTCTCTCCATCCTCCACAAAGTCCTCACTGCTTCCCCAGCCTACCAGCCTTTTTTACCCCTTGACTTTTCTCAGCACTCTTAGGGAGACATAGTTTTTTTCTAATTGCCACACTCTGTAAATACCACCTCAGTCTCCCAGGAGACTGTACACTCTCAAAGGGCAGGGCTGTTGCATGTATATGGTTTAGGACTATGAACCTAGGAAAGCCATGTTTAAGCACTTCCTTCCCTTAAAAGGCATGGCTATAAGCCTCCTCCCTGGGAATCTGAGTGCTGAGATTTCATGGTACCCACCAAACCTCAGGGCTCATGGAGACCCCAACTAAATTCCCATAGAATTCAGTATAACATGTCTGTGCCTTTTGGGGGTCTGTGTTCCCTCAGACTCACAGACCTAGAAGAGGACAAACTGTGTAGATCATGCATGACTCAGGATGCCATACTTTAGGACTTCATAGCATGGAGTACCAGTGATTATTGGGTTGACTACAAGGGAGGGTTCCATTTAAACCAATGAAACCAGATTTGGGAAACATCCGAAGATGGATTTGAACTCAAAGCCTTGCTGCTATCTTACCCTGTGACCTGTCACTTAATCACACAGCCAAGGATGTGTTAAGAGCTGGAAATGTGTAAATGTTTAGCGAGCTGTGAGCTGTAAGCTGTAAATGGCCATGGCATGTTTATTATGAGACTGCAGCTCAGAAATGAAACTATAAT
Organism: Psammomys obesus; assembly: GCF_907164565.1. NCBI lineage: Eukaryota > Metazoa > Chordata > Mammalia > Rodentia > Muridae > Psammomys > Psammomys obesus. Next base: position 26,698,181 of record NW_026590062.1, read on the forward strand.
AGCTTTGTATTTTATTGTTGTTTACTTTTTGGTGGATAGAATTACTGAACTGATGGATGGAAGGATTATTCTGGTTGTTAAATATTTGGGATTTGGTAGTCTTTTGATGTAACATCTTCTGCAACTACTTGTAAAGCGAGCCCAGACTTGCTTTGATTAGCTCAGGGCTAGGGTTGGGAAAGAGAGGCTGGGGATAGAGGCGACCCCACTCCACATTACTCACAACACTACCTTTTAAGAGGGCAGGCCTTCGGTGGTGCCTGGAGCAGGGGTTTATCTCTTATGAGCTCCACTTCATGAGATTCTCAAGGTTTGAGTGGTTGTAAAGAAGGTGCTCAGAATGCAGAACCTGGAGATACTGAATTAGCTGCTGACATACGTGGAGGCCAATTGGTTCCTCTTTCTGTCTCCTGTAATCAACCGCATTTCCCATGTCTTCCTAGTGGCTTTCCAATATGGTCTTCTGGTCACTGTGTGTGTCTCCCTCCTCCCCTGCAGGAATTTTGGCCGTGGCTTCTTCTGTTGAGGTTTGTTGATTCATCTATAAATAGTCCCGCTTGAATCAACAAGGGAGCGCTCAGAATGGCATCTCTTCCACAACGGCTTTCTGAGCCACCAGCTAGAAGCTGTGGGTTTCTTTTCTAAAGGCCTTCTCTGTCCATGAGAGAAATCTGTGGGGTAGGTGGGAGCCATCTTGTCTTGTGCTAGTTGGATGGTTTAAAAAAAAAAAAAGAGGGAGAAGCATGCAAGTGAAAAGTTGAATGAAATCACACATGGGTAGGGTAGAGTGTGCCCTGGTTCAAACACACAGTTTCAGCCTTCACCTGTCAGTAATCAGGGCTGGAAGCAGCCGCCGCCTTTTCTGTTATTTGAGAATGAAGCAGTGTACATACGCGGATGTCTAAGGCTATGGAAGTGTTAGCTGTTGACACTGTTGTTTTGAAATCACTCCAGGAGACATTCAGTGGGATGTGGAAATTAATTTCAGATTCTGCCTTGAGGTTAGTGATTCCTAGGGCTTTCACTTTTTTCACCCAAGTTTATTTCTTTATGTTATCAGTGAGGAAGATGTTTCTACATTAGGGGAGAGGTATTTGCCCACATTGGCAGCAAGCTGGGTGTCAAGGTACAAAAATCAAAATATGGAAAATGTGACTTATGCAAGTTTAGAATGTGTAATGTCTGATCGTTCCCTTAGCTTATTGCTGGGGGAGCCAGCATGATGGCAAGGTGAGGTTCCTAGGCATTGGGAGGAAAAGTGTTGGGATGAATTGCCAGATTAGGGTAAAAGCAGGTTGATGTCTTACAATAGAATAGAGATATAAACTTTGAGATTGCATTTCCTGCGGAAACGAATCTTTTATTTCTACTACGGTGTTAACATTGTCTCTCCAAAATCTGGACATTTTTTAATTCATAATATATAATGAGTGGAAGGTTCTTTCCCTTAGAGAATTTAGTGTTCTCTGAGTGGATTGGTAAATCATGCTCTACCTGTGGCATTAACGAGGCATGCTTCCTTTCTGTGTCTTAAATTGATGATGGCATCAAGTCTTCCCACAGGGAATTGCCCCTCAGCTCCCTACCTTCTGCTCTCCTGCTGGGTGCAGAAAACTTGTGTCCTTGCTTCCATTCTTCATTGGAGAAATGAGGCTTGTGATATAACTGTGCCAGGCTGCACATTTATGACTTAGAGCTAGGCAGGGCAATGTAAGAAGGTCACAGAGTCCTGGACACAGAAGAGCTTGACCTGCAAGAGAGAGATAGGCCTTGGCAAACAATTAAACTACCACCTGACAAAGACAGTGACAGGCAAAAGTGCAAAGAGGGAAGAGGCCAGAAAAGGGGCAGTGGCAAGGTGAGGGTGCATGGGGGGCGGTTGGCCAAGTAGAGCGATAGGAAAGGACTGGGAGCAAGGCATGAACCTGGGATTTCAAAGACTGTAGGCTTGTTTGGTGGAAACAAATGGGTCAGTAAATTGCCTGGGTAGAGTGTGGAGAGGAAGGAGTAAAATGCTTTCCACTAAGTGTGTACATGTTGAGCATCTCTCACAGGCCACCTTCTGTGATTGGCCCGGGGGAATGAATGCAGGGGTCCTGGAGATGACAGAAAGCCATCTTGATCCATCTGTAATGGTTTCAGGAGCTAGGGCCTTGGCTGTATTGAAGGGCAGGGAGGGAGAAAGGTGATTGAAATAGAAAGGTTGGGAAGAGCCCAGCCCTTTTATGAGTGAACCTTTGAATAGCAATCCCTGACCAAACAGTTCACCAGTGCCTAGAACTTTCTGTATGATAAGCCCCCAGCCTTCCCCTAGGAGGGCAAACAAGTTCAAGCACCTGATGATGTCCTAGCGAGGTTGGCAGTTTGGCTGAGGAGACAGAGCCTGGTCACAGAAAAGCTGTGCAAGGGCAGGGCCATGTGGTGCTTTGGCCGGAGGTCACATATTATACTGAGCAGAGTTCACTCTGGCCAAAAATTGTGAGGCCAGAACAAACAGGAGGGAAAGGAAAGTGAGAGAGCCAGGGTGTCTGACTCAGAGTGAATGCGTAGCCTGTATTCCTCACTGTCTACAAAGCAGACCAAACAGTACTAGCCAGCACTTGTGTGAAACTTAGGGAACATTTAAGCCTTTGCCCTTATTTAAATGGCTAGAGGTCTTTAACAGTTCAGGCTTTGAGAGAAGGAGAGCTTTTTGTGGCATACTTGGAGAGGAGGGGTTTCTGGAAAGGGGTTACTTCAGGTAGACTAAAGAGCATAGAAGGATGTAGGTAGCAGCCCCTGGCAGCAGTTGGAAGTGGCGGCTTTTACTGCATCTCCAGGGAAAAGCACTTGAGGAGGTGCTGAACAACGGGTGGCGTGGCACGGCGTGTGAGTCTTGCTGAGGACCTCAATTTCCTAGTGGTGTGAGTAGGGGCCAGGAAAGCCATGCAGTAAAGGGTTGACCAGCAGAACAATAGTCTTCCCAGCTGTGAGAACAGCTGACCTGGAGGTCTGGTTAACAGTGACTATATCCCCCCCCCACACCCGGGGGAGCCAGACATTGACACTTTAATGAACTCTTCTGAGTTTTTACATGTTGTCAATAGTAAAAACAATCTAAATTGGTCCAGAGATAGTCCTCTCGTCTATGGAAGGGGAATTCCCAACCTGTGGCTCTTTATAGCTAGTGCAGTCACTGAAGGTCCTTAGTGTCACAGTGTCAGGTGGCAGAGGGACAGTATGAACCTGGGAAACTGAATAAGGAGCCAGGAAGAATGGGAGCTGGGCTATGTGGTGTTGTGGCCAGGGGTCACATGTGGTGCGCAGAGCTCACCCTGGCCAAGAACCTCAAGTCCAGAACAAACAAAAGGGGAAATGAAGGTCCGGGAGCCAGGGTGTCTGACTCAGTGTGAACAGAATAATTTCTGCTTCTTCTCCTCTCTGTCTATAAAGAAGACTAGGCAGTGCTGGCCTACACATGTGAGCGGCACAGATCATTAACACTTAATCCAGATGCCCTCATTTGAGTGCTTCAGGGTCTTCATAAATGAGACAGTGACAAGGGTGCTATACAGAATAGGGGTGGGGACATCTAGTCTATAAGAGCCACAGGTGCTCCCCAGAAACTCTCTGAGCATCAGGTACTGCGTGTGTGTGTGTGTGTGTGTTTGTGTTTCGCACTCTAAACTTCCTATAAAGCACACGATACTGTGACTCTTCTTCAAGATCAAGGACACAGAGATGGTCATTGGCTAGACTTGGATTGGGACAAGATTCCGAAGTGCTTTCCTGCATATCTAGCCACCACACTGACCCATGCTGCATCCACCTTATACACGTAGCCTTGTATAGACTTGTATAGATCTTCTCCTTCCTGGAGAAGAACAAGACAGAGAAGCCCCACGGAAGCCCCACAGCTTCTCTGACCCAGCATTAACAGGCTTTGCCTCTGCCACTGAGGCATTATCTATGTTGGGATTCTATGATTCTAAAGGTCTTTTGAGTAATAACCTCCACCAAAGAGCTAGCAATCAGAGATGCCTCAGCCTCAGACAGGCAATGGCAGTGGTATTAAGAGTGAATGTAGCAGCCTTGCAGGAATCCCTTTGTTTTCAACATATGTGGATGTGCTTTGTGTATGAAACAGGTTCATGGGTGTCTACAGAAGAGGCCTTCCAACCAGGCTGCCACCGAGGTCGTGCTCTGGATGCCTTGCATGCAGCACTTGCTGTTTTCATTACTCTTTGCCCTTCTGTTCTCTCTCTCTGGATATTCTCAACTCCCACCCCAAATGGCCCAAAGCTTCAAAGAGAAGTATTATTGATGTCATTAAGTCTATTTTTAGCCTGCTTGTGGTTGGTGCACATCCAAAGCTGAAGCATTAAGTTTTATATCTGTTTTATCTACATCAGCAACTCTTTCCTCAAAAATCCATTAAAAGATAACAGAAGCAGCTATCTTCAGACAACATTCAACTGGTTCATATTTTGACTGCAAATATGTCATGTCTCATCCTGCTGTGGCTGAGACATGCATTTAACATTTCCAAGGAGCCACAGAAAGAGACAAAGAGAACTTTGATTGCCCTTAGAGATTGGAGACTGCATGACCTCTCAGCTGTGCAGCTGTGTTTCTGTCTTAGCAGTGGAGGGAGATGGAAATAGAAGTAAAGATGCCCCCATGTCATCAAGAAGGATTTGAGGTCACAGATCTTCTTTATTAGATGCTCCTCGTGTGTGTACGTATGTTCTCTCTCTTCTCTTTTTCTTACTATCTCTGGCTTCAGAGAGCCTTCCAGGAAGGCAGGAGGAAACCAAAACATGGGCTATTGATGTTTGATTTCTTTATCAGGCAGAATAAGAAACTCTAAGGTACAAGGAATGTGTTGAACCATCCCTTTTGATAAATCTGTCCACCAGAAATGCTCCATGAAAGTTAGCACTAAGGTGACCCTCTATCCTTGAAGGATGCTACAGCATTGAAAAGCAACAAACTTGGAGCACTTATCAGATTGATTTGATAAACATGGGGCCAGGACCACAGGAACCTAGACTCTCATTATCCCTTATCTGTATCTAGACAGAGGTTCACAGCCGAAAAACTTATAGAAAAAAAAAATTCCAGTCTGGGGATATATCCCAGTGGGTAAAAGATTTGCCACACAAGGGCAAGGACCCAAGTTCTAATCCCAAGCACCCACCTGAAGCTGGTGTAGCAGCACACTCCTATCCCATGCTCTTCTAGTAAGATGGGAGGCAGAGTCAGTAGAATCTCCAGAGGTTTACAGGTCAAATAGGCTGGCAGTGATGAACAACAAATCAATTCAGTTTCAAATAAGTTGGAAGGTAAGGACTAATGCCTGAGTTTCTCTTCTGACCTTTGTACTTACACACACAAGGACGCACAAGTATGCACACACAAATATATATCAGACACATACATATACCTAATGCACACACATACAATGAGAATTTAAAAAAAAATGCCCCAGTATGTAGTTCACCTTAAGAGCTTTGTCTGAGAAAGACTTGATTTATAGGTCAGTGGCTACCTGGTCAGATGCAGGCTGGATCTCTGCTTCTTTTTCCCCTGGCTGTGAAGGGCACTGGGGCTAAGCTGTATTCAGGACTCCAGAAACAGGATCTACACATGTTGGCTGAATGCTTCATGGAACCAGGCACATCCCCTTCCTTCCATGCTGCTGTGTTCTTCTGTTGTAGATACTGGTCTTCAGTTCTTGTGAGAACATGTGTTTACTCAGTACCAGGCTCACAGGATTTAGTTTATGTGCCTCACACAGTCTTATAGGTGGGGGCCAGAACACATCCACTTTAGAGATGAAACACACTGCTTCCTAAGACTCCAGCTCAGTGCCAGGGCCTCTGAACTTATCCCAGAAGATGCATCTCACTCTACTAAAAACTTAGGTGCACCTGCACATATAAAGATGTGAGTGTGGAAAGCAGATCCATAGTGGCATTAACTCTGTCACTCTCACCATCACTAACACTGCCACCATCACTGCTGTGTGTGCCAGCCTCACTGTCTTCACCGTCCCATCACCACCTCCATAACCATGTGTAGTGAGAATTTTGGAATTTTGGTTTCTTTAAAAACACAGATATCTTATAAGATTGTGTTTTCATTTTAATCCCAGGTGTGAGACTATGGGGTTGCTTGATAACAGCTGGCTGTGATTTGCCTCGTGCTCTGGCAGAAGCATGATGTTTGCCAGCTGCAGATAGTTTCTGTGATTGTGTGATGTTTGGAATTCTTTTCAGAGGAGATATAAGTGTTAGGGCCCCGAAAGATGGGGTGGGTTGTTGGTTGTGATTTGTTAAGTAGTCATGTACAAAGAAGAAATAGGAAGAAAAAGAAATTAGATATTCTGACAGCGAAGACTGAACTTGCCCCAAGGAACTCAATGCCCCTAATCAGCAGTAAGTAATCTAACCATAACACTGCCCCATTCTGATCCCTGATTTTAATCAGGGATCTCTTTCTCTTTTTTTTTTTCCTCTCTATTCTTTTTTTTCCTCTTTTCTAGTGCTTGGAGCTTGAAAGGATGAAAAAAAAAGGGTGGAGAATGGTGGAAGAAAGGTCTCTCAAAGTAGCAAAGTCCAGTTACAGCCATGCCATCATCATCATCATGAAATCACATTAGTCTCCTAGAGTTTTGCAGTCTGTGTGATACAGCAAAGATAAAAAGTTCTAGTAATGAAGTAGTCATGTATCAGACTTGGGGGTGGGTGGGTAACATTCTTTAACCAATTAAACCAGACTGGTCTACTTATCCACCTGTCCACAGTAAGTCAGGTTATAGGCCACATGCTGGTGGTACACACATTTAATCTTAGCACTCAGAAGACAGAAGTAGGTGGATCTCTTGAATTTGAGGCCAGCCTGGTCTATAGAGTGAGTTTCAGCACAGCCAAGGCTACACAGAGAAACCATGTTTTGAAAATCATCCATACAAACAACAACAACAAGAAAAAGCTGAAAAAGGAGAATTGGTCAATATGTCAACACTGGGAGGGACAAAGATTCAGTGCTTCTGGTCAAGCCAATTTTTAGGCATCCTTAAATGAAGAGAAGCCTTAGCTAAAGCATCAGAGTCACTATACCTAGGCAGTGCCCTGTTAACATATGGTCCCACCCACCATTAACTCATCATTTTCTCTTCTGTAAGGTGGTCTAACAGGTTGTCAATCTCTTCACAAAAAACTTTCCTCTCTGGTTGGTCTAGACTTTAGGTATTTTCTTCTCTTAGCATGAACTCCCTGAGGAGAGTCTAGTTTATTGGTGTCCATTGATTGTTTCTATAGTCTGATGACCAGGTCATTTACAGCAATAGATTTAAAGCTCATGTGTCCAGTGCCCAGCAATTCACAATGTACCTCCTTGGAGATAACTGTAGTTGAATAAGGAAGACACACTAAATTACTCACCTCACCGCAGTCTGTGTGGGTTGATGCTTTTCTTCAAGCCCTTATTATGTCTTATTCTTTTTGTAATTTATGTACTTATATGAGACCTAGATGGAGTCCTTACCCCACTCTCAATTTTTTAGAAACTATCTTAAAGACATATTGGGAGTTAAGGTTAGAGAGGTTGGTAGTCCAAGAAGAGAGAGGGAGTTGATTTTATTTTATTAGTGTCCACCAAGATCTCCATGGGAAGTGAGGTGAATGGCCTGAACCATTCATCATAAAGCAAGCACATGGAGGGAACAGGGTCTCCAGACCCATCTGGAAAGCTGGAGGCAAGTTCACACAGACTGAAGGGTCAATATAACAAAGTGAACAGAGACAGACACAGTGGAGATCAAAGGAAAGAAATTAGCAAATGTGGCCATATAATATGGGTACACACATATAATGAATGGATAGTATTGTATCTTTGTGTATTGGCTAATCTGCCCAAGTGTCTTCTTTACCCCAGCTAAAAAATCCTCCTTTGCTTCAGAACATCTGAGCTTTAGTCCTCTGAAGTGGTCACCTACCTTGTAATGACTATGAACAAGTCAATAAAACCATCTCTCAAAGATTTCTGGAAGGTTCTCTGGGTTGCTTAGAGCTAGAGAGAAGCCATTGTCTGTAGTGAGATGAGTGAGATGAGCTGGGGTAGGAACAGGTGCCCAGATTTCTCATGTTGGATGCTGAGGATCAGGCCTCTCTATCACTTGCTCTAATTACTCTGCTTCTTTTAGTTATTCCCTCAATTCAGATGGATCTTGCCCTTTACTTTTCTTGGCAATTCCTCTCTGACAGTGCTCTCCTAGCTGCATAAAACCTCAATCAATCCGTCATTAGAATGCCACAGAAAATAAAAGCCTTTCCCCTTTAGTTCCTTCCCCTCCCCAGCAGATTGGATTCATTGTAGTTCCATTGGAACAGAAGTCAGCTCTGAAAGCAGGTTCAGATTGTAGCATGGCTCCTGTTGATTATAGATAAGTAATTTTAGCAACTGCCATGAAGTAAAAACTTTTTAAGCAAAAGCAGGTAAACAGGCCAATTCAGCCTTCTGGTCTACCCTGCCCACCCTGCTGGGGTACAAGGAGGATGCTATGCTAGGGACCAACATTGCTCCTCCATTCAGGCTGAGGCACTCAGCCTGTATCAACTTGCAATGAGTCCAAGCTTCTAATTCTGGTTTTGATACTCACTGATTGTATGACTATGGCAAGCTACATGCCTCTTGGAATCAGTATTCACTCATCAAAAAAACAGTCACGTTGAAAATCAGGAGCTAACAGGAGGGCCGTATAAAAACCCAGGTTCACTGGCACTCCAGCCTTGGAAAGGCAGAGATGGATGGAACTGTGAGGCTTCGTGGCTAGCCAGCCTGAGAGTCAGTGAGTCCCGAGACAGTGGAGACTGTCTCAGAAAACGAGGAAATAGTGACTGAAGCCAGCCTTGTGGCTGGCACATGTACATGCATGCACACGCACCCCCCGCTTATGTGTGTACTCACATTGTAGTGGCTTGAATAAGTATGGCTCCTAGTAGGCTTATAGGTTTGAACACTTGGTTCCCATTTGATACAACAATTTGGGAAAGATTGGGAGGTATGGCCTTGTTGGAGGATGTGTATCCCTGGAGCAGACTTTGAGGTTCCCAAAGCCTCAACTTAGTATTCTCTGCTTCCCACTGTCAATCAAGATACAAGCTCTCAGCTACTGCTCCAGCGACATACCTGCCTGCTGGCTGCCATGCTTCCCCCCATCATGGTCATAGACTTACCTTCTGAAACTGTAAAGTCCCAAATAAACTGTTCTGGAAGCTGCCTGATCATAGTGTCTTATCACAGCAGTAGGAAAGTAGCTAAGACACTTGGAGTTGCATACAAAGTGGTTATGTTGCTAACTACTGATTTTAGCATGAAGCTCACCGGACAACAGCTTCTTTATTTATGGTTTGGGGAAACTTTGAAAATTGGCCTTTGAGATCTAAGTGACTAAATGAAGGCAGATGTTGGGGAATTGAATTCTTTTCTTCTAGATTATATAGTTGAGGATCTGTGGGACCCAACGCATTGTGGTAAACTGGTGAAAGAAATGAAATTTTTGTCCCTGATCTCACAGAGTTTACCTTGTGGGAAAGCTAATCAAGAACCAAAAGACATGGGGATAGGTTTCTTTTTAAACTAACAGGAAAATAGGAGAGAAAAGATGGAGGTAATTTGCCTTAGGGTATGGTCAGGGTAGTATACCCAGGGAAAACTATGAAGGGTTGAAAAGAAGGAAGTACTAGAGTAATTTTGCTTCTTAAGACCAGATGGAGTCAACTTGAAGAAGAGCTATTTAGAACACAAATGCCATTTTTGTGGGGAGAGCTTATGCACAATGCTGAGGGCTGGCAGGAGGAAAGAGTGGCTGTTAGTGAGTGTCTCTGGCTCTTCTTGTCTCCAGTCTCTGTGGTAAAGCTGAAACAGCTCATTGGTGTTAGAGTCTATGGGGGTTGGGAACCCTGCTCTTCTGAATGTGTGTAGGCTTTCTTATGCCTTCATGGCTGAAAATTCTAGAGAGTAGATATTCCAAAAATGGCAACTGTTCAGAATTCCAGGTTGATGACTTTATTTCACAACTGATTGGAAGAACAAGGAACCAGAAGTGTCAGACAGGTTGAGGGAAAGAGGTCAAGGAAGCTTACCTCATTATTTGCAGAAAAGGACTTTTTAAGGAACAAACTACTTTCACCTCCCACTGCAAGTAGGTTTGGAGTTGTTTATCTCAAGGCCTGAGGATGCTGGTGCTCTCGGGAACATGTCCTCACTGAGAGAGTGCCTAAGTTTGGCCAGCATTCCGTCTCTTCTGCACTGGCAGGTATACTATGAGCAGTTGAAGTGCCATGTGTGCCTTCTTGCTGCTTCAGCTTGGTGAGTATAGTGGTTCAGTTTGGTTTGGTTTGGAGAGTAACAGGGGCAGTTTCTCTTTATACTGTCCCTTCTGTTGTTGAGCAGATGGTTTATGTGGAGTCTGAAGTCAATTTTACTGTTGCATGCTTTTTTATGAGCTCTCTACTGGACAGAGTCTTTGGGTGAGGAGACTCATAGAGAAAAATGATCTAAGCATATAGACAGTGGCAGAGACATCCTTCAAGTCTTGTTCTGTGGGCTACATGGCCAAGTCAGAGGTGTCTTTGTACAGCTTCCCACATTTACTGATTAAGAGTCTGCTGAGACTCATAGTCAAATTTTGGACAGAGTGAAGGGAATCTTGTGAAAGAAGGGGGAGATAGAAAGCCTCTCTCCTTGGAGAGGCTGGAGCTCCCCAAGGAGAACAACAGAACCAAAAAAAAAAAATTGGGCACAGGGGTCTTTTCTGAGACTAAAACTCCTATCAAAGGCCACTCATGGAGATAACCTAGAACCCCTGCACAGATGTAGCCCATGGCAGCTCAGTCTCTAAGTGAGTTCCCTAGTAAGGAGAACAGGGGCTGAATCTGACATGAACTCAGTGGCTGGCTCTTTGATAATCTTTGATCATCTCCACCTGAGGGGGGAGCAGCTTTAGCAGGTTACAGAGGAAGACAATGCAGCTAGTCCTGATGAGACCTGATAGGCAAGGGTCAGATGGAAGGGGAGGAGCACCTCCCCTATCATTGGACTGGGGAAGGGGCATGGGAGGAGAAAAGGGAGGGAGAGAAGGGTTGGCAGGGAACAAGGGAGGGGGCTGCAGCTGGGATACAAAGTGAATAAATGATAATAAATAAATTTTTTAAATAGTCTGCTATTTTCCAGGTACTTTTTATTATGCTATCATCCCATGTTTCTCTCCCAGTAGTGCTTCTTTATACAAATGGTACAACCAAGGCTCACAGCGGTGACACCAGTTTGCTAAAGGCATAAACATGCTAGTAGACTCAGGACCTGGATGCAAGTCTTCCTGACTCTCCCATGTTTCGGAGCCTATCCCTGCTTCCTTAGTGTGTGTGCACATGAGGCGATGTCATTGACTCATCCTCTCCCAGAATGTGGCCTTCATCTTGAGAATGCCGTGAGAAGGTTTGCTTCTGGCCTGTCAGGAGCCAGCCTCTCTTCATGAAGCAGGTCATTCTGGCCTTCCTTTTCTCAGCCTGCTATAGGCTCTGTGGGATAATGGATCTGAGAGATCTTCAGGGAGTAAAGCGTGTAGGAGTGGTGGCTTAGGTGTTAATGGGTAGCCTCTATTGCCAGCAGCTTGCTGGGGGAGACCCTGGATTTAGATAAGCAAGATGGGCACAGCTCCAAGGCAGTAGAGAACAGGGCCATGGTTTGCCTGGGGGAGGGTAAGAAATACTGTCAGTGCCCTAAGCTGTACCAACGGCTCTTGTTTGCAGGCTGGGGAGGTACATGCTCATACTGCTGTCTGCTCATCTTTGGCTCTTGTTTGCAGGGCTGGGGAGGTACATGCTCATACTGCTGTCTGCTCATCTTTGGTTGTTCATGCCAGTGTCTTAGTCCTGCTTTTCACAGCCCAGCATCATCCTATACTTTGCCTTTAATAAAGTTTCACATGGAGATTCACAAGGATGATGGGGCTCCCATTTTCACCTGGAGCAGGTACTCTTAACAAGAGCTACTGCCCTACCTAGTCCATTTGTGTCCCTCCTTTCTGCAGCCATAGCTGTGGCAGTGGGAGGCTGTAGAAGAATTAGGCAGGAATGACTTATGGTCTCTCTTCTCCTAGATTTTCACCTACCCTGTCTTAGTAGCAGCAAACCCAGGAGCATCCTTGTTACTGAGAGCCCAATAGTACTCCAGGCAAGTGGCATAATGCCTTTCTAGCAAAGAAGTCTTGGCCGGGGATTCTTCTAGTTCTAGCCCATGCTACAGTGGACATTCTCATTCTTGCCTTCTGAGGCAGGGGGGATTAGAATTCAGAGCGGGGAGGATAGGGCTTGGCTTGAGCTCATAATGATGATGAGAATGAAAGTGATACTAATAGTTGAAATAGCTAACAGTTTAAAAAAAATAGCTAACAGTTTCCACTTACCCATTCTTACCAGCAGAAACTTAGAATTTATCACATTTAATTCTATCAGTTTCCTTGCACAACAAGAATTAGAGTTACAAAAGAATTGGAAACACAAGTGCTCAAAGTGGTTAAATGATTTAGTGAGGGTCAAGGAGTTTTAAGGCTACTGATTTAAAAGCGCGAACTCTTATCCCGATGGCTCCAAATCCCAGCTCTGTTCAACAAAGCATCTTCCCTATAACTTGGGAGCCCAAGGTCTCTTTTTCAGATGCTCCAAGAATCATTCCAGTTCTTTGAACCTTGATGATGAAAGCCCTGGACCTCTGATTGAGCCATGTTCCTCATCTCCTCATCCTCTCTTTGTAGCCTGCAGGAATTCTGGCTGCTTCTTTGTTTTTTCAGGTTCTTTGTAAATTTACAGGCTACAGCAGAATCAAAATGGCTTGACTCAGTTTCTTACAGAGTTTTCCTTTGGACGTATAAGAAACACACGTGGAAACTGAATAGCAAGAAGTGAGCCATATCCAAGGAAGATTGAAACTCCTTGTGTTGGGCGGAAGATGCTTGAATCCACAGCTGTCCCAAGTGGCCCTCCCTATACTGCAGAGGTCAAGGCAGTGTAAGAATCTGCTGAATGTGGCTGTCTCCACTTCTTGGAGAGTTCAGAGACTGAAGCAAAAGTGGCCTAAGAGACCGGGAAGCCCCACTGCTACCCTTTGCATCTGAGTCCAAAGGAGGAACAGTGCTCAGCACTGCCTGTGAACAATGTTTCCCGGGTTTCTCCAGGCTCTTCCTTTTTGCAAGGTCCTCTGGTTAGTTCCTACCATTTCAGCCTCAGGCTTTTGTCCCAGATCATTTATTCTGTTGTGTTGTATCTATTGGTTTATCTTTCTTCTTCTTCAAGACAACACCATGCTTTGTTTATTTATTTATTTATTTTAGGCCTGGGGTATCCTTTCTTTCAGTGTTGGGTCAGTTCTAAGAAACATTGCAAACATCATGGGTGTAATTCAGAATGCATAATGAGATGATTCTTCTGTGTACTTTCATCAGATTATTTCCATCTTTGTAGTTGATGTCTCTAATTATTCTTATCATTTCACTGTACTTAGTCGTTTCCTTTTTCTCATATCTTTGCTTCTTACCCCCTAGTTGCCTTGCAATTGTTCTGTTTATTCAGCAGCTACCCACTGAACAGGGGCAATGTGCCTGTGCAGTACATTTTGCGTGCGTGCGTGCGTGTGTGTGTGTGTGTGTGTGTGTGTATGTGTGTGTGTGTGTGATCTAATCAGGACACAGAATTAGAGCTGACTCAGGATGATGACGATTCCTAAATTGGCTCACCATTCCCCCAGATGATATCTCCCATGGAAGGGGGATTAATTATAGGTTTAACTGAGCAGTTGTGTGTGTGGAGGGCAGGGCTCTCATTTTGGACATATCTCAAATGAACAGCTCATCTCATCTGTTGATGAATGAGGCCACTGAGGCACAAGCACACTCATAATGAGAACACACTTTCTTTAGGAGAGCAGGTGTGTGGTAGACTTTGACTCCTCCCCTGTTCTTCTGATTATTCCCGGAGATCAGCACCTCTCTACTCTGGTTTGGCTGCAGTTGTTTTTGTCACCCCCACAGGGCTGTGTTGTTTGTTCCTGGAGCAGAGAGACATCTGTCATCCTCACTGAGCCTTGACAGATGCCACATTCAAAGGATCAGCGCTGGTTTGAACACAGAGAGCATGGCTGTACAATCATTGCCAGGATGGCTCAGATAGCATTATTTCTACTGCCTCCTCCTGGAGGGGGGGGGGCACAGCCCTTGCTACCAAGTCTTGTGCTGGAATGTTCTGAAGAGTTGAGCTAAAGGATTCCAAACAGTGAGATGCAAAGAGAGCCAAGCAGTGGGATTACATTCTGTGATGCCTGTTGGGTGGTATGTACCACCACGTCTCTGGGCTGGGACAAGGCTAAGGCTGATCCTGAGCACAATGGGGAGGACCTGGCAGGACAACACTTCCTCCTTGTCTGCTCTAGAAAGTGCCTCAGCTGACCCTTGCTCTCTCCAAGGACCTGGACTTGAGTAAATAGTGTGTGCATGTACAGCACACATGGTTGACACTAAGTATTAAGGACTCCTGCTGTTATGTAAGAGAAATGGGTTATCTGAGATTACTTCTAAGGCAAAAGTCAGAGCAGTGCAGATAAGAATATGTGTGTCAGGGTCAGAAGAGAAAGGAGAGCCAGGCACAAAGTCCTTTAAGCTAGTAGGGAGACTTTGGAAATAATTTATAGGATACATCATGTTTCTAACATTGGGCATCATCTTATTTTGACCATTTGCTGCCCATTCTCCATGAATCCAGGCTGATAATCTGGAGGGTGTTCAAAGATTTGCTTTGGAGAAGGCTGGGCTGAGGGTAGTACTGTGTGGCTCTGGACAAGCTATGGAGTCAGGTTTTGAAGGTGAGGACAGAAAGGGCTTACATGTTTTGTGTAGGAAAGGCTGTCAGGGACTGAGATTTCTCCTCTTAGCTCCTCTGATTCTTTTTGTCCCTGTGACTGGATGTTTCTAGGACCCCCACCCCGCAGCCTGCTTCACCTTGTTTTGCTCTATTTTGGAGCCATTCTTTTCTTTTGGAAGGTGACATTAGCATTCTCTCACTGCTCTTTCTGCATTTCCCCAGATCATACATGTGAGTCATACTTCTCTGGTTCTTTTCAGCAAGAAAGGAACTCTACCTGGGAGTGCAACCCAGAGCTGTCTTCATAGAAGTGACAGTCTCTGGAATCTACAAATCATCAATTTGAATAAAGGAATCAAGACTTTAAGAAATACCAGCCTTTCCCTTAATTTAAATTACTCCATCTCAGGGGAAAGTTAATTTTTAAAGTAACTCACATATTCCAGAAAAGCAAAGAACTCTACTAGATAAACAATGAAGGTGTTTGCTTAAGAAACATTTCTTTAAGTTATTTTTATTTTATTAATTACAGTTTATTCACTTTATATCCCCCCTGTAGCTCCCTCCCTCATCCCTTCCCAATCCTACCCTCCCTCCCTTTTCTCCACCCTTGCCCTTCCCCCAGTCTACTGATAAGGGAGGTCTTCCTCCCCTTCCCTCTGATCCTAGTCTATCAGGTCTCCTGTTGTGAAGTGGTTTCATTGTTTTCCTCTGTGGCCTGGTAAGGCTGCTCCCCCCTCAGTGGGAGGTGATCAAAGAGCAGGCCAATCAGTTACTGTCAGAGACAGTCCCTGTCCCCATTACTATGGAACCTACTTGGATACTGAACTGCCATGGGCTACCTCTGTGCAGGGTTCTAGGTTATCTCCATGAGTGGTCCTTGGCTGGAGTATCAGTCTCAGAAAAGACCCCTGTGCCCAGACTTTTTGGATCTGTTGCTGCCCTTGTGGAGCTCCTGTCCTCTCCAGGTCTCACTATCTCCCACTTCTTTCATACGATTCCCTGTACTCTGTTCAAATCTGTACGCCTAAGGAAGCTAATCAAGAAGGAGGACTCTGGATAAGATGCTCAATCCCCATTCAGAAAAACAAAGAGGATAGACATAAGAGAAGGGAGAAAACAGGGAACAAGACAGGAGCCTACCATAGAGGACCTCTGAAAGGCTCTACCCTACAGGGTTATCAAGGAAGAAACATTTATTCATTTAGTGAGAAAGCAGTAGTATAGAAGAGATGAAAAATGATGAGTGTAATACTCAAGAGTGGATTTTGACACTAAGGCTAAATTCATCATTCCTGTTAGAGGAATGACGAATTGCTTAGAT
Organism: Psammomys obesus; assembly: GCF_907164565.1. Lineage (NCBI taxonomy): Eukaryota > Metazoa > Chordata > Mammalia > Rodentia > Muridae > Psammomys > Psammomys obesus. Next base: position 26,714,405 of record NW_026590062.1, read on the forward strand.
AGAGGGTTCTATATAATCAGAACCAGACAAACACCTCTGACTCTTAGTCTTAAGTCTGATATCCCCCTTCTTGAGCAAACTAACAGAAGAAACCCCAACATCTGTATCCATGAGTGTCAGGTACAAACCAAGACCTGCTAACTAAAACAAAGGCTTATATCTGAGTGAGCTTCTTATGGGAATTGCATGATGTGGTTGAGTTGTATAAGTTAAAGAGGTGAAGGGAAGGTGATGGACCAAATGGTTGATGTAGAGACGTTTTAAATGTATTGGAGATTGGATGATTTCCATCCATGAAATAAACAGACAATGCAATGATAATAGAAAAAGCACACACAAATTTTATTATATACCCAAGGCATGGGAATACGGGACTTATAGATGGGTAAGATGGCCAAGCAAAAAGGGATTGGGGTGGGCTTGAGACTTGGATGTGTGGAGGAAAGGAAGGTTGTACAGACTTTGGAAGGTTGCCAAATGGCCGTCAGCAAACAAGACCTGTCTTGTGGATATAGGTGACTTGACTAATGCTATGGTGTCTCTCGATATAATTTGTTCCCTCTAGCTTTCCTTTCATCATTTCTATAGGCTTCCTTCTGTGTCACTTTAGTGCTCACTGGCTTCTTCCATGTGAGGCCCCATAACAGAATCAAATGTATGTCATATCCAGTTTTTCCTCTGATGGAAAAACCCTTAGTGAGAAGACAGCTTCTCTTTCACATACAGTTGTTTTTGCTGAGTCTTGGAACTGACTTTTATTTGCTCAGGTCATTTGGTATGCATATTCTAGAATAAATGAAAATAGCCTCAGGAAGAGAGATCCAGTGGTCCACCTGGGTTTGGCAAGCCTGGGCAGGTACTCTCAGGATAGAGATGGGGACATTCCTGAACCAGAGAGATGGAGAACAAAGGATAAGGCCAAGTTTTGTGCCTCGAAGCAGCAATTGATCCCTATCACTGAAGGTAAGTTATGTACTCTGATATGGTTTGGTCACATGAATTTGAGAGGCTAGCCCTGGGGTGACCCACATTTGCATTATGATTATTCCTGTCTATTGTCTTTCCTGTAATATACCTGTTATCGGCAGACTTCTTTTGCCATCCTGTTGCTACATGTTGAAAGGGCCTCTAGAGCCCAATTTAACAACATGGATTTGATCCTATAGGTCAAGGCAAAGACAGGTTTTAAACCTACATCTATTTCTTTCCCAACCATAGACTTAAGAGATTGCTTCCACCTTTTAGTCTGGGCTATCAATACTGAGCCAGTAGTTTTGATAAGTTTTTAAAATGTATTTAAACATATTTTTATGTATTTAAACATAATATATTTAAATGTATTAAAATGTTTTTTCCTATCAACTTAATTTTACTTTTTATTACAAATTTTAATGAAATTCTTATAACTGCCTCTTGCTACATAGTTTCTGATATCCTGGGAAGCTGATTGATGATACATGAGAAGCCATGTCTTAGTAATAGTCCGTGCATATGTCGTAGGAGAGGAAGCACAGCTAGAGCAGCATGTTGCTGAGTTCATGCCAAGCAGAACCTTCAGCATCTATGTTCCTACGTGTGGGTTGATACACATAGAGATGAAAAAGACATGTTCTCTGCTCCTGAGCTATATGTAATTGCTTTGCATTAATATTTACACAAGTGAATGAGTAATACATTCCAAAGGGATTAAAACAGAGGGAAGTGATTAATTTTGCCTGAGTATAGTCTAGGAAACTGAAAGGGACGTCTGAGCTGGGTCTTGATGAGTGAGTAGGAGTTTCCCTTGTGGAGATGGTGTGGGAAGTCTGTTCTTTAACGAGGTAGTGCGTGAGTTTTGTATGAGATGGAGCTGTCAGGCTCAGGAAATGTGAGATCACCCATAACTTTTCTCCTCATTCATCAGATGGATGGCCCTAAAGTTTCACATTTGTATTTGTTCAGGTGCTTTCATTTGCAAAGAATAGAAATCTAACAAACTGGCTGCAATAATAAAATGGATTTATTATCTCATCTAGTTGGAAAGCACAGACTTGAGCAGACTTAGGGGGCTGCTTGATCTGTTGGCTAGACCTCTCCTTATCTAATTTCTTTCCTTCTCGTTGTCTGGTTTAAAAACTACGATGTCTCCATCAAATACTGGCTTTTCAGGGGGTCCCCTCAGATTTCCTGAAGCTCATGTGCTACTGAAGCATTCTTCCTTTACAGTGCCCAGCAGGAAAGAAGCCCACTATAGTCCTAGCAATCCCAGCATAAGAAAGAGAGATACTCTGATTAGACCAGCCCTGGCAAAAGCCATCCTTGTTCTCATAGGATAGAGAGCACTGAGAGACTCAATTGTCTTTGCACTGCTAGGATTCTCAAATGAAATCTGGGCTGTTGATGGCATGAGAAAGGGAACAGCAGATCCTGAGAAGGCATCTGTACTGAGGCGAAGGCATCAATGATGTGTTCACCATGGTCTGTGCTTACATCCATATAGACTCTCTTTCGTGGAAAGTCAAGCAAGTGCATACCACTGGCTCACAATTGTGGCACTCAGACTTTACCTTACCATCTCTGGATGTCACCATGGTGACCTCACTCTAGTCACTCTTTATAGTCTCCTGCTTTGTCCAAGAACATCCATTCTCTCTTGGTCTATGATAAGGTTTGTAGCACAATGGTATAAAGAACACACAGAATTATCTAGAATGTTGTGACAAAGACTGTCCTTGGGTTTGTTCAGAGGTGTCCTCAAAGAAGACAGGTGATTTGATACTTATAAAACTACCACCACCATCACCCCTTTGCAGGAGGCCAGTGCCTTATCCATTAGGCAACTGGGGTGAGATCACTGCCCCTCTCTAGGAGAGTAGCTGAATTTACTGTCAGTTGTGGAATAGCAAAAACGAGAAGGGAAATGTTTTCTAAAATGCCACACATCAATAAGAAGTGTCTGAGGCTGTTGGCTCATAGCAGCAAGTTGTGTGTAAACTATAATCTCAATGAGAATTGTCCTCCACAGTCTCAGTATGTAAACACTTAGTCTCCAGTTGGTGGTACTGTTCAGGGATGTTTAGGTGGTGTGGCCTCATTAGAAGTATGCGTCACTGAAGGAGGGCTATGAGATTAAAAGCCTCAGGCTGTTTTTAGTTCTCTCTCTTGGCTTCATGCTTGATGTCGAATAAGATAGCTTTCTGCTTTCCAGACATGCCAAAATGCCTGCCACTCACTGCCATGCTGTCCCCAGCTTTATGGACCTCAACCCTATGATGTGGACAGTCACTGATTCCACCATTCACTGATGAAACAACTAAGGACAAAAATAGCTACTATCTTCCATCCTCCTAGCTAAGCTAGAAGTACAAGAAGAAAGCCCCATGTTGAGTGAATTAGTGACTGACCCAGGCTTGGTCCATGGTAGAGTGGGGCATAAGCTCGGGGCTAGCATGTCAACAGAACAGCCAGCATGCAGGTGTAGCCACACTGCAGTTTATATATGTATAATAATGTTTAACTACAAATAATTGTATTTCAATTAGATATATAAGAGAGTTAATTGAATATATAATTTATCTGCCTCTATATACATATACTATATATCTCCATATACCTACATAATACATGGAAAACATTTGTATTTCTGTTTACTAAGCACTATCAGCATGGATAAACAGATAACACCTTGGAGTGTTGCCAAGAGCCTTAGAGTCACTGCATATAGATTGTCTAACATATAAGAGACTCTTGATAAATCCCAGCCATTATAATAATTATTATGTTGATTGAACTGCTTAATAATAATGGGATTCATCTGAATGGAGCTGTATGTGTTTCTGTAGTGCTTGGTGCCAACACTGTCCCCTCAGACCTTATAATTGCTTAATGACAATGCTCCTTTCCTGTCTTGTGGATGCCAGGGAAAGGCCATATGCTCTCTTGGTGTCTTATGGCCAGGGGTAATTTGCAGGGTGAGGATGTATACCATGGTAAAGTGTTCCCCAGTTCAGGACTCCTGTTGTCTATTCTGCAGGCTTCTCAGCCATTTGTCACAGTCTCATTTGAAATGCATGTGGTTTTCATCCGTAATATCTTGATTGTCCCATTAATCTCCTTTAAGCTTCATGAAAAATACAGAAGGCTGGATCGCACATAGTCACCAAGTTGTAATTTTGCATTCAAGGGAGTGTTTGCTACAGACGTGAAGAGACTGATGTTCCTGCTTGGCAATCGGCTTTCCAACGATGTCAGAAGAGCTGTTGCATTTTGAATTAACAACCTGTTGGCAGGGCTGCAGCCGTATTTTGCCTCTAATATGTCTCTATCTTTGGCTGATTCTTCATCTCCAAGTCCTCTCTCTTCCCAGTGGATGCTCTGCTCTAGTACCTAGAGGAGTAGTCCAGAAATAGCTTTTGCCAGAGCAGCAAGAAACATGGGACTTCTATTTGCCCATATTCCGAAGACCCTGGCTACGTACAGTGCTCACCCAGAAAGAGAAGAGTTTGTTTTATCAACATGCACTCAACATCCTGTGAGGTTCTGAGTTTTAGACTTAGTTCCCTGTTTACTATAGTGATATTAGCTACATGTTATTTGTATTTTAATGAAATGACAAACTGAGGGCAGGGAGATGTCTCAGCCTGTAAACTGCTTGCCATATAAGAATGAGGACCTGAGTTCGATCCCCAGAACTGATGTTTAAGAAAGAAATCCGTGACTGGTGATGTGTGTTTACAGTCTCAGGTCTTGGGAGGTGGAGAAAGGCAGAGCCTTGGGCTCACTAGCCCGGCTTAATAAGGTGAGCCCCAGACCTATGAAAGACCTTCTGTAGCAAGCAAGCAAAAAAAAAAAAAAAAAAAAAAAAAGCAAACAAAAAGCAGGGTGGATGTGGATGGTTGTTGAGAGATGACACTGAAGATACATGTGTGCATGTCCCTGTAACACATGTGCCATCACACGTGACAAACACACACACAGGAGCTACAACTTCTTTGCCTCATTTCTACTAGTGACATTTCAAGTATTCAATAGCTAAATGTGAATGTCCTTTGGGTGAACATTTCTATTAATGGAGAAAGGTTTCCTACCAGGAATCAGTAGAAAGGAAAAAAAAGTGTTGGCCATTCATAGTATATGATTCATTGTATTATAGACCACCAAGTATCCAGTATGTCTTTCTTAACTCTTTGACTGTGTTTCCCCTTACATCACCAATTCACCTTTAGACCAGGAGAAATAAATTGTTTCCTGATCCAGCATCAGCACTGTTTCCTGATCTAGTATTGGCACTTAATAAAAAGAGGAAAGAAATCATCTTAGAGAATGTCAGTGAGTAGTTTTTTTTTCCTTTTGCACCCTACCTTTGACAGCGTAATACATATGTCTTCTCTCAATGTTAACTGCTTGGGTGGTATGAGAAAGTCAGAGTGGAAGAGTATTCAGGTGTATTACCTGAGAAGTCAGCACTGGTCAACACATTTAAGTAATCCTATCCAACCTGAATTTGAAATTTTCTGCCTGTGGACCACTCTGGTGGAAAAATCTACTACACATAACTTGGTCCAGTCATTCAGCTCCAAAACGCACTGACCAGACATCATTGAAAGAATAGAATTGCTTTGGATAGCCTTGGGCTGCTGTTTGCTATTGTTTCATTGTTAAATGCCAATAGATTACTCAATGATAATAGATCCAAAGAGATGAACATGGCTGCATGAATATTGCAAGAGGCCTGTGGATCTCTCAGGGACCCTTCAGGCCTACTTTTGAGAATGACTCATTAAGTCTGTTTGCAGAGTTGAGTTCACATCCTCAGACAAGGCTTTTTAATTTCTTTGCTTGGGAAGGAAGAAAAAGCGTGGGGTGGTGGCATTGGCTGCCTGGATAGATTGATGAAGTGAAGGAAGCACCACACCTGCCTGGAGAGATCTGAGATCAGAAGGACAGAGTCTAGGTCATGTAGGGAATGATGTGTCTGTATGACAGTGCCCTGAGCTTCTAACAAGTACTGGGGAATTGTGGTGTTCTGCATCATCTGTGGCTGACTCACCAGTGAGCTGGAGTCTGGCAGAGAATGTCTCAATTCTTCCAGAGGTTAGAATCTCAGAAGCAAAAAGATGTTCTTGTCCAAATATCATGGTGGTTGAGTTTACTGAGGCAGACTGAGAATCTCAACCTATGATGTGTGTGTGTGTGTGTGTGTGTGTGTGTGTGTGTGTGTGTGTTTTGGCTTTGCCATCTCTATGTCAATTGATCTCATAAAGATGAGATTTTCTTCAGTATTGTCACCTAGAAAATTCTTGAGGATTTATAATACTATCAGCATATCCCAGGAAAAATGTAAAAATGACTTACATTTTTACAGTCATTTGAATAAAGACTTCCAGAAGCATCTTCTTGGAGGTTTCTGAAGTTATTTCTTGGTTCTTCAGAATTTTGGTTCACATGACTCGTTGACTAGACAGAAGTAGAGTATAGTAGGGCAATGAAGCTGTGGTTGAGGAGAAAAAAAGGTGGAGCCCAGCCAGCTGGACTAATGTCCCACCCCCACAAGCCACCCCCAGTAGCTGAGTCAGCCCCTGAGTCACCAATGAGCAAGTCCCATGTCCCCAGAGTGTCATCCTCCTGAGTCCACACAAACATCAGATATGACTCTGAGAGCCTCGCAGTGACTCTGTGAGAATGTCAATGAGGCTGTTCCTGCATGAAGGAGAGGGCAGCACTAGTACTGCCGAGCCCAGTTCAAAACCATTTGTAATGAAAAGAACACAGGGGAAGGGACTTGTAGACGATCACAATGTGGGAGGGACTGGAATCTTGATAGGGTCTTTTCTAGATCAGAGTACATTGCTTTTGTATACATATATATGCAGATGTAGTGCATCTTCATGTGTGTACAGGCCAGAGGATGACCTCAGAATCTGTCCAACTTATTTTTGAGAAGGAGTCTCTTACTAGCCTGGAACTTTCCAAGTAGGCAATAAAGCAAGCCCCAGGGATCTACCTGTCTCTGTACCCATACAGATAATATTAGTATTGCAAGCCACCATGCCTGGCTTTAAAAACCAACCAACCAAACAAACAAAACCCCATATATTCTGGAGCAACTGAACTCAGGTCCTCATGCCTGCAAGGCAAGTGCTTTACTATCTGATCTATCTCCTTCACCCTGGAACATTAATAGAAACTGACTCGATTTCTAGGTAGGTTTCTTGGGGTAAAATTAGAATTAGTAAGCACTGGCTACTCTCCTGAGCATATGTAAGCATCCATCTTGGACTATGTGCTAAAGATGTGCATGAGAGTCCCCAGCCTACCCCAAATCCTCTTACCTAGCTGCAAATACCTGTAAGCTCCTCTCCAGCCTACCTTCAAGGCTCAAGGACCATCCAGTTATTCAGCCTCTCTCACCACGACTAGGGGGATCAGCTGCGAGCATCATACAGCAGATTAATTTATATTTTTAACAAAGATGAATAGTTGCCTTTTAAAGACTCGTTCGTTCTCGTGTCCATTACATGCCATTTTCTGGGTGCCTTTGTGTTCAGACCTTTGTGATGGGCACAGACAACGTATGGCACACGTGAGGAGTAAAGCTTCTAAAACTGATAGTAGCAAGTCTTCCCACATGTTGATCTTGGTCTCTGTAAGTTGAAAAGGCTACCTTCTCATGTTAGAGACAGTGGCTACTGTGCCCCTAAGATGCCATTATAGCCTTAATATGAACGGAAACCAGAGAAACCCGACTCTTCTTTCTAACCTTGGCTAATGATTTCTTTGTTGATTCCTAATGTGAAAGAACTGTTGGCCATATTCCTATGAAGAAGAGGCTGAAGAGAAGAGGAACTGACTTCATTTTCCGGTCCCAACTCACCTGTGAACTTACCCATGAGTTTGAAAGCAATTCGCTGGCTCCCAGAGTCTTTATAGCTACCACAGGGATGGGCCTTACGTCACCCTTTGCCCCCTCTATGGGAACATAAGGAGCATTGGTTCAATAGGCTGCTGGAACCAAGTACCACATGCTGGGAAGCTTATGAATAACAGAACCTTATTATAGTTCTGAAGAGGCTGGGAGTTCAAGGTCAAGGTGCTGGAAGCTTTCCTTTCTGGTAAGGCTTTATTTCTGATCCTTAGATGATATCTTATTTTGTAGTTAGGGTGAAGGAAGGCAAGAAAGACCTTTAGGGTCTCATCTCATTCACAGGGCTTCTTCACCTTTGACTCCAGCACTTCTACAAAGCTTAGTCTTCTAATGCAATCACAATGGTGATGAGATTTCAGCATATGAATTGGGAATACACACACATTCAGACCATAGAGAGGAACATTTCAGTACTGTGCTATGAAGTGACTGCAGAGTGAAGGAGCTCGTTTTAATGTTTTGGAAAGATTTCCTGGCTTCAGTCTTTGTCTTCAAGGAATTTAGCATCAGATTTTAGATTTGCCGACAGTATAGCCAGCAATGCAAAGGTGTGCTCCAAAGAATAGTCCGTCCTCAGATCAGAATGCTTACTTTTACCTACTTGTGGCAGTTTCCAGGAGTCCTTGGGAAGTTCCATGACTAATGAACACAGTCCTATTCTGTCAGATTCCTACTGGCATATTCAGTACTTTCTTCCATATACTTATCTGCTAAGGGCATTATAGAACCACATTTCAGGAGCATGCTGGTATTAGGGGTAGAGCTAGGAAAGCCTCCTTTTTCATGATCACCCAAAGGAGATGGTGTACTTGTGTTCAAAGTACTGTTGATTCCCAAAAAGGTTCTGACCTGAGTCTCACTCAATTTTCCAGGACTGTGTAAGCTTGATGATATCCTTCCTCTGATCCTCAACCTTCCTGGGGGACATCTTGGCTTTTCATTTAGCATGTGCTCAGCAGACAGACACGCTTGTTTGTATTTAGCCCATGGTATGGAATATAAGAGCAACTTATTCCTCCCCTTTCTCTTCTCTTACCTTGTGTTCAGTATTTCTAATAAGTGATAGCAGGTGGTTCTATCTAGAGTAAAAGGCTCAGATATGATCCTTCTGAAATCATACTGAAGTACATGCTTCTCTTCTCAAAGTTTGGAGAAGGCTTCAAACCCCATCCTTGTAATTACTTTCATTCATATTCATGTACTGAAGACCTCACAAGTTCTAAAGTAATGGACCTGTTTGTTCCAGTGGTTCCGAGTCAAACTACAGGGTATGTGCAATGTGTGTCTACCTGAGCCAATCTGTAAGCAAGCCTCTAAGTTTTCAGGATCTTGTGGCCTTGCATAGGTAAACCAACCATCCCCTGCCTCAGCTTCTTCATCTATCAATGGACTAACATATGTCTGTCTTGCAGAAGCATCATAAGGATGATCTGCTTATGTCAAACTCAGTGTAGTTTCTAAACTACGGTAACTTCTCTCTGTGTTAGCTGTTTCAGTAACAGTACCATCAGCTATTATTTGTTGGAAGCTCTTGGCAGTATGCCGAGCGTGGTTACTGACTTCTCATGAAGTGGTGTACTGATCCTGCTTCAGATGAAGGTTCACAAAGCTGCATGGTTTACTCACCTCTCAATAGTCTTACATTAATGTTACAACTCCTTGCTTTCTAGAGGTCAAAGGGGAGGTATACCTGAGTGTGAAGGGAAGACATGGAGTCACACATCACATTTAGAACTCAGCCCCAGGATGCTAACTTGGAGCTCAAGATCCTCAACCATCTTTGCAGAGCTGTCAGTGAAGCAGTCCCTGACAGTGGGGCCCAAAGACAGGTCCTAGTCTCAGCTCTTGCAGGAGGCACCTTCCACATGCCTTCTCCTGCTGTAGATAAGTGAGGCCTGAGTTCAATTCCTAAGCTAACCTTCCTAGCTTCCCAGCCTATGCCTTTGCACAGGTTATTAACTCTTTTTATCTGCAGCCTGCTGTGAAATAGGGGTACTATTATTGATTTACTGTAGCTACTAGCAAGGTTCAAGTGCATGGCCTAGTATTTAGCACCCCATAAGTTTTTATAAACAAATGACAATTTGTTAGGTTTGTGTTGGAGCAATTTCTATGTATGATTTCATGTCACCCTTATACCATCACCAGATAGATACACTACAGTATTTTTCAGATGGGGAAATAGGCTTTGTGGGATTAAGTGGCTCATTCAAGGTCATAAATCCACATTGTGGCTATGGCATTGAGATCCAAACCCTGCCAGTTTTGTCCCATAGAAGTACCTTTGTGCAACACTCCTCTTTACAGCTCTGTGGTAGGGTCCATGTGGTGTTCATACACTACTGCTTTCCATGATCTGCAGAGCCCTCATGATGGGCATTTGAATCATGTCTATGGTGGGTAGTGCTTTTCATCTGGTAGAAGACAACCTTTCTCTTTCAAGAGAATGGAACAGGCATATAGCTCTGTTTTTCTGGGGTGTTAACTCTGCCACACATGGTGGACCATATCTTTGTACATAGTCATCTGGCTATGTTCTTCTATTAAGGAGGAATCCCACCATTCTCCAATTGAGTGGAGGGTTCCCATTGGATTGCAGGATGGATGAACATAGCAGGATGTAAGCCACATATGAATTCTCCGAAATTTTTTAGTTAACAATTACCAAAGGAGATGCCCTTCAGGCTGAGGGACAAGAGAAGAACAAATGACCTTACAGCTGTAAGGCACTTTAATAAGAAGGAGAGTCCAAGATTAGTAACCAACATGCTTCCCCTTCTAAATTGACTTTCAGAGTGAAGGGTAAGAACTGAGGGAGAATTGATTTGGATGTGCTAAGCAGGCAGGATGTTTTTGTCTCATGGTGGTGAAAGCACGCTTGACTTTTGCATGACTGCGTTGGAAATTGCTCAGTGGAGCAGCATCACCTGGAGCTGGCCTGAGTCTGTGAAGTAACAGATGCAATAAGAAAAGCTATTTTGCACTCCACAGTTCTATAGCTTCTAAGGTTCTTCCTTCACATCCCAACTTTGCCTTTCTTGCCCTGGTGACTTAGAGAACCTACATGTCATGGGGGATGGGAGTATGCAGCCAGTGTCAGCAGTACAGGAATATGTCCAATGGGTCCAATCAAATGTCACCCAGAAGTTGTGGAGGAGGAGATAGTTGAAAGCAGAGCCAAGTATGGGGATGGGGATCCTCAATCCACTCATCAGGAATTATTTATGGAGCATTGACTGTATGGCACATGTTGTTTAAAGCATGGATACAGTGAGGCCGAATAGAAACATACAGCCAGGTCATAGAAACTTCAGTTGGATGGAGCATGTTGCAGCATGTTGCTGGTGGTTACATGTCAAACACTGTGTCAGTAACAGTATCTCACTAACAACCCCCTTGGCTTATCTCTCTTCTACCAGTTAGATAGCAAGAACATTTTGTTGTTTGCCTCCCTTCCATTCTATCACCTATCTCAGGTTCTTCAGGACGTTTATTTTGCCTTTGTCTGTTGGCCTTGGGGGTAGATACTAGTGTGAAGCTCCTATTTCATGCTGTTACTAGGATTTAGTTTCTTGGCAAAAGGGAGATGACCCAGATGGTTTAGACCCACTAGGTCAGAAACCCCCTCAGAGTCTTCAGTTTAGCTTTGCTTTTGGAGCTTCTAAATGCATAGTTTCAAATCATGGAAGCAGAACCACCAGCTGGCAACAGCAGAGCTGGAAAGTGGCGTGTGGGTCTGAGTGTGAGCCCTTCAACAGGCCCTATAATGAATATGGCCTATGGGAGTGAGATGCAACCACATAAAAAGTTTTAGGTCATGTCCCAGAAGCAAACCTGGAACCCCAAAACAGCTGTTGCGTTATCACTCATTAATTTCCTCAGTCAACACTTATTTCTTAAATACAGAAGTCAGAAAAGGGTGGATTCTGGAATCAGATTATCTGGTTTTGAATTCTGCCAGTTTTATTTATTATCGGTGCAACTTTGAGCAAGTTCCTTCCTTCCTTAGCTTCTACACCTCATTTTCCTCATTTGTAAAATGGAAATATTAGCATCTATAAAAGGAAGTTGCTGTGAGGACTGACACAGACTGAGAGGCAGGTGTGCTTGCTTTTAGTGTCTTTTTGCCCACTGAGTCCTCTGTGTCCTCAGTCTGTCAGCTGCCTTTGGTCTGGTGTGAGACTGGAAGTCAGGGATGGTAGGTAGGGGCTCTGTGTTTTCTCATCCAGTGTTTTTGGTAGAGAACCAGGTCACCCCCAAAGCAAATGAATAAGTATGTAAAGTCAAGACAGTGATAAGTGCTTTGAAAATGACAAAAGATGGTAGGAAGTGATGACTGTGGGTAAGGGGAAATATTCTGTAGAGAGGATGGGGGAGAGGGGCAGTTCTGTTGAAAAATGTGAAATGAACAAGTTATCAGAATTTACCAAAGAGATATAGAAAAGAGGAGGAAGAGTGAAAGAAAAAGAAGAGGAGGAGAAGGGGGAGGCAGGGTGGTCAGAGACAGAGACCTAGACAGGGAGAGGCTGACTCCTTGGATTTCCAGGACAGAGATGAGAAGTTAAAGAAAAATTGATCCTGGGGCCAAATAAACTTCAAGATAATTGCTTTCTCTGGTAGCAAATCATTATGACTCACAAATGAATTCATCTTTGTAAGTTTTCCATACCAAATGTCCTTGACAGATGAATTAATCCTTTTCACTTTTCTTCCTTCACCTGATCCACTCACCTCTGAACTGAATTAAAATTAAGGGTCATTAGTTTGGAAGATATTATGAAATCCCTGGTAGCAGATGGCTGGCTTTCCACTCAGCCTGGCTAGTTTCTCCTCTTACGTGGCTGGCTTTCCGCTCAGCCTGGCTGGGTTCCCTTCTTAGGGTGGGAATGTTCACACATTTCTGCTGTCTGCATTATTGTGCCCTGTGGACTTGGGCTCAGTGCAGTGAGGCTTATAGAACACTTCCCAGTTCCAACCATTAGACAGGATGTGGGACTCCTGGAGTTTCATCAGTCTGAAATGAAGAGCTCTGTGTGTAGGGTGGTCCACTCTTCAGACTGTGCAGCAGTGAAAGATGGCAAAGCTTCCCTCCACATCTTTGTAGACCTTAATCCTGGCTTAGGTTTTCTTTCTCTCCCTCAAGCAGAAGCCTTTGAACAATGGAGTTACTCAGTTGTGAACAGGTCTGCTTTTGAACAGTTTTTAGAGTTATTTTTTTCCCTTTTCTAAAATAAGTTTCATACCTTTCCCTGTCCTGGTCCCTTGGGCTTTAACTTTTTTTCTTGAATATATTTGTAATTGTTTTTGAAATTGCCTTATTGGTACCTTTATGTATGATCTGTGTCCCTCCCAATATCCTTAGCACCTAGAACAGTATCTGGCAAGAAGGTATTGATAAAAATATGAATAAAAAGTGAATGGGTTGACACTACAGCTTAGATGGTAGAGTGCCTGCCTGGTGTGCACATAGCCCTAAATTCAGTTCTCAGAAGTGCACAGCTGGGCATGGTGGCACATACCTGAAGTCCTAGCACTCCAGATGTAGAGTCAGGAGGAACAGGAGTTCATGGCCTGCACCGCACACAGACACACACAGAGAGAGGATGGAGGAGAAAGAGAGAGAGAGAATTAAGTGAATGCCGTTGGCCAGCAAGGCACCTGGATCCTCTTTTCCTGCTCCTCCCATTTTTTCTTCCGTGCTTCAGGGTAGAATTGTGTCATCTCATCTAGGCAGGATAACTGGAAGGACTACTTAAGAAGATGAACTTTAGAATCAGGTTCAAGTACAACTTACTACATGCATGACCTCAAATAAATGGATCTCTTCATATATTATAATTCTCAATAAAGTGTTTAGTTTATGGTAAGAATGCAGTGTTGCTCAAAAAGAAAGCCTGTCCTCTGTCTGGGATTTCCATGACATGGGCATCTGGAGTTAGAGCTCAGCTGAAGGAGCCTGGGAACCACATGGGTACAACCATACCAGGTTCCGTATGTAGGCCCAGAAGTCACAAAGTACTGAGCCTAGAAGAGAGGCTATAAAGAAAATGGCCAGCCTATGTGGAAACAAGGCCTTCTTCAATATGGAAGCTTTCTGAGGCCTGGGAAGGCCTTGCCCTTCTGCTTTCTGTACTTCTCACAGCCTTTTGGCAATATTTCCATAATTTTATTAAAAACCAATGTCTGCTGGCCAAATGAGTGACACTTGCCAGTGATGGGGCATTGCTTTACTCTTCCAGGCATGGAGAACTTGTTCGATTCTGCGCCACCCTGTGATGGGTGCAATCACAGGCACACATTAGCTTCTGATTATAGCCTTGTTGAGTCTCTTGACAGCAGGGAAATGAACTTACCTCATGTCACCTCTGTAGTTTGCAAGCAGCCTTGGCCTCTGACAACAGCACCTTTTATGTTTTGTTTTGTTTTGTTTTGTTTTGTTTTTTTCCTAAGGGAAAATATTTGGGTGGTGGCTAGTCCCAGTGGCATGCAAGTCAAGGCCTGGATGTGAACTTGAACTGATTTATCATAGTGATAGCAGCCTGTGGGGGCTCACAAGGAAATGGCCAGGGGTGTAGGGCTCACCCTAAAAGGGCAGAAGGCCTTGACTGCTGCACAGAGTCATGGGGTTACCCACTTAACATCTTACATTATAAAGGTACTAGACTGTATGTCACTTGGCCCTTTTATCCATCTATAGAATGGGAATACTTATAATAGTTACCTTACAGGTACAGTAGAGTTAAATGAGCTGTTATATGCAAAATACTTAGCATAGAAACTAGACTATTAATTGCTATGTATTTTTATAATTAGTAAAAACTATTTTGAAGATAATGTTGATGTTTTTAGGAAGGGTATGGTAACTAGAGTTCAATAGTACCTTTTCTATTTAGTAGCTATGTGACATTGGACACATGCCATCCTCCCTGTGGGCTTTCTGTGACGTGAGAGGAGAGAGGACTATAGCTTAAGGCAGCTATGAGGATCTCAGTGATATAGCCCACAGAATGTTCAGAGTAACTTGCTTCACACAAAAGTCACTTGCTTGGTAGTTACTTTTTTTTTTTTTGAGGAACTTCCTTCCTCATGTGGCAGGAGCTTAGGAAGGGGGAGGGAAGGAGCATCCATAGTTTGGGTCTTGGCTTTAGAATAGAAGCCTTGCTTTCCATCTGGACAATGGACTTCTTTAGATGGATATCTTCTATACACACCATAGTTGACGTTCCGCTAAGGCATCTTGTGATAGGCTAGGAGGGCAGTAGGTAGGTCCTGGGGATTCTGTGACTCCCTTCAATGTTCTCTGCATTGGCTTTGAGTCCTATTAGGAAGCACCACAGTCCTCAGAGAGTAGTGGGTCTCTTTCTGACTTCCCCTACTCCACCTGGACTTCCTCTTCTCCACTACAGGATGTGACCCTGCCCCTTCTGTTCCTCATTACTGTCATGTCAGAGTGGCAGAAATCTGGTCACATTTGAATCCTGACTGTGAACCTAGGAAGTGCTTTCTGAGAGAGAACAGGATTCCATGATTCCTCTTCTGGAAATTCAATAGTCTCTCTGCTGAGGAAAGGAAAGGGTTTACATAGGATTTGCTACTTGTATAATGATGTTTAATGTTGAAGTCACCAATTAATTTCTAGTGGCAGTGATGGTATATTGAGGAGATCTCCCAACACAGGTGGGCAGTGAGGTTCTGAAAGGCTCTAGTACTTTGATCTGATGTCATATTTAGAGGCTGAGTCAGACGTGAGCTCTAGGTCCTGTCTGCCCTTTGGAAGCCTTCAGGGACATGACACATTGGGAAGCATGTCCCATACTGTGAGTACTTGAAAGCTGAAGCTAAAGGCTAACGAGGCCTTCAACTCACAGTCTTAGAACCTGGTGGCTACAGCAAGAGCCCTTGTTTCCAAAGAGGACAGGTACCACTGTGTCTGGGGAGCTGTGCCTGAAGGGAATTGCTTTGTAACTCTATGGTGGACTTGAATAGGGGTGAGGCAGGAGGGTGAAAGAGGTAGACAGAGACACGTGTAGAGAGTTTAAGAAACAGAAAAGGGAAAAGGAAGAACTAGAGAGATTGGGGAACATTAAAACTCTTAGGAAAGCAAGCCATCCAGCAAGCAAACAGACAAATAGGAACTGGAATAGACAAACTCAAGACACAGACTTGTCAAGGGAAATCACAGAGCCATCATGACCAGTACAAAGACTGGAGAATGGTGCAGACTTTGCCATGAGCCCTGGATTTGTCATTAATGTTTGCAGTAATCCCACGGAAATGGTACTATTGTCAATTTCATGTTGTAGTAAAAATGATGTATATCTAGAAAGCCAAAAAACATTATCAAAGGTCACACAGCTTTATAGTGAGTCAGGCTAGGACCTAGATCCACTTGATGCTATGTTTAGTCCATGCAAAGGACTTAGGTCCACTTGATGTTATCTTCAGTCCATGCAAAGGGGCTCTGAACTTGGGACCTGAAGTATGGCAAACTATCTGTGGGCTACCTGTACCCTGATTCTGAGAGACACAGCAGTTTCCATTATGCCTCTCATTCATGAATTCAGTATTAGATAAGAGGCTTTGAGCTACAAGTAACGGAGAACTTTTTTTCATGAGTAGAAGCCAGAGATACTACTCAATCACATTAAATGGGGGCACCTTTAGATCTTCTCAACTCTTTGAGAAATAGGCAACTTCCACCTGTGGGTCTAATTCAAAGTGGAAACAGGGGGGAAGGGCAATACCAGAGTAAACTGGTTTGTCTTCCCTGTTTACTTCTGCAGAAGACTATGTGTGGCTGTCCATATTCCTAGCTGCAAAGGAAGCCATAATGTGATTATTGAGTCTTCCAGTCTCTAGGACAGACTGCATGGGAATTTCACTGGGGAGCCAGTCTGCTATATTCCAACAAGTCATCCCACCTGTGACCTTTACCTGAAGAAAAGACAAGTTACTTCTTTAGTAGTTGTAGGGATATCCTTGACCCAAGGACCCATTCTGAGTTGACCTGATATAGGACTATGGGGGAGGCAGAATGCTCACTCCATCCCTATTTTATGTTGCTGGAAATGATATGAACTAGTTCCACATGTCGTGTCTTGGAAATCAAGGCCAATCTGTCAGCTCCTGGGGAGCTTGTTTTCTCTGTAGCCACCTGCATGGCTCACATCCCAGAGGAATAGCTGATTAGATCAGCAAAGAAATAGAGAAAAGCTGTCAAGGGTGTGCAGGAGGGAGGGGTGTGAAACTGACAGAATTTTTCAAAATATTTTACTGATTTGGAATACACACGAGAGAAGAAATATAAGCAATAGCAATAAGAGGCTCAGAATAAGGGGTCCGGAGAGCCTGCCTGTGTTTGGATTAAAGACGTCTTTAAACCAGTGTCTCTTAGTTGCCCACAAATGGGGTCTTTGTAAACACCTTTTTCACCTAACCATGCTCCCTACTGAGATTTCAATGTCACCAATGCATTAAGTACCACGCTCCTTTTATGCAAAGTCCAGCATGCTGTGTGTCTGTACTTCTACATAAAAGGCATACAATATATTTTCTAGTTTAGAGGAGACATTGCTCTTATGTAGAATGAATCAGGGACAAAAGCTCTTTTTGCCTGGGGAGGAAAGAACTGGCCTTTTCCTTCATGTTTAGATCTGCTTTCTGAAGGGAGTTAGAGCAGGTGGCATATTTTGAGCACCTACTATGTGCCAGGCACCTAGACAGGCACTTCAGATTCATCTCCCCACTTGCTGCTTATAGCAGTTCCAAGTCGTCAGCCCTGGGCCCTGTTTCACAGTGGAGGCCATTGGGATTCAGGGTGTGTGTGTACACTCCTGCCAGAAGAAAGCTGCTTTGTCAGGGACAAGGAGCTTACCCTGTTTCCATTCTGGTGTGTATTCAGAGCAGGTAGCATGGGATGAGTCTGGTGGGAGTCCGCAGTGCTCCTCCTGGTGGATAAAAACTGGCCCTAAAGGAGAGGCAGCCCAAGTAAGCATCACGACAGAGGCAGCAGCTTTTACTGATGTGCCTGGGTCAGCAACGGCAGACTTCAGTAACAAAAGAAGCCCTAACCTTGGTGGTCACTACGACAGAGCTCTCGTCATGCTGTGGCTTCACACACTGCTCAGTGTATATTGGAATCAAGTCATCTGGAGACTACATTTCCTACCTCTAGTGCCTTCATTTTAACATGTGTTTCCTCTGTCCCTGAAGGAAGAGAACAAGAAAAATTATGCACAGCTAAAGTGTGAAACATGCCACCTCTGTTGTCATATTGACCTGAAAAGTTTGAATTGCCAATCTGGAACAACCTAGAGTCAACTGGGAAGAAGGGAACCTTATCTGAAAAATTGCCTCAATCAGATTGGCCTGTGGCCATGCCTGTGAAAGACTGTCTTGGCTGATGATTGAGGAGGGAAGGCCTAGCCCACTGTGGATAGCACCATCCCTAGGCAGGTGAGACTGAGCTATATATGTAAGCCAAGTGCATGAGCTATGAGTAAGCCATGGATTCTATTCTGGGTTCCTGTCTTGAGTTCTTGCCCCAACTTCTATCAGTGATGAACTATTAACTGGAAATATAAGCTGAAACAAACCTTTCCTCCACCAAGTTGATTTAGGTCATCGTGTTTACCAACAGCAATATAATCAAACACATATCATTGGCCTAGACAGATCATATGGCTGAGTCTAACAGCAAAGGTGTTAGGGAAGTGTAGTTTTTTTGTATGCCTAGACCATGAAGAGTGGGGAGCACTTCCTGCAGTGCCGAGAATGACCGTGAGGACGCTGAGAATGAAGATAGTAAATCAATTTCTCAAGTTTCAGTTGCAATTAATTTTTCTGTTGCCTTTTTCTCCAAAGTATTCCAATTATCCCTCCATCTGTATCTCATCATGCTGTCTGGTAAACCCTTATTGGTTGGCCCAACTGAAATCAACACCCTTGTTGGAAGGAGTGTATTGAATGGGAGAACTACAGCTATTTATTAGAGGCCTCAGTCTCTACATGCTAGTTACCTTGGCAGGTACGTGGAACAAGCCAAGTCTCCTAAGGTGGCAGTTCTACCAAAGGGGCCGCTGGCTTGCCTCAGGGTTAATGGGCCATTCTGAGAAAACTCTGTGGTAGAGCCGAGCACTTTAGCTGCTTGTTAGCTGGCACTCTGGTTTAGAAAAGAGAGCAGAGAAGCTTCTAGGAGATAGCCTGTTAGCCAGTGACCTAATAGAGGTATGTCTTAGCATATGTAGAATGTGTATGATGTATTCTTGCCCATTATAGAGCTTTGATGACCCTCTATGCTATTGATTCCTGGCAAGACATGTCCCCAGTTCACAGTCAGGAAAGCAGTCTTCCTAGTAACTCCTGAATAAGCAACCCATATCTTCTCTGGGTGCGTGTTGTGCTGGGCCTGGGAGTTCAGCCTTCTTATCACCAGGCTCCGAACACGATCCTTCAGGTGTCCTCAAATTGGTGGAGCTTAAAAAATGACAGCCATTTGCAATTGAGTATAATTGGGTATTATTAAAATAGCATTCTAAATTTTAATCTTTTGCATTGACTTTTTTTTTTTTTAATAGCTTCTCTTTTCACTAAAAATTCTGAGCCAGGCTCACAGACATTTAATTTAAATACTGTCAGGCAAGACTGATTTCTGTTCCAGCATGGCCAAATTTTTTTCTTTGTAGAAAAGCTTTTTAATGTGAGGTTTTTTTTCTACCAAGATTTATGTTGTTGTCTGGGGGTGCCTATGTTATCACTACACTGATGTCGTGGTGCCAAACAAGGCCACTATTGCTACCCTCTTTTCATGTGCTCTTTCACTATAAAAATCTCTTGCCGAGGCTCCCAGGAGCTAGTTGCGAAAGATGCTTTTCTGTCACTACTCAGCTGGCTCCTGCTTTTTATTAGCTTGCTCTGCATCCTTGCAGCCAGTTAGTCTTCATGAGCTCACTTATCTTGAGCTAAAGTTGGGAGAATGGAGATGGAGGGCTGACCATGAGTCTTGGTAGATGGAGGGTACTGAAGGATGTTAAGGAGGCCTGACCATGAGTCTTAGGGCTCAAACTTGACATGGCTTGAGTTTGCTTTTCCATTTGTTATAAAATTTACATAGCCTGTGAGAACATTGACTTTCACGCCTGCACACTGGTGCATCTTTCCCATGGATCCTATGGGGTCTTCGACTGAGGTGTGATGCTTAGGGCTTCAGTTAAAAGCGTGGTCTCTTTTCCTCTGCTCTGGAGTCCTCAGCACAGCCTACCAGCTCTCAGGCTTAGATACACATTAGCATTATCTAGGGAACCTCTGACAGGCCCAAATCCCCAAACCTTGCTCCGGCCCAGTGATATTCTAATCTGAGGGTGCATGCTTGTGGTATCTTAGAAAATTCTCTCCAGGTGAATCAGATGCATGCAGGGGTTGAGAAGAACTCTCAGTCCTTGGGGTTGCCTGAGGCCTGAATACACTTTCCTTTTGAGATCAGAAGAATTCTGTTTCATTGCTTGTGGGCACAGACCCAGATCTCTCATCAGTGGTAAGATGGGGTTTTATCTTTTCTGGATGCCTAAGAGAATGTGGAGAAGAGGCTGTGGTGAGAAGCTACTTGGTGGGTTGGACCATGAGTCATTTTGAGAGCTCTGTATCTTCACTCCCAACTTGAGGGCTCTCTCTCTCTCTCTCTCTTTTCTCTTTCTCCCTGTCTCCTTTCTTCCTCTCTCCCTCTTTCTCTCCCTCCTTCCTTCCCTTCCCCTGCCTCTCTCATGCATGTGGGTGTGCCTATGCAGAGGTCAGAGTTCAGCCACAATTTTCACCCCACAGGAGCTGGGTTATTTGACATTTGAATTGTAGCTTACCTGAGCTTGGGTTCTGTGTCAAACGCATATTTCAAAACTAAGCACAAAAAATTAAAATTAGCATTTAAAATGAGTATATATTGAAATGATATTTTGGATTTATTATTTAAAATATTATTGAAATTAGATTTGCTTTATTCTTTTTGTTTGTGGCATACTATTAGAACATTTAATAATATCTGGTTTTATGTGATTGTTGTATTTGTATCAGGCAGCATCTACTAACCTCTCACTCAATATTCAGTGTGTGTTTCCCATAGAAGTGGGCTTAGTGTTTCTGTCACATGAGAAGTTAAGGACAAGGACCACAATGAATCATTCAGGTCTCCCAAACACCTGCCACTGAAAGGGTGCTGCACTCATCAGGGGACTGAGAAATGTTTTCTTACATTGTGGATGATGTCTGATAGTTGTGGTGATGAAGATGATAACGATAAAGATGATGATTTTTCAAGGAAGCTGAAGTGATATATTGGGGCTTTATTATTAGTTATAAAATATAGAAGATGCGATTATTACATTTTTTGGAAGAAACATCCTCAAATACATCTTAATTTTTTTATTAACTTTTATGTGTAATAACCATTGGCCTAGGGAGCAGAAACAACTCCAATCACTTTTGCTTAGAAGTAGAGTGAATTTGAAAGCATCTTACAGTGGGTAAAAATGTGCAGTGCAGTTTTGCCACAGACTGGGACTCAGCAATGGGGATGGAGATGTGGGTAAAGGGACATAGGCCACATCATAGTATGTAAACACTGAGATATTTCCAAGTTGATATTGATACCAGGTAAGAAAAGAGCATCCTGGAGGGAGAAAAACGGCAAAGGGGCGTGGGTGCTGAGCAATGGCGGCAAGTGAAGCTCTCATAAGGAAGCCCCTGTATGAAAATAGCAATTGACTAGTGTCTGAAGAATGTGAGCAAGCCTCTTGGAGCTTACTTTCTTTGTTTCAGCAACTCACCTAGTGTGTTTCTTTCCTTTGGTCATTTGTTTATCAAATGCGTGAATGGAGCCTTACTCTGTACTGCAGACAGTGGTAAGACAGACATGGGCACCACAACATTCTGAGGGACTCCCTGCTTGGTTTCTGAACCAACCACACATCACTTGTTAGTGTAGCAGTTAGACACATTTACATATCACCCTCTTCTCCCCAGTAAGCAACACACTAGCAGCTGCAGAGTGGTTCCTTAGTATCCCAAAGAGGCACAGGCCCATCTCATCTGAACTGTTCTCTGGTATATACTCCACTGCACCTGGTCATCCTGGAGAGAGTCCTCAAGAGGAGCCCAGGTCCTCAAGCAAGTGGTATAAGGCTGTGGGCATTATTTTGAGCCCCAGAAGTGTTGCAATTACATTAGAATATGGAAGTTGGTTTGAGTTTATGCACAAAGGTGTGTGTGTGGGGGGGATGGAGAGAGAGGGTAGCAGGGAGGGAGAGCGAGAGATGGTTGGTTTGTAGTGGTATAGTTTGCTCTACCAAACTACAAACATTTAGCAGACCATTCTTGATGGGACCTGTGGTTTGCTCACATTGTTTGTTGAGAGAAGAATCTATACCCCTTTGTGAAAAGCAGCTGAAGTTCACAGGATTTTCTTGCTGCGCTGTGCCACTGCTGTTTTCATTTCTGGAACTGGTGAGCAGGCCAAGATGCTCTCTGAACATATGAGGCCATCCTGGCACTCCAGAGAAGAAGCAGAGCTGAAATGGTTTTGCTTTAGGGCAGCTGATAAGTGTGTGCTCTCTATAAGCAGTTTCATCCTTCCATGTTGAAGAGACCCAGCTCTGTTGGTCTAACTAGACTAACACGTGATCATTGACGTGTTCCCTCTACGTATGTGTGTGGAGAATGTATACACATGTATATGCAGGTTCTTACATCTGTAAAGGTCAGAGTTCATGTTGGCTGTCTTCATTTATTAGTCTCCTCCTCAGTTTTTGAGACAATGTCCATTACTGAACATTGAATTCACAAATTGTCTACAGTAGCTGGCCTGCAAGCTCCATGGCTACCCCTGCCTCTGCCCCCTGCTGTGGGATTACAGGCACATTGCTTTCCACGTGGGTCCTGCTTGCTTGTGCAACATGCACTTTATCCGCTGAGCCATCTCCTCCACCTCACTGGTTCATTGTTAATGGAGTCCTGTGTCTCTTTGCATTCATTTGGATTTTAGAAGTCAGAATCAGGCTGTATTAAATGGCTTTCTTCTGAGTTGTTGATTTTCTTCTTTTAATTTTTCTGTTTCTCTTCTTTTGGTCCTCCTGACTTCCTTATTGTCACCCTATGGATATATGCAAATCTGCTCTGCATCTGTTTCTACAAACTGTCTACCTACTGACACCCTACCCCTAGATCTTTCTGTGTCCCCTGCTTGAGAGTAGGCAGATGGCAGAGCTTCCACCCTGTCATGCAGGGACACAGGTGAAGGCAGCTAATGTCCCAGCAACAGGTGGGGAGGAGGTTTCTGAGCTGAGTTAGTAGGAGACATCAAATTCTCAGTGTCCTATGGGCAGAACACTAGTACTGTACAGCAACTGGCTCAGCTTGAAGCACTTGACCAAGCCAAGGATAGTGTTGGGCGAGGGTGGGAGTTGTGACATTTAGGGCATATTTACATTGCTTCATGCCCCCAATCTCAGTTACAAATGAGGCCAAAACCTCATTTGATGCATTGCAACTTCAAGTATTCTTCTGTCTCCTCCTTTACTGGACTCTCATCTTCAAATCCCAAATTTAGAGAGAGCATCCCTCATCAGTGTTCTCACAGCCACAGCTCCCTGGCTCATCAGTTTTATACTTGTTTGTATAATCTGTCTCACACATTGAGCTCTTTCTTTCTTGACAGTAGAGCCTATGCTGTTTCTCAGCATGCATCTACAATCCTGAAGAGTGACTGGTACTATCAGTGTAGATGTGATTGGATCTCATTTTAGTGTACAGTATCATTTAATTAATTATAGACCTCTCTCAGTCATCTATCGAATGAAAGACACTAGCAGTTTGGGTAAACCAAATGATCAGACAATCCAGAACATATATTTTAAGGCCTCAAAGCACTGCCCAGGAAAATTTGGGAGAGGGCACAGGTCAACTGTCTTCTCAATCCCAACTCAAGTGCTATTTGAGTACCAATAATTAAGAAACGCCCTTCACTGCCTCCCTCTTCAGTATCATTTCATTTGCATAGGTTACTTAGCAAAGACAGGGATGGTTGTTTACGGAAATAGACATGTATCATTGACCCACTCTTGCCAAGGTGTCATATATCATGGAGCAGTGCTGTCTAGATTAGATTAGACACGAGGATGAGGGGGTTATTGCTTGTTACTATGCACTCCATTCCTCGTACTCAGACTTGCTGCCAGTCAGCGTTAAAGGCCTGGGAAAGCACCAAAGGGGTTGATCTAGGCCAGCATGGGATTCCAAAATGACCCCAGGGAAACCGCATGTGATAAGTGAGTTCTCTGAGGTTCATGCCTGTGGCTGGCAGGCATACTGTCCAGGACAGCAAGGCACTGCGGTGAAGCCAGTGTGTTGCTGCATTCCTTACTTTAAGTTCCATGTGACTTTACATGTTGAAGAGGAAACTGGACTAGCTGAACTGGCAATAGGGCTAATGATGCCAGCCAGCATTGTCCTCCATCCCTGTGCCACATAACTGTTCACGCTCAAGTCCTGATGTGAAGGGTATTCCTTTTGAAGGGTGTGGAACCTGAGCCCTCCTTGTTAGGGTCATTTTCCCAAGGTCATGCAGGTAGCAGGTGGTGGAACTGAGATTTCATGATGTTCTTGCCATTTGCTTTGCCCATAAGCCCTACTACCTACACAGCCAGCTGCCTGTCCTGGACTTGACACTGGCTGGTGGCCGTGTGAATACTGAGTTGTAACAATCCCCGCAGATATACTTTCTGGGAAATGGGGATATTTCTGGATCCCTACTGTTGAAGGAAATTGAGGAGACTGAAGGAAGAAAGGTGACCATCAGGGTTTAAGATCAGAGGAGGATGTTTTTGCTGCTCTTCCTTGCTGATTCCTGGAGTATCTGGGTCCTGGCTGACAGCCAACATTTTTTCAAAGGTGCCTGTTAACCAAAGCCTGAACTTTGGTAATCCATTTATCTGTGGGAGCTCTGGACCCCCAGTAATCCTCAGAGGCTGACAGGTGAATGGTAAGGCAGGTGGGGATGGCACAATCTTGTCCAAGGAAAGTATAGAGCTGTTATGTTCCACTATGGTTGGAGGGTACAGAGCATGCCATAGCTTCTAGGGAGTATTGTGGCCTGTGTGATTTCTAGTCTCTCCCATTGTAAGAAATTCTGGGTTCTTTGTCTTTTTTCTTGACTGTGTTAGTGTGTAAACAAAGTGTCTACAGCTTTTCGTCATCTATCTTCAATCTGCTGAGAAGGGAGTGGGAGGAGCTAAACATTAGAAAGAAGGAAAGCAGAGGCTACCCAGGTGCACAAGGGAAGGAGGGAAAACAGTTTCTTTCTTATTAATCCTAACTTGGGGAAATAATAACAACAGCAAGTTAACCAGGGGGTTTCTGTGTGTTTTGGGGGGAATGTTCCTGGACCTCTGCTGAGCCCCAAATCCCCTCATGCAAAATTCCCTTATATAAAATAGCACAGAACCTATGTGCACCCTTTCTTGGTGACTTAACAATATGTGACACAATATAGCCACTTTGGAAAAACTTGTGTATTTTTTTTTTCACAAACAAAGTTGCAACTGCTTTTTCATATTCTTCTGTGGTTTTGTTCTGTAGTTCCTGAAATTGAAGATGGAAGAATGATTATGTCGTATTAACAATATTAACGTATGGCCCTATTCAGAGTTCTACCGTAGCAGCACTTTCTTTTAGGCACTTTATGTTACTATGCTATTTTTGCATGTAATTGTGTGTGCGCACATGCATGTGAGTGTACAACACTGTGTATATGTGTAGGTCAGATGACAGCTTGAAGGAGTTGGTTCTTTTTCTCCTGGGGATTGAACAGAGGTTTGGCAGTAATGTACCGTTCTCTGACAAGCCATCTCACTGTCTCAGAGGTGCATTATCTTCTTTGATAGCTTAAAAATCTTCATGAGTGGAGTGTTAAATTTTTATTATTGTTACAGAGGAATACATTTGGACACAGACAGGTAAAGGAACTTTCCC
Source organism: Psammomys obesus (assembly GCF_907164565.1). NCBI lineage: Eukaryota > Metazoa > Chordata > Mammalia > Rodentia > Muridae > Psammomys > Psammomys obesus. Next base: position 26,740,320 of record NW_026590062.1, read on the forward strand.
CAGTCACATTTTCATTAGCGACAGAGCCAGGATTAGACTTCAGAAGTTAGAGTTGCAATCCGAGAGTCTCGTTCTTAGTACACTTTCTCTGCCATCGCTTTGTGGGGAATTAGAGAACTAATTCAGTGTGGGAGACCAAAGTGTGCTTTATTATATGAGCAGAAGAAGATCATTTTGAGCCAATTAGATCTGCTATAACAAGAACACCAGAGCCTGGAGAATGTAAACATTAGATATTTGCTTCTTATGGTTGTGGAATCTGGGAAACCCAAGATCATGGTGCAGACAGAATTAGTGTGTGGTAAAAGCCAGATACCTTCTTGCTATATACTTCTTGGCCCATCTTATATAAGGTCACTAAGTCCATACCTGAGGCTCCTCCTTGTGATCCAGCCATCTTCCTTTGGTCCCACCTCCTAATATCACTGCACTGTGGCTTGGGATCTTACGTATGAATTGGGTGAGGTATATGTATTCTGTCCATTGCAAGAACCAGTCACTTTCCAAGTGATCCAGGTTAGCTTCGTGATCCAGTATGAAGGGTGTGTGTGTAATAAATTTAGTATTAAAAGTACAATCGTAAGTAATTGGAAGCCCAATTCCTAATTAAATCAAATCTTTTTTCCTCTTTGACAATCTCTAACACTCATGAGTTCTTATTACTATTTATGTCTGTAAATGTATATATTTCTCATTACTTTTGATGCTCCTTTTATCAATGAATTTTTCACCTGGTTATAAAGGTTAAATTAAAGAAGATAAAATAAAAATAAAAGGCTGAGTTGGCCACCAGCCTTTGGCTGCTGTTTTCTTTCAGGACCATGGACAGGACCCAAGGCATTAAGCCTGAGATTTTAATTCCATTTTTAATCCTTGCCACTTTTCTAAGGCTATGGGAAGTATAGTGTCCTTGTCTTGTCTTCTGGCATCAGAATGTGTGGTATTTTTAGTAGTTTATGAAGATAATATACATAGGGATAATAATGTCCCTACTTCCTGTATTCTTATTGGGACTCGACTGTCAAGAATACTGTCTCCACCTTCATCATTATTATCACCATCATTACTTCCACAAGTGCCACTTCATCATCAGTCTCACGTTATTGCCAACAACAACTCTGTCATCATTATCATCAACAACAACATGCCTACCACCCCACCCAACTCCACCATCAATACCACTATCACCAACTCTTCAATTACCATAACAATTACCATCGCTAATATTATTTTCATCATCATTGCCACTATCACCAGCACCAGCTCCATCATAACTGCTTCCAATACCATCTCTACCATCATTCTCACTATTACCTCTACTCCCACCAGCAACAGAAGCATTGATATCATCATCACTAGTATCGTGCCCACCATCTCATAATCACCATTATTGCCAATGCCAGCTCATCATAACTGTCTTCAAAACTACCTCCACTATCATCATCACTCTTATTGCCATCACTAATGCCATCACAAAAACCATCTCATCCTCCAGCAACAACACCAGAATTTTCACCACCACCTCTACACTATCGTCTACAAACATATCTATTGTAAGCACTTAATCTGTGATAGGATGTAAGGTACATGCTTTATTATCTGCCATGTATTATTACCATGCTTATTGTCAGCTTAGTATTAGTTGTTTTTATACATTCATCTCAAAGACCTATTATGAAGCCCTACTTTGGGATCCAGTTAATTGGACACATAGAAACTTAGAAAAAAAAAAAAACAGAATAGTATTCTTGTTTTGTGGGAGTGGCAAATGTGGTAGGAAAAAAATACATTGATCATCCAATGATGATTAGGACCATGGAAATAGAAAGGATGGAGATGATGGCAACGCATAAGGCGCTCTCTGAAGGAAGAATGACTTTCATATTTGTAAACCATGTGACGTCTGGAGAATGAGTGAAGGTCTGATCTTGCTATCACTGCTGGACATTCTCTGTTCCAGGCTCTGAGCATTGGGTTGATAGACCCCTGTACTCAGAAATGAGGAATGAGACCCTTAAATCAGAGAGCCACTCTCTTGGATAATACAGGCCAGATGAAGGCCAATCTCAAGAAAGCATGTGAGGTCATATGAATGAGGTCAAGTTCAATATGCAGTGCCAGTGATTTGGCTTCATATCACAAGCCAGAAAAAGCCATAAAGGATTGTGAGTTAGAAACTTACCTGGGCAGACGCTTTATTTAGGTGACACTACTTTTGCTGTAGAAGATGACCTGAAGATAAGAAGGTCCATGGAAGGGTTGCAGAGATGGCTTGACAGCATGAAGGCATCTGCCGCTCTTAGAGTGGACCCAGGTTCTGCTCCCAGTACCCACATGATGTTGCATGACCATCTGCAATTCTAGTTCTTAGAGGATCTGACACCTTCTTCTGGCCTTTGCAGACACAAGGCATGCACATGATGTGCATTCATGAATGCAGCCAAGAACTTACCATATACAATATAAATGGATACTAAAAAGACCTATGGAAACAAAGCAGGCATGCACAGTGAATCACAGTCAAAGCCGCCTTAGTATCTGTGCAGAGATGAGGCAGAAAGAAGTGAGGATAAAAGTCATTAGATAGTGTGTTGATTATGGAAAGTTTGGAAATGGGCTCCAGTAGGCATTCACTGCTAGTTCATTTGGAGGCAGTTGAAGCTGGCCTGATGTTTCATCCATTTCTCTCCATTCCTGCTTATTCTCTTCATGGAAGCAGGAACAGGAGCCTTATTAATGTCATTCTCTGGACTGGTCAGCTGCCCAAGATCAACGCTCCCCAAAGCCAGAGCGCATGACTGCCAAGTGCTATTTCTGCAATTGGGGTGGTTCTGTTTGCATTCGTTTCCCAGTCATGACTGATCTCTTCAATTCCCTGTGCTGAGGTTAGGCACTGCTGGATGGCAGGGTCCCATTCCTGGAGCCCCAGTTACTGTGGAGTGAAGGAGGGGAGAGATGCAGCTGGCTCCAAGAAAAATATTAACTTGACATTTAGCAAAAGGGTGAACTGGTTTATTGCACTGCAACAATGAGGTGTTTGCATTCTGAGTCTGCTTCTGCTTTCCTCTTCTTGGTGGTCTTTCCAGGATGTGGTCTTGACTATGTAAATCAACATGATAATGAAATGAGGCACCTATTTAGTTCAAAGTCTATTCCTACCATCCCCCAGTCCCCTACCTCACACACACAAAATCCTCAGGCTTTTAATTGCTTTAGAATTTTAAAAGCTTTAGAATTGCTTTTTTTTTTTTTTTTTTTTTTTACATTTTCTTCCCTGGTATTCCTGAAGTTGTAGCCCAACCCAAACAACCTGTGCAATTAGGTATGTTGTTGTAATAGGATTTCTTGTGTTCCTTCTGCTGTCTCCATCCTGTCCTGGATTTCCACTTGTATGCAAGAAGGAACACAGATTGAAGTGTTAAATACATGAAGAGTAATTAGACCAAAATGTCTACCAAGACTACATAGTTCTTTCACATTACAGGACCTTTATTCCTTTATCATTTCACAGTGGCTAATTGAGAGAGAAGGCAGGTCCTATTCTAGGGAAGAAAGCAAAGCCTTAGGCTCTTAGATACTGACAATGTGCCAAGTTTCATATTACTCTTTGATGTCTATAAACATCCTCCCAGAGAGTTTAACTTGTCACTAACAGAAAAATTCAACTTTTAGCAATCAGTTCCCAAGTGAGACCATTTCCTTCTTTGTTGAACCATGCTATTCTGAAGATAAAGACTTTATCTTCCATGTTGGCAGAAACCCCATGGTCTGTTGGAATGTATCTATCTCTATTGAGTCTTCAAGATGTCTATAGTAATGCCTAAGCCATAGTCTTTGTGTGTGTGTGTGTGTGTGTGTGTGTGTGTGTGTGTATGCATAGGGATAGGGTGGGTATGTGTGTGGGAGCAAGTACATGATTCATACATATGCAAGCAGAAGCCAGAGGTCAATGTCAATCGTCTTCCCCTATGACTCCATTTCTGAGACAAGATCTCTCATTGACTAGCTCACCATTTTGGCTAAACTGGCTGGCCAGTAAACACCATGAACCTACTTTCTTTCCCCCATGTTTAGCACTACAGTTCTAAATGTTCACTCTTGTTCCTACACCTGGCTTTTATGTGGGTGCCAGGGATCAAACTCAGGCTTTCATACTTGTGCAACAATCTCTTTACTCATGAAACAATCTTCCTAGCCCCAACACACTTTATTATTTCTTTTTTTTTTTAAGGGACATATGCGTATTAGAATAGAGTTGACCTTACTTGATCTGTATTCTCACTTTAATATCATGTTGATCCTCAGGGAAAACCTTTTCAGATTATTAAATTCTCATGCTAGTGAGGACCTTAGACATTGTAGTACAAAGGCTACAAAATGACTGAACACCAGAATTCCCTGGGGTTTTCTAGCTTGGACTGACTGAATTAAAATGTGTACAGTTGACAGTTTATTTTTAGCCACCACTCTTTCTTCTATTGTTTGGGAACAATGATCTGGTTTATCTACCCGTTCTCGGGCAGAGGAGCATTTACAATGAAATTTCCCCAGTAGGGGCATTTTTGACTGGCCTTCACTTCCTTCCTCACAGTTAAGAGTTGTCCTTCTGTTTCTAAGGAACAAGATTCTTGCTTACTCAAGGTGATTTCTCTAATGTTCTCTTCTCTTTCTAAAACTCAAGGGGTAGTTCCTGTTGGCGAAGGGAATAACAGAAAACATTCAATTTCTGATACATTTGTACACACGTCTGCTGAGAAGCTCCATGTTCTGTATCCCTTCATCACCTCTGGTAATTATCTGATGATGAACTTTAAGTACTTCAATGGATAGAATGCAGAGTGTCAAGCAGAGTAGCATCATGGGGCCTCTTAATTCTGAAAATTCATAACAAATATAGAAAGACATTAAGTGACCATGAACCTTTATATGTTACTTGTGCCTCTGACAGTTGGGTTCTTTATGACCAAAAACGATGGGTGTGAGCCTTACTGCTAACCTGAATCAATGCCTGGTTCTCCATCTCTTGTTGTTCTCTACCCAGGTGTCCTCAATTTTCTCTCTGTTATTTGTACATCTCTGAACCAGAACATAGGATGGCTAGACAACAAGAGCATCCAGGTCTGCTGAGCTATGTTAACTGTAGGACTTCAGAAGTATAGAGCACTGGTTGCCACTGGGACACCCAGTTCCTTCCCCAAGTTTTCCTGGTATCTTGGCCCTGATCAGTTTCTGTGTCACCTTGAGGTGATAGAGGCTGGATGTTGAGACAACAGAGCCACAGTATAAACAGGCTTTGATCCTTGCATCATTTCTTTTCAAAGCCATAATCTTGGAGAAATATCGACACAAGGGGACTTTGCATGATTAAGAAATAAGAATTAGGAGCTAGAGAGATGGATCAGCAGCTAAGGGCACTTGTTGCTCTTGCAGAGGACCCAGGCTAGTTTCCCAGCACACACATAGCAGTTTGTAACTGCCTTCAACTCTTGTCCCAGTGGATCCAACACTTTCTTCTGCCCTCTACAGGCACGAAACACAGACATACATGTATCCAAATATCCTAATACATAAAATGAAAATAAATCTAATTTTTTTAAAAAATAAAACAAGGATTAAATCTGAAGCCTTGATGTTTCTGGGGTTTCTTTGTTTCCATTGTATAATCTTGCCTCCCCTGATCGCTGCTGTTGGTATCTGCCTGTGGCGGACCTCATGGGTGAATCTTTCAATTCTACTATTTGCAGGTTGTTTCTCCTCTTAAAAACTGAATGGAACTAGACCTTTCCTTTCCAGGAATCCTCTCAAGCTGCAGTAATGATTTACTGAAGCAGAAAGAACATGGTTATTTTGAGTCACAAAAGAAATAAAAAAAGCAAAACAAACTTAGAATGGTTTCCTTCTCTCCTAAAAAGTAATTAAAAAACAGGCATATGGACAGGGGAAAAAAATAACCAACAACACTGCCTGATCTGGTGTGGATGTGTTCCTGGAAAGTATTAATTACACGCTTTTGCCATTTAAAAATATTAATTCAGATGCACGCAGCTTGCAAAGCTCTTCTTGCTCTGTCTGCTGGATGACTCGGGACAAAGCTGGCTGTGAATTAACTGATTAATAACAAGCTGTGCTATGCATGTTTTCACTGACAATATCCTTGGGACGGCCTCTTGGAGCCAGCCTTCTGCTTGTGGGAGAATTGGTTTCCTCCTTAGGGAAATTGTACACCAAACAGAGTTATCTCATCTGCTCCTTTTTCTGGAAAGGCAAAAGTTGCTTATTTGAAATTAGATGCAAAATGTGTTGACTTAGGAGGCCATTTGACACATGTGGTATACAGAAGAACGTGCAGCGTGAGGTACTACTGTCCATCAAAACTTAGCACCTGTTGAAAGACTCTCCCTGAGTGATGCTTATCTTTCAGGGGTAAAGGGTATATCACCCCTGGAAGTGGTTGATTAAAGAGAACCACCCAGGGACCAGAGGAATAGCTCTATGGGTTAAAGCACTTGCTGGCAAACCAGATGACCTGAGTTTGAGCCCACATGGTGGAAGGAGAGAACTGATCCCCACAACTTGTCCTCTGACATCCACATGCACACCATGACACTCTCTCTTCTGCACAAATAGATACATGTAAGTGAAGAATTAGAAGGGGAACACCTTGCCTCAAGGGGGCAAAGTATGATAGGATCTGTGATTTGACGTACAGAGTTCCTGGGAGGATGGGATATAGGTCACGTGGGTTCACGTGGGTAGGAGGTGGTTCAGCTGACTTTGTATGAGTGTAACTGAGTGCTGGCATGGCTTTCATCCCAACAGCCCTGGAGGGACAGTGGAATGGGTTTGTGTGGTGAAAGATTTATATTTTCACGGGCCGAGCAGTAAGCACCTGCCTTGCTATATCCTCGAGGTCTTCTGGGATTAATTTCTTTTACATTAAATCCAAGATTTCCAAAGGTTTTAGAACAGTGTATGGGTTTTTCTCCCTATTCCCAGGCTGGATCTTTGTCATGTTCTGTACAGGAAAGTGACCTGTCTTCCATCCTAAAATGGGGCTGGTCAAGAAGGAGATAGAAAGAAGGTAGGGTGTGAATCAGGAGATCTGTACATTCTTTTCCAGGTCATGGTATGGCTGGAGGCTGGAGTAGGCAGCCTGCTGAGGCTATAAGATGTGTATGACCAGAGTTTGACTCAAAGGTACAGAGCCCTGGACACTTGGAGTCCTCCTTTCTTCTCCACATTTGCCCAGGGTCTCAGCCTCAGCTTATCATCCAAAGCCACATGTCAATGAGATTTTTCAGGGATTGTCCCCTCTGCAGAATGTTTACACAGAGAGTCTGCTGCAGTAATATGTAACTTGAACAGTAGTGATATAATACAAATTCTCTCATTTATTTCCCTTTGCCCCCCCTCTCTTTTTCTCTTTCTCTCCTTCTCCCTTCCTCCTTCCCTCCTTCCTTTCTTCCTTTCTTCATACTCATCCCCTCAACATCATCTCACTGGGTACTCATGGCTGACCAGAAATTTGCTATGTAACCCAGGCTAGCCTCAAACATATTGCAGTTTTCCTACCCCTATCTTCTGAGTACTGAGATTACAAGCGTGAGTTGCCATGCCTGGCAGATTTCTTTATCCTTCAGTATAGGTATCAGTCATGAAGGTATGGGTGGGGAAAGAGTGAGGAGTCTTTGTTGTAGTCCCTGATCTAGCTCATGGACAGTATTCACACACAAATTCATCTTGGCAAGAGGAAATGGTCAATCAGCATTGCTTGTAGTATACGGACCAAGAGAACCACTTGGCTATGCTCACCTTTCAAACCTTCCTTTTGGCTATCTAGAGAGCGGAAAGAATAAAGGCATTTGTGAGCATTACTGTTGACTTCTGTTTGAGGAAGGTGAGGGCTAAGGAAGGTTCAGGGGAGAGTTGAGGAGCCTGAGCTTCTTAGAATACATCTCTACCTTCAGTGGCTCTGAGGAGAAGGGCTGGTGAAAAAGAAAGCTGTAGCTGTAACTTGCCTGAAAGGAACTAAGAACTCTAAGTCTAGGACTTGCCATCAAGTGTGCAACTCACATCCCTGGTTGATTCAACAGCTTGTATCACTCCTAAGAATCTATATATGGGAATATGGGGTAGAGTGGTGTTCCACTAGTGCTCTGGGGACAGGAAGGAATATATCACAGAATTGTCAGCTTGTCTAGCTGGAACTGGCAAATACCAGGTTCATGAAAAGACCATGCTTCAATAAATAAAATGGAAAACCACAAATGAAAACACTGAGTGCCAATTTTACACTTTTGCCTACCCATACACTTGTGTTTACACACATATATTATGTACAGTTTTTTCTCTTTAAAAAGAGGGTTAGCTATGTGCTGTGTCTTATGTCAAGAAGCATGCCTCCAACCTCTATGAAGATATGGCCTATGATTCCAAGCACTTCCCTAGGAGAAGCAGAATGACAGGTGAGTTACACTCCACAGCATGGAGTAGTGGATGTTATGCCGGGAAAGAAGGTTTTCTTCACTGGAGCCCCCGTGACACCTGTATATCTTGAGAAACACATGGGCATGGAGTGCAGAGTCTAAGACCTGTGACTAGACAAGACCTTGGTAGTTCCTGCATGACACTGAACAGCACTTTGACCTCTCTAAGTCTCAATGTTCAACTCTGCATAGTGGGGATAGCTACTCTAGGCTATGAAAGTTCAAAGTGAGTGTGGGTCTGAAATGCTCAGTTCAATCACGGAAAAAGCCAATGAGATGAGACAGGAATCACTGATAACCTCAGATGAGGTCCTCATCTCCAGCAGAACTTCCCTCTCTGAACCTTCAATAGTGGAACAACATATCTAGTATAACATACTTTGGGAGGGTCTTAGTTAGGATTTTATTGCTGTGAAGTAACACCATGACTATGGTAATTCTTATGAAGAAAAACATTTTATTGGGGCTGGCTTATAGTTCAGAGGTTTAGTCTGTTGTCATTATGGGAAGCATGGTGGCATACAGACAGACATGGTGCTGGAGAAGAAGTTGAGAGTTCTACATCTCAAAGCATAGGCAGCAGGAAGAGAGAGAGACCCTGTGTGTGGCTTGAACCTCTGAGACCTCAAAGACCCCACCCTAATGACTCAACTTCCAGTTATTTGGCTGGGGTGTGGCAGTGGGAACTCTGAGGTATGGCACCAATATTTTGGGAAGCTGTTTTCATATATGGTGATATACAATGCAGTCGGAAAAAGGGATCTTTGGAAGCTTTTAAGCTCATCACATTATAAAATGTTCAATGTCCTTACCTTACTAAGGAGGGCATGAACTCAGAGTAGTAGCCTTATGTGCTCAGGAACATATAGCAAGTTAGTAGTGGCTGCACTAAAACTTGAATAATATCCAGCTGTCCTGTCCCAGAGTCTTTCCATCTTTCCATTTCCCTGCCTTTTCTCCCTAAGTGATTAGCATGCATCAAGCCCCTTCTACCTGTCAGTGTCCTACCTAAGCACTAACGTTCTTTGACCTGGTGGGAAAGATGCTCTTGGTGGTTTGGTTTGACACTTGGTATCATGAGTCTGGAAGAGTTGCAATAATTTGCTTCAAACTATAAGCTTTGGTAGATTCCAATCTCCAACAGAGACACTGGACAGTCTAAACCAGTGCTTTCCAAAATGAGGTGCTCAGAGTACCAGCATGGGCTGGTACTTTTTAAGGTTGCACACACTCTCATCAGAGTTGGATTAAGTCCTCTTGGTGATTCTGACATACACCCAGCTTTGAGCTGGTCTGCATCATGTAAACTGATAAACCTTCCAGGTTTGTTTCAGCTTTTCATTTCTATGCTTTGTAAATCAAATCACTGACTTCTTGCCAGGAGAGAAATTTTCAAGGTCATGGCCACTTCTTGGTAGCTCAATTTCTAGTGGCCTCTTTTGACCATGAGATTCTTCAGGAAGCTGCAGATTGGCAAATGTGCCCTGCCACCCAGCAGGGTCTCTGAGTTTGGAGGCGGCCTAATTGGTGTTGTTGAACCTTTTGGGGGCCAGAGGGGATTTTATGAATCCTGTCTGCTTTCATGCAGACTTGAGCAGTTTAACCCAGTCAAGTGGAAAATTAAAGAGACCAGAAAAGAAGGAGACATAACTCGAGACACCAAATGTTCATTGCAATTGGGGCACTTTCTGGCTTCTATATACTGTGCTTGCAAGACCATGAGGAGTGCTTCTGTTGTTTTCCTCTTGATTCACTAGGCTCTGTCTTGTGCTTTTCAAATGCCAGGCACTTTACTTTAGCAGTGGGTATATAAAGAAGCAATGTGGTCCCTGCCTACAGGGAACTCATTGTCCAGTGTGATGTCTGATGACAGTAATTTCTATCACAGAAAATGTAGTGGCTTTTAATTGATATGACCAAGCTACAAGATTGGGCCATGGAAGATTACATAAAATTAACCCTTGGATTGCTCCATTTCCAATGGGTGGCATCACACCCTGAGTGAGGCAGTGCTTCTGTGGTGGTGTGTGGAGTAGGCTCCCAGTACAGTAGGAGGCGTGTCTGATGAAGACTTTGTTGTTTAATGAACCATGCCACTGTGAACAGCTGTGGTGCAACACAGCCAGACAATTTTGCAAGCCAGATGATGTCTCCCGTGGATTGATTCAACTTTTATTTGATTAGCATGGTTCTCCAAAGGCAACTCTTCAAAACTGGGTGAGAAGTGAAAAATAGAATCACCATTCCAACTTTGCTTCTAACTTTTAATCCTTGGATGGCTTTTGTTTTCAAATCTTCAGATGATTCAGGGGATGGCTGCTACCCTGTTAGTGTCAAGAAAAGGCCAACAATAATCCAGTATCTGTAATAGCTATTAGTGTGCTGTGCATAAGACTCACACTGTCTTTGTTGATGAGCTTCCCTGTGGGTTTATAAGAGAGATGAATCAAAACCAAGACCATTCTTTTGCGAGTCCTCAAAACAGCAGGGCACCAGCTCGCCAAGCTGGCACATTCCCTTACACACCACCAAATGTAAGTGCACAGCTGAACGTCATGAATAGAAATGGGCTCCTTGTGAAACTTCCCATACCCTCATCTCTACCATTTTTGACTCTTAAGTGCCAGTCACCATTAATGCCATAAAAATCAAATAGAATAAAATGGAATGTCATTATATAGTGTGTAATACCTCGTTGGGTTACTATTGCTTCATAAAAGTAATTTCATTTTTGTGTCTATGATGTGGTAGTTCTGAACAACATTGTAAAAGCTGCTGATGAGGCTAATGTTCACTCGGGCTCTTTTATTTCACATCTAAAGAATCAAGGCACTGGTGTTTAGTTTGCATGCGAGTGTGAGATTTTGGACAGATGGTATGGGGACGTCCAGAAAGACTTGAGATCACCTGGATACAGGTGGAGTGGGTTTACCAGTAGTCCACACCAGCTGCAGGACAGAGGCAGGCCTGATGTTTTCAAGGCTCTTAATGCCACACTCCAGGGGTCATTGACAAGCTGGGTTTGTTCACACAAACAAGCTGGATAATGAGCAGATACAAAGCAACAGCTTAGAGGCAATTCTGGAAAGAACAGAGGTCTCTTCCTACTATTTTTCAAGCTGTTCAGCAGGGGCACAACTGACCTTTAAAATCTCCGAGTGTCTGTCATGAGGGAAACCATTAGATCTCACCTCAGGTAGTGCAGGCTATAGAAGTTTATCTCAGTGTAGGAGACTTTTTTTTCCCTGTGGTGTTTGGACTCTTATTGCCATAGATAGTCTGTCTATATAAAAGAAAGGCAAGGGTTTAGGGATGAAATCTTTTACTTGTGGTGGAAGGGGTGTCAAAGGCTGGTAACTCACTTACTGCAGATATGAATGTGGATGAGAGGTAAAGACATCCCCTGAATGGATTTCAGCCTTGGTTAGACTCGGCCTATCCTGGACATACACCCATACCCACAAATACAAGACTAGGCTTATCTGTGCTTCCCCTTCTACACATCTACAGCTGATACAATTTGATAGCTTATGTTCTGGAGTATTGTTTTAAATATTTATTTATCATCATTGCTGTTTTAATTTTTATTGATTCTTTGTGTGAATTTCACATCATACCCCCAGTCCCACTCATCTCCTTATCTGCCCTCCACCCTTGCAACCTCCCTCCTTAAAGAAAATTACAAACAAAAACAAAAGAGAACAAAAATCCCAGCTAGTCCTGGAAGCTGCAGTGTGTCACAGTCTGTCTCACAGCGTTCCCTTTTGTCCAAACATCTTTTCTTAAAAGTGTTCATTGCAAAGTCATTGGTCTGGTTCGAGGCCTCTGGCTTCTATTACACCATCAATATTGGATCCTTACCAGGACAATCGAATATCTTGTGGTTGCCCTGTGTCATGGAAGTCCTGCAGCTTTGGCTCTGCAGGACCAGCCCCTTCACATGCTCCAGCAGTTCATAGATGAGGTAGATGTTGGGGTGGTTGGGCCAACTCAAAGCCTGGATCTGGGTCTGAGTGGTAGCTGAGCTGGTCAACCCACCAGCTCTCCCATGCTCACAAGATGAGATGAGGTCTCCAGCACGGCCGGCTAGCTCACCTGATGCTGCAGCCAAGGAGGGGGTTGGGCCAGCTTTCCCACTCTTATATATTCTACTCTGTTTGATTTTCCTCCACTTTGTTCTATTCTCATTCTATTCGAAAAATGATGGTAAAGGCTCACTAAATCAATTTCATCTTCCATTAACAGGTTGCACCGACCTCTGACTTAAAACAAAACAAAACAAAACAAAAACAAAACAAAAAACAACAACAAACACGAAACACCAGATCAGATTATATTAAAATTCACTTTCAATCCCTAAATTCTATGAATCCAATGTAAATCGCCACTATAAATATTCGGGGTATAAAATTTTATGTGCAGCAGGCTCCCAGTTAAATTGTTGGCTGACTGAAAACCGTCTGTAAATAATGCAGTCATTCATTGAGTGTCTCCTTCATTCCATTCATTACTCACAGTCCAGGTATTGCATGAGGCTATGCTGTACATACATAAATAAAACAGAACCGTTGCTCTTGAAGACAGGTTTCGTAGGGTAGCCACCATCTCAGCAGCTGCTTGCTCTGGGTTTCCTCGGAGAGAGGAAACTCCTGATCAATGTGTCTAGCACATCCCTGTGCTGCTGAGTGAAAATTTAGCCCTGAATCGTTTCTCCACTAGCAAGGAGAATCGCATCCTGCAAATGACCACAGAATGAACATAAATAAAGGACTCAAAATGCTATGGAAGCACTGTCTCCTCTTGTACACTGGTGCAAGTAGCTTAAAGGGAAGAGAAATGTTCCTTAATTACTTGTTGTATATTGATTTGTCCTGTCCATGGACCACTAATCCTGCAGACCAACTTGCAGGGCCTCATAAATGAGATTGCTCAGAGTTGGAAGCTAATCAGATTTCTCAGGTTTAGCTCAGCTTACTGCTAGACTTTAGGGAAGCCTGGCATACAAGCTCCATTAACCATTTCCTAACCTCAGGTAACCCTTCACAGAGCAACCCAGATTCAGATGAGGTGAATGTGAGTTAAGCCTGGAAGCTAGACCTTCCAGAACTCTTAGCACCTTAAGATGCTCCCCAAGGACCCCTTCCCTCCCACTCTATCAATTTCTGGAGAGTAACTCCTGCTATTCTTCACTCCACTTGTGTCCATCCTCTGTACCCTTGTTTCTTGCTGCTCCTTGTTTCCCCTTTGAACAATGAGTTAGCAGTTCAAACACTCCCTTAGGGGGCTGCTGTGTCAGCAGCACTTCATTGTGTGTCCTGGGATACTCCTCCTCCTCTTCATGCTTTCCCCTCACTATAGCACTCCAAATGAAGTGCTCTCTTCCCAGGAGTTTCTTCCCTTGAGCTAACATGAGTGGCTGCTATCTAGAGGACTGTATGCATCTGAACTAGAACCTGAACCCTGTAATATCAGTCATGGGGCTGGAGGTGGCACTGTGACATTCTGGCTCAATTATCATGCCACCTGAAAGCCAGAAAACTCACACATTGTCAGGTGGGTGTCTGATGGTTCTCCTGAGGTGATCTTTTGGAATGACAGCTGACCTTAATCAATAGGAGAAGGACTTGGGAAATGAGAAAGTTGCAGCTATCTGGGTGAGGCAGGGTATTTGCAGGTGGCTATGCTCCTTCAGTGCCTGGACTGGTGAGACTGATCCTTGGCACTTGAAATACTTAGAATGGTCTTGTGGCCTCATGTCTGTCCCAGCTTTTTCTTTGACAGATGAACAAACCAAGATCCAGAGCCAAAGTACAGATAGTTTAACCAAGCTTGCCAAGAATTGTGACTACCAAGATAGGGGGATTAGTTGCTTTGGTTTTGAGGACCTTATCATCATGTTTCTTTCCTCTTATTTCTACTGTGTCTTCTCTTGGGTATCCTTGCCCTTCCCTGGAGCTGAAAGACAGGGATGAAGGAGCATCCATTGCCATGGAAACCAACCTAAAGCACAGTTAGACTGTTCTCTCCATGGCTGTGCTCTCTGCCGGCAGCTGCTGGTTCCAGTGCTGGGCCTTAATGGGGGCACTGGGACCATTCACCATACTTATGAGAGGAGTAGGCTGCTGGGACCCTTGATGTCTTCAACATAAATTACACCGGCTCAGCAAAGAGGGACCAAGTGGGCACTGAATTCTCTTTGCTTTCCCCAAATGATTTCCCTTTGCCAGAGTCCTAATAGGATGTATGGATCCTTAGAGCAGACTTTGGTCTTCAGACACCAGAATCAGAAAGTAGCTGTGATGAGAATGTTCAGTTTTTCAGTCTCCCAAACTCTCCATTTAAGGTGGGGCTGATCACGTGGGGTTGGGGATAGAGAGGACAGGCTTTTCGGGATGATTCTTTTAGGTCATCTCTTCTGTCTCTCTGCTTCCATGCCTAACCTAACCCTTCTGTTTATAAAATGCTGTTCTAATTCATTCCACTGTCTCACAGTGCTTTATTTTAAAGCTGTCTACCTTATAGTAGGGCCCTGATTTTGCCTTTTGTCTCCAAAGCTCATCTCTCTATGGGATGAGGCTTAAGGGCAGCTGTGGTTGATGCAGTAAGCATTGAACTTGGACTTCAAGTCTCAAGTTTTTATGATGGCGATAAAGATTGTGTGTGTGTGTGTGTGTACACATGTGTGTATGCACATGGAATCAACATAGGATTGTCATTGTCTTTTCCCATCTGCAACAACCACATGTCAATCAAGTGCATAAATATGTTTTTTGTTATTAAAATTGTATTTTCTTACTGGATCAGTATCAACATCTTTGCACCTGTGACTTAGCTTAGGACGGGTTTTCCCATAACGTCATGCCAAACTGTGCAACTCACAGAGGGAACTGCACACATGTAAAAATGTGTCATTTGGAATGTCATTTCTTCAGATACTGCTGATTTTTTTTTTTTTTTTGAGACATGGTTACTCACTGATGTGGAGCCACAGGGATCTGCTTGTCTCTTCTTCTCCAGCACTGAGATTATAAGCATGTGTGAGCGTGCCCTGTTATTTATTACATGGGTTCTTAGGATTAAGGTCAGGTCCTCATGCTAGTAAGGCAAGCTCTTTACTGACTGTGCCATCTCTCTGGACCCACCTTTAATTTACAGGACTTGTTTTTGTTCTAATGGAAACTCCTTACACAGACTTATTCTGCTGTCAGGGAAATACTGGCCACATCTGAGGAGTGACAGAAACATCTTAAGAGAGTCGTTCAGGTTCAGGGGCTAAGAACATGTGAGGATTTGTGTGTTCACACATGTGTAGTTCCCTCTGTCAGTTACACATTCTGCATGACGTCATGGGAAAAAATCCTTTCCAAGCTAAGCCACAGGTGCAAAGATGCTGATGCTGGCTCCAGTAAGGAAATACAACTTTGATAACAAAATACATACTTATGCACTCGACACGTGGGCGGGGAAAACACAATTGAGCTAGCTAGGCTCCTTTGAGCAAGGAAGAGGAAGTAGCTTTTAGAGATCTGGGGAACTGCAAAGTGCAAGGGCACATGCTCCATTGTCCACTGGAGGATCGGAATTCAAGCCTGACCTTCCTGCCTTTTGTTGTTGTCGTTGTTGAGTTGAGTGTGGTCTAGGGCATCTTTCTGATACTCTGAACATGGGTGGGAGCTGGGAATTCATCCACAGTTCCTCCTCAGGGGCCTTTCAAGAATAAGGGTAACCTGGTACCTTGTGTGTGAATAGGGCTGCAATTTTGAGCCTTCCACCCTTAGACTCAGAGCAGGCAGAGGCCTACCTGCTGGTGGTGGGACCCATCCATGAAGTGACCCTCTTGGGCTGCTGTTTTGGTAGCATATGAGTATTAGGAAGCTGCCAGCTGGGTTGCCTCATTTCCCCAGTTGTGGCAGGGCAGCAGCCGGCATCATCTTCATTGCCGTGATCTGGAACAGCTGCTGGGGTTTAAGAGCGCACTTAGAGGAATTACCTGGAATCACAGCCGGCGTTACTGAATGGGAACACATTTCTGTAAGCCGAGCTAATGTCTGGGGCTGGAGCACAGGGGCTTTCCTTCCGCAGCAGGAGAGATATCAATAACAGGTCGTGGCTGCCTGGAGAAGCTGCCCTAAATAGGAACCTTGATTTCTTCCACTTTGTACCTAGCTTGGACTCAGGTTGGAGTGTGTGTGAGAAGACTGGGAATGGTCTGGGGATGTATTTTTATGTCAAATGCTCAAAGTCTCTAGGCACCTGGTGAGTAACAGGTATCTTGAGCAGGCCTTAAAGGCCACTCCATCAGCCCATCCCAGGCTGTCCCCTTGTACACCTGTGTCACAGTGGTCCCTTGAAGTATCTTCTTCTCTTCAAAGTTCTGGTGGTCAGCAGTTGCTCACCTGTGGCCCACAATAGGTGGGGCCACCATGCCCATCTTCTGGTGTCTTTGTCTTGTTGTGAAATGTGAGCAATGAACACGCAATTACTAGATACTGATAAAGAATATATAATAGCCATAGTAAAATTGCATTTAAATGAAGTAAGATGTGCAGAAGTCTGATATAATGCCCTTGGAGCCTAGAAAGACAAAACTTGGAAGCCTGGGAGAGATTGTTTCTGCAGGAGCCTAGTGCAACTTTGTTGGGAAGTGTAGCCAGTTCAAGCCGCCTTCCTTTGCAGCCAGCCCTGCCTCTGATGAACCTGGAGCCCACTGCATCAAGATCCTGGAAAAAGAGAAGACAGCGGATTTTCTTTATTTGTCATTTTACAGACCACATATTGGCCTGGCTAGGTAAACTTAGTACCAGCACTGGCTTCTTAATGGCCTCCAGCTATGGCCTTGGTTCCTGAGCTGTCTCCAAGCACTTTGCTCTTTATTCGTGACCTACGTTTTTATTGGTGCAACACCCTTTTTGCATAAACTGAGGCAGATAGCTCCGAACAGCCTAACCTGTGAGATGTTCCCTAGCCCAGGCCACCACTACTGCTAATGTAGACAGCTGCAATGGTGTCCTAAAAAGCTTATTGACATTCCTTCCTAAAGTTCCCTTCTAGGTAGGAGCATGCTCCTTGCAGCAGCCAGCAAGAATCTGTCTAAGATGCTTTTCTAGACATGTTAATTTTCTTCTGAAAGCTTGCCAGTTGTCCCCATTGTACTTAGAAGAAAATCCTTGTCATGCAAATCCTTAAGAAAGGAAATCTTCAGAAGAGAATCTTACAGGCCTTACATGGTGTGTCTGGCCTGAAAAGTTTTCATTCTGTATGCTGCTGAAAGTGACTTACCAAAGTCAGCAACTGGGTTCTGCCCCTGGCGCTCACTGGATTTTGGGCAGCTCCTCATTTTTTTAAACCTTTGTCCCAGTTTTGCTTATCTTCTTCCAGTTTGCCCTTAAGAATGTCACTGTTAGCACGCTACTCCCGTTCAGTGTATCTATATAGCTGTTGGACCTGTCTCTGTACTGGTTTTTTGTTTGTTAATGGACTAATCTGCTATGGTTTGTATCTGGAAGGTTTCCCAAAGTCCTCTGAGACTTGTCCATGATGCTTGGTTCCTTGCCCATGTAGTAGGGACATGTACGTATGTGCCCTTCAAGAGCACTGTGAAATTCTGTTTTCTCTCTCTCTCTCCATCTCTCAATCCATCCTTCCTCCACCTCTTTGTTTCACTATTTCTGCCATGATTTGAATGGCTTGTCTTACTCCAGGCCCTTGAACTATGCATCCAAAAATCATGGGCTGAAAACTCTAAATCCTTAGAAGGCTTTTCTTGTGTTGATTTTCTCAAGGTATTTTGTTACAGTAACAGAAAGCTGACTAGCACACTGTGTCTTTCTTTTATCCACTCACGGGAGCTGTCTGGAAACAACCACATTTGGACCCTGATTTGGAATTTTTTTGTACATTCTACTACACTCTGAGGTCCAAGACCACAAGGAGGATGGCTCCAGACATGTTGCTTCTGGAGAATCCAGAGATGGATGACCTACCCTATTGGCTTCAGTCCTTGAAGGATCTAAGGACATGTTCACAGGATGCCAGTTAAACAAGAGACCTTCAGGTTTCAAGCTTTCCTGGAAGGTTCTGCAATGCTTCTCACCGACCAAGACCACCAGTGGCAAAATAAGCTCTGAACAACTCAGCCAGATGTTTCCATCTGTAGAGGAGTATTATGCCTAGGAGCATAGCAGAGAAAACTTTTTACTCATAAACAGAGAAAATTTATAGTGGAAATCAGTGGGAGGGAATAAATATGAATCCCCATGAAGTCATTTTGCTGGCTGCTTTATAGATTGTAATCACCCATTTAGAGTTTGCAGGCTATTAATTTTGTTTGGAGAGAACCTCGGGACTTCTGGGGGTAGAATTTATACGTCTGTAGTATCACACTCATGGATCTAGGCCTTGAACCCCTGAAAGGTTTGGCAAGAAATGGACAAGCTGCCTTTGGAGGAGTTGGGGCTCCAGGATCCTTTTCCTGTGGCTCTCTTGGACATGGTTTTAAAAATCACACCTGCCCAGTGTGTTCTATCTTTATTTTGCCCCAGGCTTTGGCTTCTCCCTGTGAGCTGCAGTTGTTAAGTTTTACTTCCAGCAAGTTGCAGCAGGAAACTTCTTCTTCTGAGAACTTGGTGAGAACTTCTTCTTCTGAGAACTTGCTCGCATGGGTCAGGCAGGGCTGGGTGGACTCCAGCTCAACTCTTTGGCATATGGCTCAAGATAATTTTGCTGTTGTGAAATTTGTTTGAATTTCCCTTTCTTCCTCTATAAATAAAGCCAGTGTCCTAACCTCAACAGTGATTACAAAGATAAAGGAGATGAAATAGGAAAAGCACTTAGTATTCAAAATGACTTAGTTCATAAAGTGATGGGGCCAATTGGTGATTCAAAGTAAGTCTGAAACAGCAAGAACAAAGGGAAATCTAGGAGCTATGATGCCAGTTCCCAACTGTGTCACTGATGTGGTGAGTGACCTTGGGCATCACAGCCTCTCTGGTCCTAGATCTTTTATATTAATAAAATGAAATGTTGGGCTCAAATGGTCTCTGAGCTAATGGTGAGGTCTATGGGCCAGTATCACCTTGGGGACCAATTAGAATGATAGATTCTAAGGCTCCAGTCTCGTCCCCTTGATGAGGGATGGGCTCCAGCCTCTGCATCCAGATGAGTTTTCAGGTGGTTTTAGGCAGACTGAAATCTGAGTATCATTATTGTGATACCTGTGGATGTGTGCTAGCTCTCTAGTTCACCCCAGCACCACTCCTAGAGCCTTCTCCTCCTTGGGGTCTTGGATCAAAACAGGAAAGGGAATCTTAAACCAGTGAAACAGTATCTTAGGCAGGATCCAGCTGAGGCTGGGCTCAGGGCTTGGTGCAGTCTGGAGTCTATTTCCAGACTGATCAGCTGGATGGCCTTAGTTTCTTCCTTGCCTTGTGACTTTAGATGAAGTAAAAACTCATCCTGTCATTTGGAATGCACACTGATGTGGGCTGTAAGGGTGCTTGGGGTGGAGCTGAATATAGTTACCATTATAAGTGAGAGGTGAGCTCTCTACCTCATTGTAATCCTTAGTCTCTTTGTACCATATTGCTTGAGGCTATGTGTGAAGAGGTATGAGATGAGCAGCAAGGACTCAGGTCTGTGCTTTGTGACCTTGGACAAGTCACTTCAACTGAGAGTCCATGATATGGCCTCATTTTAAGAGGGGAATTTGTCTATTTTTTGGTACTAAGTCTTTTGAGTGCAGATACTGGATCAAGATCTGAGTACACAGCAAAGCTGCCTCCTGCTCACACTTGAGCTTGCTGTGGAATTTGAAGAGATGATAACTGAGGAGGTAAGGTAGTTGTTTTATCAACTTAGACTCCAAGGAGCTAAACTTTGTCCACTTGCATGCTGAATGTGTGCTGTCGCATTCTTAGGAGCAGTACCCACTGCTAAGAGCTAAGCCTGCCTGAACTACACCACATGTCTGTAATAGACCTGCTGGACAGACCTGCTTCTTGACAATTTGCTAACCACCATACCTTCCGACTGATGGATATCCCTTTCCTGTTTTGGGCCACCATTGCAGCCGTTTCTGCAAGGCTGCTGTGACTCCATCCAAGGTGCCTTGGCCAATTGCCGCTTATTCTCTCCCCTGGCATTTTTTTTCCAGTGAGGCACATGGATACATTAGGTGTCTTAGGGGTTTGCTGAGGCAGGAGAATGCAGCTGCAGAGGCAGGGACAGAAGAGAGCAGATTTTTTCAGGTGGTGATAGTACTATTTGTCTTTGGAAAAGACAAATTAAACACTTAGTAGGGGACTGTACTTGGCCCTGTCCTCAAGCAGACTGTATATAGCAGATGTCTGCCTGAGCAGACTGTGAAGATCACTTGATAGCATGGTGTGGACTCTGCTCACAATAGTGTGTTGGTTCTTCTGTCTATCAGAACCTTGTGGATGTCTGTTCACAGTCCAGTTCTCAGCAAAGGTATAATGAGAGAGAAAATGAGGTCATGGGCTTTCTATTCTAGGAGTTTGCTTTTTTTAGGTGGTAAAGCAAAAATAAGTCACAGGGGGAGAATCCTACCATTTGTTAAGAGGCAGAGTGGAATTTGAAGTTTGAGCTATACAGACAAATGGAGAGAAAATACTGTATCAGGCTAAAATAAGGGAGAGTTTTGTGGACTGGGGAAAGGCCTGAGAGGCTAGAAACATAAGCAGGTAAACTTTGTGAGGGAGAAAAGGCAAGTGATAAAGTCTCAAGCAGTGTGAGGTCACTGGCTGGTCTGTAACTGTGGTCCTTGTAGAGGTTAATGTGACTCACAACTTGATGTACAGTTTCTTTTATTTTTAAATCATTTGACTGACTGTGTATAGGGAGAGAGAAAAGTCCAGAGTAAATGTGTGTTGTTTAATATGAGATGACCATGTCAAGGACCTATGGGAAATTGGCAAAACCCAGCCCCCACCCCAAAGCCTTCCTTTGGTCCCTGTGAGAATGTGTATAACAAACTAGCAAGGCGGCTTCCTCCTCTAGGGTGTTTACAGCTGGAGACCCCTCCCCTACAGTGACCTCCTATTGAGACCAAGTTACTCCCTGCAATACCTCTTCAGAATTGTGCAAAGTTGATAAGATACAAGAAAGCTACCAGCCACATGCCAGCCATTACTGATGTTCCCATCAAGATGGCCACTGTAGCATTCCAGAGTTCATCTGGGGTTGGGATGAGCTACACTTTGGCTGCACAGGGTCCTCGGGAATTCCCAAGTAACTAGGTTTGTGTACTATTGGTACATCTCCCAAGGTACCGTGCAGTCACCCACCCCTCAGGTGCCTTGTCTGTGTTGCTCATCGCTCTACAAACCCCTGCTTCTATTTAGTCTAGAGACAGTTTTTAACTCTTCTTTTAGTTGTTCCCAAACTCACTTGGCAGTTTCTAGCTCTTCAACAAGCCCCAACTGAAAACAGTAGAAGAGCATTTTCCACCAACCCATATATCTTTTCCTGTCTTCAAATTTCACCTCGGTAAAACTACTGGCTGACTTTGAATAACCTACATGGAAAATAAGTCTTCACCAGACATGGTTCTGCCACATTGTACAGAGTAAAAAGAGTGTGAGTAACGTTCCTATGCATGTATGTCAGTCTTCCTCTTGGAACAAATGTAACTAGGCTTAACTACTACTGATCACTCAAGGGCCAATGATAACCAAGATTGGGTAGACTTAAGACAAATTTAGATGGATTTTGCCTATTCACCTCTAAAGACTCTACTTACAAGTTTACTGTCATAACACTCACATCCCCCTCCCACCACAAAAGATGCATCTTCTAAAACCAAGCTAGCAGGAAGAGTCCTCCTCCCTTTGGCTGTCAAGATGATCTCCGATTCATTGACTAGGGACTCACTGCTACTGAACTCTAAGGAATCAGGTGAAAAGAGGTGTGGGGATACTGGTGCCAGAACCTCTAAAATACATGTGTTGACTCTCTCTGATGTATGACAGATGCCAAGATGCACTCTGTCATTTCTCAAAGAGTCCCTTGTTGATGAAACAACTATAGGGTAAAGATGACAGCCTTATTATTTCTTAGTCTTATTTTTCCCTTCTGCTCCCTTCCCTTTCACACATTTTATCTTCATGTGCAGGAATATTGGCAAGTTGATTAAGAAACCCATCGCCTATCAGCTTGCCCCATTGCTGCTTAATGTTTGTGATGTGTTTGTCATTCATTTGGGACAAATCATGATGATATGAAAGAAGATGGCAGTCTTGTCTCTAGTGTTGAAGACCATATCTGACAATGGCAATAAAGTAGTTTAATGTAAAAACTGATGATGTTCAAACCAACAGAGGGTCATAGCTGGTGATACCCATATCGCAGTCTCTCATGCTTCACTTCATTGTTGATGAAGACCAAAGACATATGTGGTGACTGAGAATACTGATCCTGGAAAAATACTTCATTGGCTCAAACTCTGAGTTTATGTGTCCGAGGCCCCAGATCTTGCTTGTCTAACTGCTCCAGTGATCACTGGTGCCAGTGCTGTTGGTCTGTGCACCACACTTAGGGAAAGATTAGGTTATAGGAGCAAGGGACTGTGCTGCCTGCCTGGGATCCACTGTGGAAAGTTAAGGAAATCTATGGAAGCTTGGGGTTTAGAGCAAATGACTTTCCTTGGGAGCCTTTCTAGAATGACAGTTGGATTGGGGAAGTGAATGTTGTATTACGTAGATGTCTTTTGAAGATCTTCTATATTTAAGAACCGTCCTCAGTCAGCTTCAGTATATATGAGGAGACAAAGTTGGGCATTCTTCATGGAACCATGAAGAATGAGGTAAAATCAGGATCTATCATATCATAGAGGGGTGCAAAAAAGATACTCTTAAAAAGTGTAACCTTGAGAGACAGGGCTAGTGTCCATGCTAGTAATGGAAAAAAAAAAAAGGAACAAGTTCATCTGTTCAGGCTTCCCAACACCCCCAAAAGTAGACTCATTCCATGTTCACAGTAGAGCAGACACCTGTATTATTTATTTCTGTCTGAAAAAAAAATGAAGAAACTGAAGAGTTAAGTAATGTGCCCAAGGATAGGGGAAGAAGGTGTGGCTGGGTGGGAAACTCAGAGCCACAAACCTCCTCAGATCTGGATTCATGAATTGAGAACAAGTTGGTAAAGAGAGGCTTAGAAGCCAGAGGATATAGGGAAAAAACTCCCAGGTCTTTTTTTGTGTTAACATTATGGATGTCAAGGATGTCTGGATAACATCTCTGCCTCCCACTTCCTTGAGAAGACATTTAAATGAGCTAACACTCGGGAAGGACCCACCCATCACTGGCAAGCACATGGTGCACCCTCAAGATTTAATAGCCCTTCTCTACTTGATTGTCTGAAACCTGCTCCCAAGCCTATGTGGCAGGATGAGAAGTGGTATCCTCTGTCTTTAATTGACATGAGTTTGCCACCAGGCTCCCTGAATGTAGCTAGATAGGGCTTTCAGATGGACAGAAGACACTGAGGTGTTGTGAGATGCCCTATTGCTGTGATTTAAAAACATCTCTATGCTTCCTGTTTCTTTTTTACTGAATTGCCAATTTCTCAGGGAATTAAACATTTAGTATCCTGATAAAATATTTCCATGCTGAACACATGGAAATGTACTCTTAATCCTCAAGGGGTTCAGTTAAAATATGGTCAGAGCCAGCTCATGCTCATTCTCTGATGCGGATAGTGTCTTGGTGTTTTAAGTGAGTGCTAATGGTGATTGGCTGAAATCTGAGGGTAGAAGGTACAGAGAAGCAGAGCCATTGTAAGGAGGAAGGCTAAATGGGTGCAAGAGGAAAAATGAGTTCTCTGAACTGATTGTGTTAACTCGGACACAATTTACAGAGAGCTTTGGAAAAAATTCATTCTTGATGGTGATCCCCACCGTTTGCCATTTCTTATGGAATCCATCCTACAGGAAAGTTATCTCTTTTTCTCAGCATGGTTGCTTTAGAGAATCAGGTCATTTGTAAGTCAGAATTTCAACAATTCAAAATAGATAAATGTGCAGGTATGGAACCTTAGCTGGCTGAGAGGATAGGCTCAACTGAAGGCAGGTTTTCTCATTTCCTGGCAGAGTATTGCCTCTGAGGACTTCTTCTTCCTTCACAGCAACCAAGGCACACACAGGGGATGAACCTTCAGTTTTATAACTCAGGGAAGTCTTGATTCTCCTAGAATTCAAACTAGGTGTGGCCATTTTTGTGTTGTCTCTGGGGGTGTCTGGGAATTCATACCTACAGATTAATGGAGACATTTTGTAAAGTCCACTGCCCAGAGCCACTAAATAAACTGGGAGCACCCCTACTTTCCTAATGGCCAGTAAGCTCTCCAGTATCATAGAGAACAGCCAGGGTTCTGAGGCAAGGATCTCAAGAGTTACATCCCGAGCAGCCAGGGCAGAAAGGCTGTGCTGGCTTGCAAGCCACCTCTGCTCCCATGGCTGTCAGTAGAGAGTCGGTTGCAAAAGTCCTTATGATGGCAGGTGTTATGAACTTTGAATCCATTACTAGCAAGGAGACAGTAATAAAAAGATCATGTGGTTTTCATTTAAGAATATCTTGATTGCTAAGATGCACTAGCAACTTAATACCAGCATTTTGGGCAAGATTGGGATGGAGAAAATGGTATTAAATATATATTACAATATGCAGAGTGTGAACTAGACTGCAATTTCACAATCACTGTATATTGGAAAATATGTGATTCTTGGAATTGAACTTAACTACATAATGATATGTTGCCTCACATAAATTAGCTCATTTAATCTTCACAACGCCTCTACCTGTGAACAGGTGCCCCTACTCTCTCCATTTTACCAGAGAGAAAGTTGAGGCTTAGAGAGGGATTACATAACTCATGCAAATGCACAGATAGTCCACCGCTCATCAGTCATGGGAACAGAATTGGAAGTTTTGTTTTCAAAAGCAGCTCAGACACTGTTTTGAAGGCCAAGGCCAAACTTTCTTAGGCTTGTTTTCTTCTTGTTGTCCCTTAATCCAGGCTCTAGGTCCTCTAAATGCCAAGACATTGCACTGCAAGGTGATACCTGGCTTAGGGAGTGGCTAAGAATGAAATTCAACATGAGGCCCCTCACTCCACCTTGAGGCTACAGGATTGCTTCTTTTAATTCGGTAAAGGCTCAGGGTGAGACATACAGTGAGTGACCAAGCCAAGGAGAGGGATCAGAACACCAAGCGGGGGCCACTGACCAGTTCTTGGTGGGTTTTGTTTTTATGTGCATGAGTGTTTTCTGGGATGTATGTAGGTGTACCACATGTGGGCCTGGGGCCTGTAGAGGTCGGGTTAGAGCATTACCTCTCCCTGGTCCTGGAGTGGTAGACAATTATGAGCCATCACGACCATGTGAATGCTGGGAATGGAGCCCGGGTCTTCTGTAAGAACACCAAGAACCATCTCGTCAGCCTCCTGTCTCTCAGTGGTGGTGTGTGTGAGTAGTTGATGGCAGCCATGAGTGTCCTCTTTCTCTGTCAGTTCTATCTTTAGGTCAGTCTTCCTGAACAGGGTCTCTGGTAACTTATTTTAAACCCAGCTTAGTATTATCATTGAGAGTGCAAACTGAAATATAGGAACTTTTAAATTGTGACCAGATGGGTCTGTGTGTGTGTGTGTGTGTGTGTGTGTGTGTGTTATAACATATAAAACAAATATAGTTGTATATCTATCTATATGAAAACAATGCTTTTGTGTTCTTTAAGTGGATCTATATATCAAAACAATATATATGTATATATAACAACATATATAAAAACAAAATATATTATAAGTAACACACATTCACACACACACACACACACACACACACACACACACACACACACATATATATATATATATATATATATATAATGTTTTGAGACAGACCTTCTCAGTGGCTTGGAGCTTGCTAATTAGGGTACACTGTCTGTACAGAAAGCACTAGGCCTCAGCCTGTCTCTGCTTCTCCAGGGCTGGGATCACAGCCATGCGTCTACCCCACCTGTTTGTTTGTATGTGGGTTCCAGACACTGAATACAAGTCCTGTGCCCACTGCAAGCCCTACACTGTCAGAGCGTTCTCTTTCTCTGACTTCTAGGAGGTCTTTTTTCTTATTGGGTACAGCTTTTGAAAAAAAAAAAGAAGTATATTTCCTGGATCTGTTTGTGGCTAGAGGTGAGGGAGAAGGCTTGAGTGGGATTTTCAGTTCCAGGGCTCTTGGTGCTGATCTGAGTCTTGAAGCTCAGTGGAAGCAGAACGGGGCATGAAGATGACAGGGCACTCAGAGAATGAGAGCACCTGGCTTCCCGAAACACCCTCTCTTGCACAGGCCTTCTCTTTTGTTTTTCCCCTGTCTTGAACTACTTGTGAGGAAAGCAAGCAAAGGCACTTACGCACTGCATTCCAGAACAGTCCGGGTAATGGAAAGTACAAAAACAACCTAAACTTGTTTCCAAAGCCTCATGAGTTATGGCAACTTCTCAGAAACTCTCCATTTGGACCCAAAATATGAAATACCATTTTTTGAGGCTCACTGGAGAGGAGCCCAAGGGTGACAGAGCTGCAGGCCCTGAGCAGATGAGAAATACAGATGCTGTGTTCAGCTACCTCAGTGAGTCAAAGCAGCAGATGAAGTGGGAACCCCCTCCACACACACAAGACTTAAAATAGGAGGTCTTTGGGAACTTTTAGATAGTAGCAAAGGACTAGAAGCCTTGCAGCATGGGGCTGATGTTGAAAGCATGTTTTTTTAAAAACAGGGTGAGGAAGGGATATCCCAGACTTTGTGCCACAGCTCCCCTCATTTGTCACAATTTAAAATGTCATTTCCACATTTGTAGTAGAGTGTCAACCTTTATTTTAGTAAGCTCCACAAAACTCATGTGATCATACAGGGCTCTGGGGACATTTATGGACACTGTTCTTTTTGTTGTCAAATGATCTCTAGTTTAGCAGGATGCACCAGGTTATAGTTATTGCTGCATTCTTATAATGCACAGATCTACCTTAGGTGCAATGACTCAAGTGTCTGCCTTGTTAACTTCTAGAGCTTGCCATATGAGGAAGAGCATGGCTAAAGGTCCACTGGGATGAGTACCAGTCACTGCTTTCAAGTTCATCATCCCATTTGCTGTTGATAGCAGGACTCCAGTATGCGAGGGCCAGCTCACACAAAGATATCTTCACCAAGTGTCCCTCCTGGAATGTGTGCAGGAGAAATGAAACAGAAATGACCCTTCTTTCTCTGTTCGTTCTGCTCAAATCTTGAGAACTAGGAAACTCAGGTAGAGGACAGCAGCCTGGCTGAAGGAGGAGATGTGCTGTATTGTTCCCAGCCTGTCTTCTCATAGGTACAAGCTGTCTGATTTCTACCATCTGCCTCAAAGAGCAGGCAGATTAATGAGGAGTGTATTTAAAGCCTGTGTAGCCTTGCCTCCAGACATGTGTGTAGCAATGTCTTGCAGTTTACAAACTAGGTTCCCATACTAATCTCTTTTGACTTAATGAGACAGTGATTCAACTGGTTATAAATCAGCAAAGCAGCACCATGCACAACAATCACCAAGCCAGAGCGGAGTTGTCACTTGAATGAAAGAAAGTGATAAAGATCTGTGTTCCCTAAGTGGAAAAAGAAAACAGCTGTGACGTTTCCATTCAGGATCTGGTATTTGTGTCTTGAGTAATTATCACTCTCATATCGAAAATGCCTGAAAATGCTAGCTCCATCCTTGAGGTGAAACTGGCTGAGCCCCAGATTGTGTCTGGTTAGGTATGGTGTTGCCACGTGGTATGACTGTATCCTTACAGCATGAGCCAGTGGGACTGAGTCCTGGCTTTGTAGCGCTCTGAGGCAAATAACTCAGCAGGCTGTAGTTATTTGCCTTCCTACTCACAGCTACTTAGAATCCTAGTTAGGCCTCTTTCACAGGAATGAGGTCTTCAGCCTTTACAAGCTGGGTGATCTTAGCTTTTGAAACAAAACGTATGTGCTTTTTGCTGGAAATTCTTGGGTGCATTGGGGTTAAGGGAAGTGCAGAAAAAGCTCTGTTCTTCATATTAACTCCCCACACACTCCTTTGACATTTTTAAACCCCACCACCAGGTGGGCAGGAAGACTTCTCATCTGTTGCCTTTATAGCACCATGTCACCTGTTTGACACGTGGGACTGACACATGATCTAGGTAGACAGGCCGTTCCATGCAGACAGCCATGAAGCTGAATTCTTCGCCATGGACAGGGATGATGGAACTGTCCAGGAGCGTTCTGTCATTTCCCAGCAGATGCTTGCTACTCACCAGATTCTGCCAGAGCTTTTGTACCATAGGAAGTCTGGTGGAGGCTGAGGAGTTGCCACATGAGACAGGCCTACCTGGTGGTCCCCCTCTTGTCATGTGAAGTTGGCACCTTTCAAAGGTGTGCTTACTTCTTCTTAGCTGCTAGACACTACTATAACAAATCTCTACAAGCTCAGTGACTTAGAAAGCACAAACTCACTTTGTGGGTGTTGGAAGTCAGAATTCTGATAACAATCTCTGGGTGATTCCAGGTATGAGCAGGACTGACTGCAGCTCTACCTGGGAGTCTGTTTCCTTTATTTTCTGGTCCCTAGAGAGCACCTGCATTTTTGTTCTTAGTCCCTTTCCATACCACTCTGACCTCTGATTCTGCCATCACGTTGCCTTCTCCTGCCTTAAACCTTATGCCTCCTTCTTAAATAATATAATATCCGGTTCATCCAGATCCTTCAGAATCGACACCCCTGCCCACATCTGAAGATTCTCAGCTTAATTTTACCAGGAGAGCCCCCTTTGCCACATGATGTAGCAATTACTTGCAAAGGAACCTCGTCAAAGTGGTTTGTATTAGAGCATAAATGGTGCGGCCTCCCTCTGTGAAATAGCGTGGGCTCAGCTGAGTCAAGTAGCCAAAGTCAACTTCCTACTCAGAGAAGGACTCAAAAGAGCAGAGGGAAACCAGGAGCTGATGGGTTCTCTAACAACTGCCTTCTCTGTAGGGTTAAAAGCATGAGAGACTTTTCCATTCTCAAGGATCAAATGGACCGGGTGGGCCTCCACTGATTGGCATCTGTCAATCTCCTCGTTTTTGTTTGCTTTTTTTTGTTTGTTTGTTTGACACAGATCCCTACACTCAAATTCAGTTTGATTACATGATGTCTGCAATGAGTGGTCCATTTGGGTTGGATCGACTCCTTTTGTGTTTTATTTAGCCTTGTTTTTGTTTTCTTTTGTTTTTACAAAATCTGGTCAGTGGTTTCTTTGTGTTATTCAGGTCTTGAGGGCTTACTTTCACTACTTTAAATATTTTTACTTAATTTTTTATTTTAATATTAATTATAGTTTATTTATTTTGTATCCCAGCTGTAGTTCCCTCCCTCATTTCCTCCCAATCCTACCCTCCCTTCCTCATCTCCTCCCTGCCCCTCTCTAAGTCCATGATGGAGGAGGTCCTCCTCTCCTTCCATCTGACCCTAGCCTATCAGGTCTCATCAGGACTGGCTGCAATGTCCTCCTCTGTGGCCTGGCAAGGCTGCTCCTCCCTTGGCAGGAGGGAGGTCAAAGAGCCAGCCACTGAGTTCATGTCAGATACAATCCCTGTTTCCCTTACTAGGGAATCCAGTTGGATACTGAGGTGCCATGGGCTACATCTGTGTAGGGGTTCTAGGTTATGTCCATGCATGGTCCTTGGTTGGAGAATCAGTCTCAGAAAAGATCCCTGTGCCCATATGTATTTGGTCCTTGTGGAGCTCCTGTTCTCTGCAGGTCATACTAACTCCCCCTTCTTTCATATGATTCCCTGCACTCTGCCCAAAGTTTGGTTATGAGTCTCAGCATCTGCTTCGATACACTGTTAGGTAGAGTCTTTCAGAGGCCCTCTATGGTAGGCTCCTGTCCTGTTTCTTGTTTTCTCCTACTTCCAATGTTCATCCCATTTGTCTAAGTGAGGATTAATCATCTTACTCTGGGTCCTCCTTCTTGTTTAGCTTCTTTCGGTGTACATATTTTAGCATGTTTCTCCTATCTTATAGGTCTAGTATCCACTTATAAGTGAGTATATACCATGTGTATCTTTCTGCTTCTGGGATACCTCACTCAGGAAGATCATTTCTAGAACTCACCATTTACTTGCAAATTTCATGATATCCTTGTTTTTTTAATTGCTGAGAAGTATTCCATTGTGTAAATGTACCACAATTTCTGTATCCATTCCTCCACTGAGGGACATCTGAGTTGTTTCCAGGTTCTGGCTATTACAAATAAAGCTGCTACAAACATGGTTGGCCAAATGTCCTTGTTGTGTACTTGAGCAAACTTTGGGTATATACCTAGCAGTGGTATAGCTGGGTCTTGAGGAAGCACTATTCCTAATTGTCTGAGGAAAGCACCTGATTGATTTCCAAAATGGTTATACAAGTTTTACATTCCCATCAGCAATGGAGGAGGGTTCCCCTTTCTCCAAAACCCTTCAGCATGTATTGTCACTTGAGTTTTTTGATCTTAGACATTCTGATGGGGGTAAGATGAAATTTCAGGGTCGTTTTGATTTGCATCTCCCTGGTGGCTAAGGATGTTGAGCATTTCTTTAAGTGTTTCTCTGCCATTCTATATTCCTCTACACAGAATTGTCTGTTTAGCTCTGTACCCCATTTTTAAATTGTATTTTTAAATTTGCATTGCTTGATTTATTGCTTTTTAACTTTTTTAGTTCTTTATATAGCCTGGATATTAGCCCTCTGTCAGATATAGGGTTGGTGAAGATCTTTCCCTGTCTATAGGCTGTTGTTTTGTTCTGACAACAGTGTCTTTTGCTTTACAGAAGCTTTTCAGTTTCATGAGGTCCCATTTATTGATTGATTGATTGATTGATTATTGATTGTTGATGTTAGAGTCTGTTGGTGTTGTATTCAGGAAGTTGTCTCCTGTGCCAATGAGTTCTAGGCTCTTCCCCGCTTTTTCTTAGTATGTCTAAATACTTTTTTAAGATATGAAGTATGTTCTTATATGAATAAAACAGAAACTGTCAAAGAGCTAAAATATCTTTTCATCTCATTTCTAGAGCTGCATGCATGCCTAGCTTTCTAGAGGTTAAAACAGTTAATAATTTTGAGGTATTCTCTCAATGGGAAGGCACATATAGACAGGCTTATAACTTATGCAAATATACAAATGCATGTTCATATATTTTTTATTTAAAAAACAAATGATATTTTGGAGCTGGAGAGATGGCTCAGTTGTTAAGAGCATTTGCAGCTCTTGCTGAGGACCTGAGTTTAATTGCCAGCATTAATGTGGTGGCTCACAGCTGTCTGTAACTGCAGCTCCAGGGGGTCCAGCAGCCTCCTCCAGCCTCTGTGGGCACTGGGCACACATACAACGTGCTTTTCTATATGCATTCATGAAATTCATAGACATAAAATAAAGATGGGTCTTTTATACAACCCACAAGTAATAACTCATTTTCTACTGCTGTATCTCCCAGTGACATATTTGGACCAGGGTCAATTTCTCTGCTCATGCTAACAACTACACAGTCTTACATAGCTTCAGTGTACTGGGATGCAATTGCCCTTTACTGGTGGTAGAGCTGTATGCAGACAAACTCCTCACATATAAAGAATATGAAAGACAAACATACATTTACTATACGTGCTACTGAGCATCGTGGTTCTTAAACACAACATACTATAGGGTATTCCCTGATTGGTGATTTTAAGTTGGGTTTGCTGTCCATCGTTGTGAGAATATATGGTTCCACATATGACATAGCTAGGAAAAGACCCATGTTCAGAGTTTGGTGGATGATTTCTGGCATGTGGAA
This sequence comes from Psammomys obesus, assembly GCF_907164565.1. Classification (NCBI taxonomy): domain Eukaryota; kingdom Metazoa; phylum Chordata; class Mammalia; order Rodentia; family Muridae; genus Psammomys; species Psammomys obesus. The sequence goes on from NW_026590062.1 coordinate 26,772,669, forward strand.
TACATTTAGCTTTAGCATCTGTGAAATCAAACCAGAGCCACGATAACCTCGGGACATATGTGTATGTAGCTGGCTCTTATAGACTGTAACGTTGCCATCTCTAACCTCCAGCTCTGCCAAACACTGTTCTTGTATTTGTCTTTGCATGGACATGTCACTGTATCTGTGGGGAAACTCTCAGTGTACTTGTGCCCCAGGCTATGTTGGTTCCATGTTTTTCCATTTCTCTCTCTCTCTTTCTCATGTGTGTGTATGTGTGTGTACATGCACAAGTGTGTATGTGTGTATGTTTGTACGAGTGTGTGCATGTGCAGGTGTGTGTATACAGTTTTGCATGTGTATGTTTGGCACTGCGTGTGTATGACAGTATCTGGAGGCCCAAGGAATCATCTCTGATATCTATTTTACCTTATTTTGTGAAGCAGGCTCCCTTGGCCATGCCCAGAGCTTGTCCATATGGTTAGTTTCACTAGCTAGCTTTCTCTGTGGATCCCTTGCCTCTGCCTTCTAAGGCTGGAATTATAAGCAGGCTACCATGGCTGCCCATCAATTATGTGGGTTCTGAAGATCTTGACACCAGTTCTCTGGCTTGTGTTGTAGATGCCTCCTTTATGGAGCCATCTCCACAGCTCCTAAATGCTACACCTTGATGGAGAGTAATGCTTGGGTTTAGCTTCATCCCATACTCAGCAGTGTTATGCTATGCCAACCACTGGTCGCCCCTGGGCATTTCATCACAGACATATCAGACTTGGCTGCTGGCCCCTCTGGGGAGTAGCTAACACTGGAGGGTGGGATGGGTTATATGGCCACGGTTGCATATCACCCTGCTGGATTAGCCACTGCAGACCCACAGGCAGGGTTGCCACCAAGATCTGTGCATTGACTCATAACGTATTCATCACATAGCAGATATGAAGATGCTCTGCCGCATGCTAGGAACACCCCATACCATGTTTCTTTGTTTCTCTGAGTCACAGAGTGAGATAGGACAGAGATTTTGATTGAAGCATTGTGGTGGTGGCACTGTGCTGGGTCAGATAGACCTAAAAGAGGTATTCCATTTGCAGGGAGATTGCAGCCATGCTTGCTAGGGCCAGACTGGCTTCTATGTGACATAGCTATTGTTTGTGAAAGAGATCTGATGCTTCATTAGAGAAAAACTGTGTACAGAACCTGGCAGAGCTATCTTAACAGCCTTCTGATTAAAGGTGCAAAGAACACAAATGCCAGATGAGTAGCACCTCACAAGGCAGGCTCTACAGGGACCATATTACTATTGTTTTTCTCTCCTTCAGCCTCACATAGTAGCATGCATTTGTTCCTTGGAAGAAATGAGAAAGGGCCTGGATGATGTAGCAGAAGAGGTGCAGAAAGCAGACTCAAACCTGGAATTGGGCATCTCTCTGGTGGCCAGGAAGGATATGACTTGGTTACAGAGTGTGTTTGACTCCCTGTCTAGACCACACAGTATGCTGTCTCACAATATAATTCTTTGCTGGTATTGGAGTCTTTTCAACAAGAACCACATAGAATGTCTTATGACCCTAGAAATGGCAAGGATTTCATGTACACAATGGCTACCTTTTTCCTTCTTTGATATCAGAACTTGATAACACTGATATTATGGGACCTATAATCTCATAAGACCATACCTCAAAAGCTGGGGTTTATCTTTTTGGTTTCTGTGTATGGTCATCACGAGGTGGATTAGTTCCCTCCTAGATGAGGTGATTGCCTTGGACAAGGAAGAAACTTGGCAAAGCAGGAGTGAAAATCTCAGTCTATGGACAAAGAAGAAAACTCTCTATGCAATGATCAAAGTGGTCTTTGAAGGTGTCAGTCAAGGGCAGGGGGTGCAGCTCAGTCAGTAAGGTGCTTGACTTGTAAGCATGAGGGCCTGTGTTCTGTTCTCAGATCTCATGGGAAGGTGCTGGGTGGTGCAAGATTATAACCTCAGCACTGAGGAGGTGGAGGCAGAAGGATTCCTGGGGCCGAGTAGCCAGCCAGCAAAACACAATTGGTAAACTCCAGGCCAATGGAAGAACTTATCTCAAAGGAGCTGGATGACATGCCTGAGTATGAACACCTGAGGTTATCTGGTTTTCATGTGCTTACACATACACACATGTACATAATGAAAAGTGTGAGTCAAACCAGACCTGTTAGAGCTTGTAATCCTTACTGGTAGGGAGGCTAAGGCCATAGGATCATAAGCTTAGTACTTGCCTGACATACAGAATCAGTTCAGGGACAGCAGCATAATAAGACACTGTTTCCAAAAAATTACAAGGGCTAGGGATAAAATTCAGGAGTAGAGCAATTGCCTAGCATCCATGAGTCTCTAATATTTATAGGACCAGAAAGACCAAAAAGTTAATCAAATTTGTTGTAAAGTCCCCATGCCTTGCCATACCCTAACCCCAGTCCAGTCTCATGTTTCGTTACATGTTGCTTAGCTTCTCATTGCCTGCGCACTACCCCACGCTGGCGGGCTTGAAGCCTTCAGTCCCAGGTTAGCTCTGACTGAGGACCTCCACCCTGCTGTATCGAAATGCTCAAGCCCTGGCCTGCCATAAGTGAATTCCTTTGTAGTCTTCAGATCTCAGCCATCTGAGAGGTCCTCTAGTTAGGACACAGCTTGTCCTACCACAACCCCCTGTTCCTGTGACCTTGGTACTAGTTTCCTTTATAACCTCATTGTCTGTAGTTCCAAGAAACTATTCTTTGCTCATTTGTTTTCTTCATGGCCTGTCACATTTCTACTCAAGTGTGAGTTTTAAAGGGTAGGAATCTAGTTGGCTTTATTTAGTTTCTGTAGAGGTCAGGTTCCAGATAGTAAAACCAGGTAGTTCCAGAGAGGGACTGTCAGTGGGAGCTAGGTACCCTTCCTTAGGAGGAATAAAAATCCAAATAAGCCACCATATGTCTTAGCAGAAGAAGGACTGGAGCTTGAATTTCAGAAGTGGGGGCAGATCATGAAGGATCTGCTGTTACTACTGTTACTGCTAAAGAAGGTAGAGAGGTAGGCTGACTCCATCTCTTCCCTTCCTTTCAGGGGGCCACCTCCATTGGCTGAACCAAAGGGAGCAGTTGGCAAGGGTAGCCAAGAAACAACTCTGGTTGTTTAAGTCAAGAGCCATATAAGGTGCTGTGAGGACCAGTCTGAGAACATTCTAATGATTGGAACTTCACTGCCAGCATCTCTCACAGTCATTGGTTTTCTTCTCTTTTTATTTATTTATTTATTTATTTATTTATTTTATTGTTCAAGACGATGAATTCCATAGCCCAGGCTGACCTTTAACTCCCTGTGGAGCCAACGATGACTTCCACCCTTTCATGCTGAGATTATAGGCATGTACCACACAGTTTTTGTGGTTCTGAGAATCAAATCCAGGGCCTTCTTGCGTATGCCAGGCAAGCACGCACCACCTGAGCTGGACCCTACATCCTCAGTGAGCAACCACAGAATGGAGAACACGTGGAGTGCACCCGCTCTGATGGGGCACTTTCAATGGCGGCTCTAAGAAAGGACCCATTCCATCTTGACAGTAACACTCCAGCACCCCAAGTTCTGGGTGATGGGGCTCTTGTAGTAGCCCCCCTATTACCCCAGAAGTCTGTATGCCTGGCGTGCCTCCTGTCTCATCTTCTGGAAATATTGCTGTGTCATGAGCTCTTTCATCTGACTCACTGACACTTTTATGTGCACAGTATTGTGTTCCTTAAGGGATTCCTTTGAAGCCAGTTTTAAACTTTCATTCCTTGGTTCAGTTTCAAATTTTGAGATGTTTGGGAATCTTCCAGGAGCCCAGGATTTTATACACCCTGAAGTCAGGGTGTTGAGAGAGGAAGGCAGATGGGAACGAATCCCGTCCACATTTCCAAGGGATTCATCCCACATAAGGGCTTCTGGACTTGTTCATGAGGTGAACTTCAGAACACTGTGCCTGCAGTATGAAATAATGGAAGAAAACACCCAAGTAAAGAAACAGCACACGTGATACACTTGAAAATGTTTGTCTTTACCCCAAACACTGGAGAAGAGGTCAGAGCCCCCATCCCAATATACCAATGGTAGTCCACCACATTTTCTGCATTTATGGCAGATTATTTTCTGCTGACGTTCCTTCATGAAAGAGTTCAGTTGGAGCAAAGACTTTGGTTGGAGCTGCTGTCATTTATTGGCACATCTCTTTTATCTGGTGACATTTTGCCCCTCTAAAGGAGTAATCACAGATATTTCATAAATTTTCCTATAAGGGTTGTTTATATTTTTTTAAAAAAGCTTGTAATGTGCTTCAACTTGTGTATGTGGATCACTTATGAATAACATAAATTTTTTGTCCCTACTTCTTTATACTATGGTAGGTACATTGGGTGCCTGCACCCAGAGCTTTGCATTAGGGTTGAACTTTGAGAAATGGTAGTTTTTCCCGTTTAAATGTTAGAGTTGATTAGTGCTTTATCAAGGCTTTGTAAGTACCTTTTATTATAAGAAATCTCAGCAGGTTAGAACCCAGGGACTTCAATTGAAACCTCTAATGGAACAATGACACCAGCCTATAATTAAGGCATTTCTGGAAAGTAACTCCAGTTGAGTTACAGAAGTGAAAGTAACAGCTTGTGGGGCTGGTGCTAAATTCAGGAGCAAAGACGTATGATCGGGAAGAGAGAGGGATGTTCCCGTGTAGAATGGTGGTGATGGTGGTGGTGGTGGTGGTGGTGGTGTGTGTGTGTGTGTGTGTGTGTGTGTGTGTGTGTGTGTGTGTGTGTTATGGTCCATTTTTGTCCATATTGCTAATATGACAGTGGGGTAGGCGATGGACACCTTTTGAAGAATGCTATGTGTCTGGCAGATACCCCATGTATTGAATTTCTGGATCTTTCCGCTGTGTGTCCTGAATAGTCTCAGGAGACACTGGTGAGGAAAGGGCTACAACTTTCAAGTCAGTTAACCTCTCCCCTGCAGATCCCAGAACCAGGTTCAGTCAAGCTTAGGATGACAGCCCCCTTCTCACCCTTTCCAAAGGACTTGTTAAGTATCTTTGTTCCCTGCACCTTCAAAGGCAGAGTCATGTGCCATTCTTCAGAGGCACCAACAGAGCCACCAGAAAGTGGAATTTCCCACCAGACCACAGACTCATCAGTCTTTACTCATGACCTTAGTCCATGCAGTTTTGAAGGACAAATGTATCCTATTTTGAGTGTTGATGGAAAATAGCTGCCTCTCAGCTGTGGATCTCTGCACTTAAATAATTTCATTCGGATGAAAGTATAGGAAGACATAACCTCCTTTTAGAGTCCCCTTTCTGTATGCACCATCACTAAAGCCCAAGGGCAGTGGCTGTCTGGCAGGAGTGGGGGTGACCCAGGCCTCAGGCTATCCTTGGGTGAGAGGGCACCGTAGACTGATCTGGCTTCTTTGGGCCTCCCTGCCACCCTCCATGCCCTCTGCATTTTAAAATCACTTTAATATGTCATTCCATCTAACCTCTACTTCAGTGACATCCCTTTAAAAATCTGAATATTTCATCCACAGTGTTCTAAATGTTACCCAATTTAGAAAAAACAAAAAGAACAGCTAGCCCATTTGTGGGCTTTTAAAATATTTTCTATCATTTTTTAAAAAAGTGTTATGCAGTCACAAATGACTTGTTTTCTTTTGGTATACCAGCTTATGGAATTTAGCACATCTGTGTGTGCCGGTGGCCTTCACCAAAATCAGCACGTACACTTGAATGATTCCTTTACCCATCAGACTCTGATCCCTGGCAACCATCCACCACTATCGTTTTGTCATCTAGAGAATTTCAGTAGAATGCTGTTGCATGTCTATCTATAATCCTGGCACCTAAAGGGGCTCTGAATTCTAGGTTTGATGGCAGCCTGCCATCATAGTTAATAGTTGCTCAATAAGTGAATAAACAGCAACCCCAAAGGTCAAAAAAGTAGAGCCCACAGTATATGAACCTTTGAGACTAGCTTCTTTTATGGGTGCTTGTTTGTGTTCCTGGTACTAATACCCATGTTGAAGAGAATCAGTAAAACTTACTCAGCTGACAGTAGAAACTGGAAAAGATGCACTTGAATACTCATGTTGGGGCATGTGTGTTATTGTGAAGAAAAATGTTTTTGCAATATGTGTTTTAAGAATTCTATGTAAAGTCCTTTGTAGCAGAGATAGCGGACATAGTTTGGGACTATGTCTGCTATGTCTGTGCCATGTTAAAATAACATCCATTAAACCATTACAAAAGGAAGCCTTAGTAAATCATCTAGGTCAGACCCTGGTTAGATTGGCTATTTCTACACTTGGGACAGTAGACATCCTTGGATCCTGTGTATCAGGTCAATTGTTTGTTCAAGCTTGGGAGAGTTTCAGTAGCTCCTTAAATGACAACTTTCTTCCTCCAGGACTTGGCTCTGAGATCTTCCTCTATTTCTGTCCCAGACAGTGACACCTAGTGGCCCTTGGTAACTTTGCTACTGCCCAGTCTCTTACCTGAGCACAGTTGGCAGATGTAAAGGCACAGGGAGGCCAGCTGGGGTTCCAGATGTCTGCTTGCTGGTATTCAGCATTCAGGACTCTGTGATGCCTGCTGGAAACCTGACATCCTCTCACACTTGCAGGACACCTCAGCCTTTGGGAGAATGGAGCTATCTGCACTAGAAGACAGATTGACTCAAGGCAGAAACACAGCCGTTTCAGTGAGTTCTGCCTGCCACAGAGGTAATTGAAGAACAGATCCGGAGATCTCTGTTTCACAGCCAGCAGAAGACCTCCCAGGGAGCTGGAAGAGATAAATATGTCACACATTCCCCACTGATTCAGGCTCAGGAATGTCACAGCTGCCAGGCAGGGTTTTGGTCCTCCCCCAAAAAAGAACAGTAACTAATAATGTTCTTTCTCAAAGCAGGGAGGAATCATAAACTCCAAAACCATGTGAGGGAATGTAGTCATGTCACCTGGTCTGTACGTAGCAGCAATCAACCTCCCTTCTGGCCCAGCCAGCAGATGACCCTCACTTTTGAGACACAAACTCAGGTTGTGTTAAGAAACTGTATCTTTTTGTCTCTCTAGAAAGCTTATTGTATGGTCAGAACAGCCTTGCATTTGAAATCTCATCTTTTTTTTTTTTTTTGCTGGTCAGTCAGTCAACGTCCTGGAACAGCTAGCTGCCCTGAACTACTCTTCAATTGTATTTGTGGATGTGCATGCACACATCTGTTGTGCAGTATATGGACATATGGAAGCCAGAGGTTTATGTCAAGTGTCTTCCTCAGTCACTATCTACCTTAACCTTTGAGGCAGTCTCCTCAATGAACCTGAAACTCACAAGTTTAGCTAAACTGGCTGACCAGTGAGTTCTAGGTATGTCCCCATCTCTTGCTGTCATGCTATGTAGATACTGATTTAAACCACCATGCCTGGCTTTTATGTTGGTTTTAATCCAGGTCCTTGTATCGCTGTAACAAACACTTTAAATAAACTGAGGCATATTCTCCATCCCATGAAGTCCTATGGAGAATCACTAGATTATGGAGAGTCCAATTGTTGGGGAGCATTTCTGGGTACAGGCTGTCTGTTGTCTTGGCTCCCCTGCCAACCTTCCTGAGCCCTGGCTTCCCCATCTGTTAAATAGGGATGACATTACTCTGTCCTCCATTTGGCTTACTGAAAGATGAAATGAGTCAATAAATATACGCCAGGCAACCAGCAAATAGCAGACTTTCACTAGAAGTTAACTTGGGGGACTCAAGATTTGGCCACAACTAGTATGTTGATCTGTTCAGGTTGAGAACTGCTGGTCATCTAGGGGTCTGTTCTCATAGGGTGAAAAGTGAGGTCTCTGAAGGCTCAGGGATGTGTCTCAAGGCCTCCAGGCCTGGCGTGTTCTCTTGATTCCTTGCCTGTTTCTTCACACTGCAGAGCTGGATGCTTAGCTGCGTAGACCATCTTCTCTTGGGCACTCTGATGACTGGAAATCTCTATTAATTTGGACTCTCCTGCCTTGTCTAGACAATAGTAATTAAGTGTTTGATCAACAGCTGCAATTCACTAGAGAGGGACATTGCTTGTTTGTAGATAGTTTGAGTTCTGACCATATTTCTGCTGTGTTCATTTATTTGCCTAATGACGCCCCTGTCTTCAGAAGAGGCCGGTTCTTAGCTGAACCAGATGTTTAGCAGGAGCCATCCATTTGCCAACTGAGAGAGATAACAGAGATCTTTGTTACTTGGTCCCTGGCCAGTCCATCCATGCCTTCTTGTGTCCCACTGTTGTTGGCTCTTTCAGTCAAATTGTTTCAGTGACTAACAACCTGGCTTAGTGATGACAAGTTTGTTAATAGGGAGCTGAAGATAAGGCAATGGAGACTGCCTTGCCTTGAGAGCTTGCTGCCCACATGATGAGTGAGCCAAGAACCTGTCATCCCTTTGAGCTGACACAGAAGAGCTGTCAGGCGATGAGAGCCCCGGGAAGCCTCCTGCTTTCGTACGTGTCCTGGGCTAGGCTCCCCTGCCTCAGGAAATCTCTGTCTCCTTGTTGACTATCCTCGTGTTGACTCTGTCTAGAAAAAAGCATATGTGATTCCGCAATATATTTTTGTATGTGCTCAGACAGTGTCTTGAGTTTTGGCTTTTGCTCAGTCCACAGGCCTGATAATGAACTCCCAGTTGTCCATAAAAATGAACTGTCATTCAACTAAGCATCTCAAATTGGCTTCTCCTGTCACCTATTACCTTCTTGGACTAGGCATCATCATCTGCTTTTCTAGAGTATATATGACAGGTAGGGAAGCTGAAATTCAGGTGGATCTAGCCTGCCTCTATGGATGGGTAGCCTGCACCGACTTGGTACAAAGCCCCATTAATGTGAGGAATGTTCTTTGGGTGTATGTGTCCTGCTTCTAAGTTACCTCTGAAAGACACTCATCTCTTTGTTTGCTCATATAGGGGAAAGTTGGGACACCCAGGGTTCTTGGACTCTTCCCTTCATCTTTATATTTCCACTTATTTTACTGTAGCAATGCAAGGCCCAAGCATAAGTGAACTGGTTGTGGGCCTGAGTGAGTTCAGATCTGCTGAGCAGGCAGGTTTTCATGCAGCGTGTGATCTCCTCCTGCCTACCACGAAGACACTCCTTTAAGTGAATGTGGCATTTGCACAGGATGAAGGCCTTAGCTCAGGATGAAACGTGATTACCTGTCTACTCTAATCCTTAGCCAGTGATGCTTCTCATCTATGGTGTTTAAAGGAGATGTGTGCATTTTGTAGATAGCGATGGAAAGTGTGAGCCATCTTCTTTGAAACCTAATGTCACAGGGGTGGTCTGACAAAGGAAGCATGAAGCCTGAATAACCCTGATGCACACACCATTCTTAGTCACATTGTCAAAGATTTACTGATGAGCTAATAACATTGTGACTTTTGGCTGGTGGGAATTACAGATCTGTAAACTTCATGAATTTAAGTGTCTCACTCTATAGTTTCAGAAGCAAATGGATTAGAATTAAGTGGGATCCTTCCTTACAAGTGTTTCAGGATTATTCTCGATTATCAAGAACTGCAATGGAAGCCACTGAAAGTGTCATTATGGAATATTACTAGGGGCATGTGGAATGACTTGGGGTGGTGCCCTGACCTAGTGTCAGATAACTCAGACTTATGCAATAAGAAGGATGTATTTCTGTTTCCATTTTCCTGACTACAGGGATATAGTCTCTCTGAAGGTCCACCAGTCATTACCATCCTTCTCGACATGAGGAGTCAGCCTCAAGCCTCTGGGAGATGACATCCTACAGAGAACATTTCACTTTTGGGTTTTCTTTACTGCTGTATATTTTGGGTTTCTCTCCAGTTATAGCAAGCAAGATGATGTGTCCTTTTCTGATAGCAATAGAAAATTCCTTTCAAAGCAAATTCAGAAGGAAAGTATATGAAGTGCAAAGGAAGAAACTCATTATAAACATGTTGTCAGGATAGGAGGTGTGTGTCAGCTGGTGGAAGGCCATGATGATCATTTGATTTTAGAGCCATAAGACTTGAATCTTCCCTGAAGCTGTGAACCTGGACAACTGTCTTCAGTGGGGGCATATTGCTAAGTAAGCACTTTTCATGCATCTTGTTTAGTCATCAAGCAACCCCAATGAGATGTATGAATGTATATTGATTTTAAAGATAAAGAAACTGACTTTTCCAGTGATGCCTGACCGTTGAGGAACAGAGCCAGGATGTCCTCACAGACAATGTGAGTTCTCTCCCTGGCAGTCTTTTGTCACCTTTAATGGGACATGCTCGCCTCTGGGAAGTGTGCTAAGAGAAGATCCGAGTCACCCCAGCCTGTTTCCAGCAACTTGAGAGTGTAGTGAGGGAAATACAAAAGAGGGCTGTGGAGATAACTCATTTTATAGGTAGAGTGTTTGCCTTCCAATCAAGAGGACCTGAGCCAAATCCCAAAAACCCATGTGAAAATATTGGTTATGATGGTTCACACGTACAACCCTAGTGCTGAGGAGGAAGAGACAGGACGCTTTCCAGGCTCACTGACCAGCCACACAACCTAACTGGTGAGTTCCAGGCTAATGAAGGAGATGGACAGTGCTCCTGAGGCCCTCAGGCTTCTACGTGCATGTGCTCATACATGCACAGATACACGGAGAATCTTCCTGCAAGTATGCACGCGCACATACACATTAAAGAGAAGAAAGAAAAATCATTATACCACCTTACATTCAGGTGATTGAGACCAAGGGCAATCTCTGTGTGACATCCTAACTCCCATCTCTGTGCCAGTGTTCCTTTTGCCTCCCTTCTTCCTGCCTATAGAAAAAATCAGCTCATTCCCTGGAATCCCCAGTGGGTTCATTGTAGATAATGCTTTACTACTCTCTCCCACACAATCTGGACAACCAGAGTCCCTGGACCCTTGGACTACACTTGGCTTACATATACATCAATATTTATATATTGATAGGAATGATTTTTTAAAGGATATGATTCAAAGTCTATCAAACATGTTCTTCCCTATTCGCTATGTAGATTGCAGGAGAATATGTGCTTCCTGTGAATACACTCATATTCAGCTCAGCCAGGTGCATTTATTCCTTGTTTTTAAAGTTTCCTGGGTCAAGTCCAAGACCATCAGATTATTACTTAAATTGGTGGATCTCATTAAACCTCCAAGAACATGATTAACTCATTCTACAAGTTGTTAAAGCATCCCGAAATTTATAATAAATGAGGCCACTTAAGACCAATTCATGAGACAACAGGAAAATATTCAGTATGCCATGCCTATTCTCTGATATTGTGAAAAATAAATTAATGTTTATCATGAGCTATTATAACCCTAATTTAAGAATGCTCTAAAAGGCAATTGCAAATGGCTGTAGGAAAATAATGTTGGTGTTTCATTCAGTTTTCATTCAGTTTTTCCCCTAGTATAACAGCCTTTCAAGAAGAAGATTCCAGAACTGTGTCCAGCCCTTCAGGTAGAAGTTTGGGTTGGTCCTGCTATAACATTATAATCCCAATAGTTCTGTGTCAAGGCCAGCCTTTGAGAAATGATGAGCTAAGGCTGGAGCTTGCTTAGCAATTAAGAGCAGTTGCTGCTAAGGTCTTGGGCACAATTAACACATCTTTTATTTGAGTAAGGACTGAGGTAGTGATAAGGTAGTGGACCAAGTTAGAAATAGTCTCTAATCTATGAATTTGATCCCATAAGAAAATTTAGAGCATTTACACTCAGTTATATCTATCTACACAAGCAAGGGGAATTTTCAACCATTCTGTTTTTTCCCCACCTTCCATCTGAGTTCTGACATCTCTTGCTGCTCCATCCTGTTTCCAACTTCAGAGCATTTCTGAGGTCTCATTGGTATTAAAAAATAAGTTTTATGAAAGGTTACAATCATGAGTTCCATATATCAAAGCCAGTAGATGCTAAAGATTTTATTCGCTTGCTTGATCAATGGGCGAACCAGGCAGATATCATATTCAGTTAAAAGGAACCGACATGTAGATAGATTAGGAATATTAAAATGGATGAGAAAGGATGGGGAAACTCTCCCTGCACCAGCAGATGGAGAGGTCACTGGAACTGTTACTGGAAAGGGTAGAATTTTTAAGTGTGTCAGTAGGAATTATTGGAGGTGCTGTCATTTACCTGCAATGCATGGAACTGTGAAGTCACTTTCGGAAAGTGAGAATCACATAGACAGAGAGGTGTAAGCTGGGATATGCCGTGACCTCATTCTTAACAGCATCGTGTGTTTCCAGAAATGAACAATGTGCCCTGCCTTCTGCACACAGGGGAATCCAGGTGTCTGTTGTTCCAACTGGTACAAATATCAGTGATATTCTGTACTGGATAGGGAAGAATCCGGAAACTTGTTAAGGTACTGAGGTTGATGGGCTTTGACAGACATAGTTGATAGACCAATATTCAGGGGGGATAGTCTCAATGTTACTCTACTTTTCCAAAAGATGTTGTTTTATATATATATATAGACAAGGCCGGCCTGGAACTCACAGTGATCTGCCTGCCTCTGCCTCCCCAAGTGCTGAGATTGCAAGGAATATGCCAAAGCTCCTGGCTAGCCCCTGGATTTTATTCTTAAGATGCTCTGGCATTTTCTGTGTGACTTGTGGGCTTGTCATTTATCTCCTTGCCTATTAGAGTCAGGAAAGTATGTATTTTAAGTATTACTTGTAAAGTTTATTCATGGCTCCATGGTAAAACCTGCTAAGTGCTAAGTACTATTGTTACTTATTTAAGCCCTGTCCTTTGCCTTTGTGTGGGGTTAGGACAGCCAGCCCCAGAGGAATTGTCTTCTAGATATTTAATCTCTTCTTCCTTCCCACCATTATTTTTCCCTGTAGCAGGCAGGAACCCTTCATAGAAGTGTTTTCAAAGACTATAATGTTTGTTTGTTTGTTTGTTTTGTGTACATGTGTGTGTGTCTCTGTGTGTTTGTGTTTGTTTATTTTGAAAAATGTGACATAAACATCAAGTACTCAGCCCATAGTTTTCCTTTTGTCAAGTATTAACACACACACACACCTTGCTGCTGAGACCGAAACAGCCTAAGGGAGGAGAGATTTATCATGGCTCACAGCTTCATAGGGTTCAGTCCTTAGTCATATGGTCCCATGTATGTGGGTAGGACCTTGTGGCCATGGAAACACATGGAGAAGGACAGCTGTTCACAACATGGCCAACCAGGAAGCAGAGAGTGACAGCATGTGGCCAGAAAACGTGTATCCTCAAAGATACCCATCCTCTAAAGATACCACCTCCTCCCAAAGTTTCTAGAGCCTTCTGAAGTAGCACCACTCGCTGGGGACTAAATAGTCAAAACCTGAGCCTGTTGCAGATTCAAGTCATAACGATGGTTGATGTGGTCATTATTCTTAATATTTTAATAGACAAGCAGAACTTCTCAAAAGCAGTCTTGCCAAAGCTTAATGGATTTCCTTGGCTGTACTGACTGCAGATGGTAAAAAAGAAGAGGGAGTGGGGCAAAGAGATATGAGAATTCTTCTGAGGCTTCCTTATCCAGAATTGACTCTTCCTATTAATCACAAGGGGCTTCTTAGGAATATTCTCACTCTATGAGGAAAAACCACTTTTGTGGGAGCATCTATAGCAGATCAGCAGTAGAATATGCTCTGTCCATTTGATCTGCTTCACATCATAAAACCAACCAGCAGAGGGATGAAGGCTCATAGCTGCAATAGTTACTTTCTTTCTAGCTATGGTACATTCATGACTTTACTGTCCCTTAGGTTTTTTCCTGGTATATTCTTGAACAACTGAAGTCTTGTGATTATGAACTTTTATCACACTAAATCCTATATGCTGTGCTTTAGTTGTAGTGTTTTTCTATGGGGGAGCCAATGTGGCAGAGAGAACAAATTTGGTCTTCATGGTGAACAATTTTGTCACTGCATTTCCAGAATCCTGGGTTGAGGCTACATTTTGTAAGAGTGAGGAACAGCGGAAGCTGTTGAGATCTGAGCACTTGGTATTGGCTGCCTTTGGGGAGCTGGTGCTAAGACTCATTTGTATATCATGTATTGATCACTTCACTGTGTTAGACAGCAGATTTCCCCAGCCAGTCTAGCCACACTGCTGATCTGCTTCTCAATCCCTGAGGTGTTTAGCATCTAGCTCTGCGCCTGTATTCGCATTCAGCCATACACAATCTGATAAGGTTGTCTGTGCATCTGTGAAGCATTCATTTGTCTCCCCATGGGCGAAACGTATTCTTAGAAAGACAGAATCACATTTTATGTTTCTTTGTTGTGCTCCATAGCACCTAGCAGGTGTCAGAATCACAGTAGGTTCTGAGCAAATTCTTTTCCAATTATCTAAGTTACATAGATAGTCATAAAGGTTTGCAACAGAGCATGCAATTCTATACATATTGCCAGGAGATAGGCTGGAGGAATGTGTGGAGCTCATTTTGAATGGGTGGCCGTGGTGGGATGTGAGCCGCATGAACAGCTCTTGACATTGATTCATGGGAGGCTATAAACATGCCACTATTTGTATGGAAAATAAGGATCTCTAGTGCACTGGGTTTCTTTGAACCCTTAGAAAAAAGGAAGATTCAATATCCTGTGTCCATGCAGAGTATGGTAGAAGGAGGCATCATTACTAGCAACACACCATGGCCCTCTGCCACTATGGCATTTAGGGTCAAGTGCAAGAGCATGGATTGCAGCTAGGCTACTGCAGTAACTCGGTGAAAGACAATGGTGCCATGGATCTATGTCAGTACAGTGGGACTGGTGAGAGACTGGCCTGTTGGATCCATTTTGGTGGCAGAGCCAGTTATGTGGAAGACTGCTCTGGGTTCTTTAAATGACTGTGCAAACCTAAGAAATAAGCTCCAGGATAAATGCTACTCTCAACTTCCTGGAGACCAGTTGCTGGTGGCAAAGCCTGAGTGCTGGTGTTTGGATCAGCTGCAGTGTCTCTGGAACTCTGACAACTGGGTGAATTCCTTTCATTATGGAAGTGACACCAGTCATTTAAAATATCAAAAAAGATCTGTGACCATGGTATAGCTTCTCTGTTATGTGTGACTTTGTTAAGGCACTGGCATCTGAGCTCCCATGGAATGCTCCTTCTTTTCAAGCATTATCTAATCACAGTACTGAAAACACTGGGAGGCTGCTCTGGGTTCTTCATCCTCCCTCTGCTTCCCTGGTATGGAAGAGACTTCTCCTCCAAAGACAAGGTGGGTGGCTGAGAACATCTCTGCTGACCCTGAATGAAGGCTACCTAGAGAACAACCAGCCATGCAGTTGTCCAGGAAAGGCTGCTTGGAAGTCCCAGCTGTATGCCATTTAATAGCTATGAGGTTTGGGGGGAAATTACCAAACAGGCTGAATCTCAGCTTCTTTAGCTATTTAGTGGAGATAATAAAACATTTGTGGCTATTAAATGAAGCAATGTAAACAAAATATTTAGAGTAGGGTTTGGTATAAAATGTGTAGTTCATTTTTTTCTATTAATATGTTATAATCTGTTACATATTTGTTATATTCACTCATAATTATATTTATTGTGTCATTGACATAATCTCAAGCTGGGCCCTGGTACAGCCCTTTAGATACCCACCCTCTGTGGATTCGATTTTGGGTTGATACTGGTTCAATCTATGTAAAGCTTGGATTGACATTCCATATAACATTTTGAATCTAGTACAGTAGCTCCACCTTATTTCTTTCTGCTGTTTCAGTTACCTATTTTATTAGTTACTTTTCCTATCACTATGACAAACTAAGTGAAGAAAAAAGCAACTTGGAGAAGAAAAGTCCATGATTTGGGTCCATGATTTGAGGATATAGCCTACCCTGGTGACAAAGGGATGGAGACAGGAGTGGGAGACAATTGCTCCCATGGTTTCCTCAGTCAGGAAGCAGACAGAGATGAATGCTGCTGTTCGTTGCTGTTCATATTGCTCTCTTTGTTTTGCTCAGCCTAGGACCTCAGCCAATGAAATGGCGCTACCCACATCATTGGTAAGACTTTCACTTCAATTAACCTAGTCTAGAAAGACACCATAGACATAGCTAGAGGTTTTTCTCCTAGGTGATTCTAGATCTTTACAAACTAACAAATAAGCATTAGCCTTCATAGTCTGTCAGCTATCTTCTGCAAACAGTCCATGGATAATTACAGCAATGAATGGTTCTGAGAAGCACAATGAAGACAAAATCATGTGCCTTCCTGCCATGTCTCTCTTTTGATGGAAATCAGCATATCTAGCATGTTTACAGACATGACAGTAACCTAGAACCTAGAGGTCATCTTGATTATCCAGTCACTGTACTGTGCCATGGTACTTGCATTGAGATAACTCATTTTACTTAGCAATGGCCAAGGCACAAGGGTAGCAATGCAAAGGAAGCGGCAGGTCACACAACACAGATGAACACCATGACCATGCTACTCTCTGGCAATGCCGCAGGGTATATGGGAAGAACATAACATGTGAAGGACTCAGTACTGTCTGAGGATTGCTGAGAAGCTCCTTGGATGGTGAAGTGATGCTACTAGACCTACCAAGCCTAGATCTAAGTTGAAACTCAGATCTATGATCCACATCTCTAATCTACAAACCAGAGGTGCTGTTTTCAAGAAGAACCTAAAGACCAGTGGTTAAATAATGTACAGAGGACCACAGGACAGTGGTTGTCAAGTATGTGTGGGACCTTCCTAAAGAAGAAGAGCCCATGTGTGTGGTGGATTTATGTGGCTAGGAAAAGTTAGGCCAGGCATGTCTACTTCTGCTTGTAGCAAGTAAAAGGCAGGCCCACTGGACTTCTGGAACTTTTCATCCTCTTCATCTGGTCTCCAAGTGTCTAATTCATAGTAAGACATGGTATGTGTCCATTCTTCACTGAGTCCTGGTTCCCCCATTACAACACAGGCCCAGGGATAGGTTAGTTTGGCTCCTTCTCTTAGTAGCATTCAGTGGCTTTTGAATCAAGACTGTGTTACTGCTTGGTGTTCAGTTCCCTTGCCTTTGTGAACATGTCTTTCTTTAGATGGTTTGTGGATTAGGAGCCCAGATTTTCCAAGTTCCCTTTCCTTTACCTCCCCCAACACACAAACTCTCTCTCTCTCTCTCTCTGGAAAGAGTAACACAGTCAAAAGTGGGATCCTCAGCCAGGCACAGTAGCGCACATCTATAATCCCAGCACTCAGGGAGGCAGTGGTAGGCAGATCTCTGTGAGTTTGAGGCCAGCCTGGTCTACAAAGTCAGTCCAGAACAACCAGGGCTACACTGAGAACTCCTGTCCTGCCTTAAAAGGAAAAAACAAAAACAACAACAACAAAAACAAAAACACACTGGGATCCTGAAGCAACTCAGCATCCCATGAGCCTTCAGTTGTTCTAGCCCCTTGGAGGCACCAGCCTTCCAAATAGAAAGGGCCTTCTTCTATGTGGTCTGCTCCATGATCATCCATGAAAGAGATTCTTGAGTGAAAAGCCCTTCTACACGTAAGCTACTCCTTGCCCCGGAGTTGTACTACAGACTGAGAAGAAGTTGTACTACAGACTGGTGTGTTAGCTGTAAGGAAAGCAAGGGCGGGCATCAGCAACAATGACAGGCGGCATGAGAGAAGACTGCACTTGTCCCATCCTTTCCCCCTTCCTTCTTTGGTTCTTTGGCAGTGAGGTTTGCCATCTAATAGAAGAGAAGAAACCCTATGGCTATTGGCTGACTGGCCAAATCCACTCCATCTCTTCTGACAATGGATAAGTGTTAATCACCTGCACTCCCTCAAAGCCAGTAAGCCTGCCACCCCATTGCTGGGATAGTAAATGAAGTAAGGGTGCTTCTGGCTCAGGCAGGCTGCTTGTGCTTGGATGAAACAGTGGGATTCTGCCACTCAGAAGCTCTGCTAGTGTGTGCTTTCTTGGGCAATAAATTAATCCAGAACACTGCCAAGGAAATAGATAGATCAGGGCAACAATCACATTTTTAACAGGAAAATTGGTTTTGATTCTCAGTAACATCATTTGGTTACTGTAGGTTTCTGTACTGGGAATGGGATGGGATCCTGATTAAACACATCCCAGAGAGAGAGAGGGGGGATAAGGGGGCATTTACTTCTTTCAATGGGTATTAAAGCAGCGTAGGCATGTATGTGGACCTCAGGTATTGGAAGAAGCCTGCATTGCATTCCTGTATGATGTAAATTCTATTTGCATTTTAGGAATACAAACAGTATATGGGTCAAAGCTGGCCCCACCTGCAGGCTCTAGTTGGGAGAGTACCACTTGAAAGACTTGGGAGAAATCATTTATGTTTTGTAGTGGTTGTTATCTGCATCCCTGTGTTTAATAATGGCAAGAACAGAAGGAGGCTCCCTGTTTGCAACACAAATCTCACAAAGCCAAGAGGAATTGTAGCCATCATACTAACGGAAAACCTGCAGAACTCAAGAGCAGGGCCAGACCCCTGCCTTTCTTCCACACACAGCTAGACTTGCAGTTGCATCTGGCTCTTTATAACTTAGTAGAGAAGAAGGGGTAGGTCTTTGTCTCACTGCTATAAGCTGCATGCGGGAGGAGTTCTTTCCTTGCTCTGCAGCATCCCTTGCTCTGGGATTGGTGCCCAGCATATAATGAGAGATCAATATATATGTGTGAAAAGTGCAATTATAAACAGGCTGTTTTCCACCCTTTGAAGGTCCCTCCCTTAGAGCTTAGGGGAATTTCTGCTAGCTCTTCCTTACTTAATCCAGCCTCATTGATAATTCTCTCCCCTCTTTCTTCAATTCCTCTTCCTGCTTTTCTTTCTTCTCTTCTTTCTTTCCCTCCTCTGCCTCCACCTTCTGCTCTGCCTCTTTTTTTCTTATTGGAGATAGAAGCTTTGCTTTGGACCATATTTTCTGTTGTCTCAATTTGACATTAACATCTCATGTATTGATTTTTGTAAAAAAAAAAAATTCATCCATAAATGTTTTGGGCTGCTTTACAGCTTTTATCTATTTCTCTAGGAATGGGCAAGTTGTATGAATGTGAATTCAGTTCATCTTGCAAGCATAGTAGATTATCCTAATAGAGTCTTCATGTAATGAGTACTTTAGAAAATAATTCAGTGTTTACTGGATTTTGCTGCACCCTCCCCCTTCACATCACATGATTGGTCTGTATGTCTCAACTCTCAAGGGGAAACTGAATTTATGTTTGTATGTAACCAGCCTATTTATGTATGTCTTAGAAAGATAGAAACAAAGGAAGAATAAGAGAGAGGCTGGAGGAGAAAAAAGGAGGAAAAAAAACATTTAAATGTATGTTTAAGGCCATGATTTAATTTATAGTAAGTCTTGGAAAATATAGCTACAAAGAGTTTGAAGTCAGAAAATAGTGTGGGCCCTGAAGACCTTGTGTGCTTAGGAGACAGTCCTATCCAATAAAGGAAGCTTTTCAAGCTTTCTTCTCTCTGGTGTTTATTAAGTTTTCATGTGTTTTTTTTCCTCTTAGGAGATTTAGAAGAAAATGTCAGCTCTGTGCTCAGGGATTGCTTTATTGGGACCAATCACTTGCAATGGAAATGTGTTTACCAAGATAAGTGCCATTTTGAGTGTAGCGTGTTGTAACCCTGACAGGGGATTTTAAGGATGACTCAAGGCTTTTTTTTTTCCTTTTGAAACATTGCCTTATAATTAAAGAAATCCGACTTTAATGATTTAACATTTGCCACTGTTCTTTACATTTCTACTCTTTAACAAGAGAATAGTTGAAAAAAATAGCTTCATTTAATTAGGATGAGAAATATAACAAATATACAAATATGTTATCACACACACATATATTGACTTTATTTTAAATTGTTATTTATAGATATATTCCACTATGTGTGATCAAGAAAATTAACTTAAGATCTCACTTTATCCTTTGTACTCATTCATTGGCAAGCATTATAAGGCATGGCTCTTAAGCTGGACATGAGAAGATGTAGTATTCAGCTTCAAAATGTGACTTGGTATTAAGGGACTTAGAGTCTACTTGGGAAAATTAGACATATGCAGAAAAATTGTTACAGATTTATATCAGATTCTATGGAATTGAGGACCTTCAAAGTGCAAAATGAGAAGTATTTTGAAATAGCAAACAAGAGAGGCAGAAATCCAAACATCATGGAGGGCATTTGGTCAATCATCTGTTCATTTACTCAATGATTGTGTGTAACACTTACAATACCGAGCTGGGATACAGTAAGGATGAAACAGTTCAAGTACCACTTCTTAAAGAGTTCTCCTATGGTTATGCAACATACAAGTATAGAAGTAAATGGAGTTGCATCACAAAATATAAGTCAGTGATGGAAATATGTAGGGTCAGTACAGAACTATGCTTACCTCTGTGTGTGTTTGTGTTTCTTCATACCCATGGCTTACATACAAGTTCAGGAAGGCTATAGGGACCTCTGGCCTAAAGTCAGTTCTGAGTGAGCAGAGGCCACCTGCCTAAAAAGTGGCATGTTCTCCTTACACTGAGAGAACCCAGAATATGCCCTTTGCAGGATGGAGAAAGGTGGGCATTCTAGAACATGCCAGGTGTTCAAGGCATGGAGCTGCACAGCTCTGTTTCAAATAAGAACTCAGGTGAAGAAAGGAATGATACTGGCAGGGAGCAATCTGGTTGTCTCTTTGCAGGTGAGAGATGGTTTGAGCATCTTCTGATGAGATCCTTCTTCAGAGAAAACCTCAGTGCTTTCAATATCCAGCTCAGCAGCCATTGTGCTGTGTATTTCTTTAACTGTTTTTTAGCTGCCTTTTTGTGTGTTCCCAGACGCTGTTTGGAGTAATTCAGAAGAGGCTCGGCCCATCTCAAATTTACTGGGAAGTGGCTTGTTACTGGTTTATGTCCTTTGGACATTATGCTTTGTCCTGATGACAGGAAGAAACATCCATGTTTTGATATAGTCACCCTTGACTGGTAAAAGGAATCAGGACCTCCTTTCTTTACTTATGGGGTCTGAGAACTATTAGTCAGCCATGATGAAAGATTGTCCATTGGGCTGTGGGATATGATATCTATAGCAATGTAGGCCTGTTGAACACCTAAAATATGCTAGAGCAGCTGAGTTCTTTTTATTTGACTTTAATTCAAACACAGTCCTAAAAACAGAAGTAATACAAAATACATTTCCTATTGAAAACAACTGTCATTTGGGTAAGGCTACTGTTCATGTGATAGGACGAGTATTGTGAAGTAGGGTAACATGGTTAAAAAACATGGCTAAAGTGTAATGGAGTTTTTGGTATATGAATGATTTCTAATATCTTTAATTCTTAATATTATTGGCAAAATAAAATATCTTGTGTATATTGGGTTAAATTCAAAGTATTTTGAGAATGACTATTATCTTAGAGTTTGTTTAGTTGTGTGTGAGCGGGAATGTCACATGAGTAAGAGTGACATCTGAGGCCAGAAAAGAGTGTCGAGCCACTGGATCTAGAGTTACAAGTGGTTGTGAGCGACCAGATGTGGGTGCTTGGAACTCAACCTCAGTACAAAGTTAAAGTATGAAAGAGCCATGTATACTTCAACCACAGAACCATTTCCCTAGCCTCTATCTTCTGCTTTTAAGATGATAATTCACAGAATTTAAGATGTCACCCTGATTTGAATTCTATTTCTGTTGGAAGTTCATTCTTATGTCTCTGGGAAGTGGACAGAGCCAAGAGAAAATCCCCACTGTGTTTTGGCAGCTCTGAGCCATGCTCTTATGAACCTCTTCTCCACGGACTACTGCGTCCTCACTGAGTTCACTCTGGTTTCTGTTCCTAAGACTAGGAAGTGTTGCTTCTTAGGCTTTCCAGGTAAAATGCCATAAGAGAGCTCTGTAGGAACTCTCATGCATTACATGTGATGTACATTTTTCTCAAGACGATGTGGATCTGGCCACAGTCCACATCTGTCCACACGTACCTTTCTCCCTTGGCAATTTCTTAGCCATGCTGGATGCTTGCACAGGGAGCAACTGTCCTTCTATGCTCGTGCTTGAGGGTCCTTCATGGTCTGTCTGATCAGACCATATATCTGGTTTCAGAGGCGCCCAGAAGCAAGAGATGACAGAACTGTGCTTGCTTCAGAAATCCCGGCAGAGTCAAGGAACAGGCTGATCAAACACCTAAGGCTGCTTAAATCCAGGTGGCAGGAAATGGCCTGCTGATTGCCAGGTTCTTACTCAGTTGTGGCATCCACTTTGGTCTGAATCTCCCAAGCCCAGATTGTAGTTGCTGTTAATGTCAAGGAACAGTGTGGGTGTATATACAAGGAATCAGAGATTGGCTCCTGATTGTCCAAGGTAACTGATGGTATTGCTTCCGGATCATGCTGTAGAGACATGGAGACCTCATCCTCCTGGACAGTCAGTGTTGTGACTGTGACTCACCCTGTCTATGTTAAGTCCCTCCTCGCTGTTGTTCAGGTGGCTGTGCCTTTCACATACATGCAACCACACCCTGGAATTGCTTGGATAAGTTTCTGGTTTCTTCTCTTTCATCTTCCTTTGTCCTTCCTCTTTCTCATCATGTACCTCCTTATCTCCCTTTTCCTCCCCATCTTTTCCCTGTTTATTTTTATTTTTGAGGCATCTTATTTAGTGCAGGGCTAACCTCACTTTTACAGTGTAGCTGAGGATGACCGTGAATTTCTGAACCTCTTGCTCCTGCCTTCCAAGTTTTTCTAACCAAGGAAATAGCAATGTCATGGTCTTACCTTCAGAGATGTTGACCAGATTGCTTGGAGGTGGAAACTGGGTTTTAAAGACCCTTAAAATCTTACCCTTAAGGTCTGGTTCATTAAAATGATCTCCCTCAAAATAAGTTAAAGTTATAAGGGAAGGGAGTAAAAGATACTGATTGCAAATGCAGATTTCTGAGTTGTCAAAGTTTTGGAGTTAGACTATTTGAAAGTGCACCTTTAAAGATTTATTTATTTTTAATATTTATTTGTTAGTGTGTCCACACTGCGTGTATGTTGCATGTGATCCACCAAAGGCAGAGGCCACAAGAGGGCACCCGACACTCCTGGAGCTAGAACAGTCCAGTCAGCCATCAGCTTGTGGTGATTAGACACTTGGCAACTTTGTTCAGTGAATGAATGAAGAATTGTAGGATGATACAGAAGTTTATACAACTGAGCCTTTGTTCCTGGTGGTCTTTTAATGGATCAGATGAGGAGGGAAATTCAGCCATCAGACTGAGGCTATGCTGAAATATGCAACCAGATTGTGACAAGAAGAATGTCCCTGAAAAGTGACAGCTTTCCCTATATATGAATTTGAAACATAGACGAAAATGAAAAAAAAAAAAAAAAAGCTATGCCATAAGCCTGACTACATTCTGATTTTTTCCCTGACAACTGCCAAGGCTCTTAAATGTATAAAATAAAACATTCTCCACATATCTTCTGCCCTCTGCGTTGCTGATGCCTACGGTGTGCCTTGTCTGCCTGTCAGATACTGAGGTATGAGATGGGTCTGACCCTCATTCACTTTCCCTTTCTCTACTAGGTGACCTTGAAAGTGGTATTCCACCATCTCCTTTTTTTTTTTTTTACCTTCTGTCTGAAAAAGAAGTGAAAAGCTGAGAGTATATGTTTCAATGCCATGTTCAGATCTTCTAACCCCAAAATTTGCCCCATACAAGTGGTGTGTGTAGTCTTTTTGATGGTTGTATCCATTCAGCTAGAGCTCTAGCTTCCCTGTTTAGTTAGCATCTTCTGATCCTTGGCAGGTGATATGGATTTATGACTCAGTCTCAGAAAGCAGGGTGGTGGCTGGGATAGTGGCTGATAATTTATACTTTCTGTGGCAGTGCAGTATAAGGTACAGGCAGCTTTCCTCATTCAGGACAAATATAGTTATATATGCGGAGCTGTGTGCCTCTGATGTTATCTCCCAATTTCCCAGGCTGTGGGAACTAGATTTGTGAGCAATGTGAGGGATGCTATCTGCTGAAGCTTTCTCCTTCAGAAAGGGTTGCTTATCTGTTTAAATTCAATAATGAATAAAAAAAATATCATTTTGAGTGAGGGAGAGATGTCAGAAGTGGATGGACTAGGGAAGCTGTCCTCTGGAGAGCTGGATTTCTTTCTATTGTGTACTTGCCAAAAGGACTGTTTGGTGTCATTCTCAGCCTAGACCGCAGTGGCCAAGTCCACCCCATTTGCTTTTGTCAGCAGGAGGCTCTGAAGAGAAGAAAATCGCTAGAGGCACTAAAGAGGATGTGTGGATGTGCACATCTGTGGCTAGGCCCAGCTTGGGACAGAAGTACATTTTAGAGCTCACTGAAAGTTGCCATCAGTGTGGGATAGTTGATAGTTGTTTATCATCTTTGACAGCTTTCTTAATATTTGGGGGGGCCTGGGTGGCTCTACTTTCTGGAGTACATCAATAATCCTTCTTAAAACCGTGGGTGGCTGAAAACCACTCCCATGCAAGAGGGAGACTTGAGGTTATTTGTAGGAGTGCCTTTAATGTTCCAGTAACTTATGAAGAGGCTTTGACCATGTAATACTGCAAACTAGCCTTGAAGAGAACAGAGCAGATGCCCTGTGTCTGTTCTCTTCTCTTTGGGGGGATGGTTGTATTGAGGAGAGCTTATAGGATTAAGGGCATGGCCTTCTCAAACACAGAATCATATTTGAAAGTTATAGCTGTGGTAACCAAAAGCCAAAGGAACTTCTGTCTCCACTCACAACCTTGATTTCCACAAACTCACAACAGCTCTGATTCCTAGCAACAGACCAGGAGGGGAGTGGGAAGGAAAGCTGTGGACCTTTGCCTATCTTTGTGGCTATTGTAGAATAGATTCAGCTTACTAGGAAATGAAATGAAAAGTCATGGGAGGTGCCACTTGTATCTAGAAAGTTTTTAGAAATACCCATTGCATTCAAAAGTAGATTATTAAATAGATTCTTATGTGAGAGTGATCATGTGTGAATTTTTCACTATAAATACATTTCTAGATTCTACTTGTAGATGCTCAGAAAAATATTATCAAGTATACATATGTGTATGTGCATGCATGCATGTGTATATTTGTATATGACCAATAATTTCAGCCATTTCCAAGTCAATAAGTATGTGTAAATTGTACGGTCATCACCATTATCCTCTCATAGAGGATAATCCTCTATCTTTTTTTAACTTGGCCACTGAAGGGACTTCTTAGGTGGTATCATGTGTTCCTATTTCTCCGATTGTGGCTGGCTTCTTTCACTTAATGTAACAGCTCCGCGAAACCTTATATTATAGCATGGATTCTCTTCTGTTTTGGTTAGTTTTTGTCAACTTGATGACTTAAGTCTCATGGGAAGAGGCACCCTCAACTGAGGAATAGCTTTCAATCAAGATTGGCCTCTGGGTATGTTTGTGTGTGTTTGAAGGGGGGATTTTTTTAATTAGTGGTTGATATGGAAGGGCCCACTGTGGGTGGTGCTACTCCTAGGCAGGTGGTCCCCACTTGCATAAGAAAGCAGGCTGGGAAAGCAATGGGGAACAAAGCAGTAGGCAGTATTCCTTTATGGCCTCTGATTCAGTTTCCTCCTCCAGGTTCCTGCCTTGGATTGCCTCCACGATGGAAATGTAAGACGAAATAAACCGTTCCTCTCTAAGTTGCTTTTGGCCATGGTGTTTATCATAGAAACAGAAGTAGGAACTTCCCTTTCTTCAAGATGGAAAAGAATCCCAGTGTACGTGCATGTCTCATCGTTTCCATACATGCATCTGCCTGTGGACCCTTGGCTGCTTTGATCTTTTGCCAGTGTGAATGAGTCCCTTCTGAACCAAGTGGCCAAAATCTATTTGAATCTCTGCTCAATCACAGCTTTGACTTTAGTATAATCTAAAAGCTGGCAAGATTTGAGAAGTAGGGCAAAGAAGGCTATAAATTTAATCCTGGGTGACAGTGAGTGGCAAGGGTTGACCTGGCAGGGCTATAAATGATTTCTCATCTTATAAACCTAATTAAATTAAAAATCCAGTTGGCCAAAACCCATACTCGCTTAAGCCAGGCAATTTCTCAGAAAACTCATTAACTAGGACTTGGGAGTTTCATCAACAGATGGAAATTTTTCCCCATATTTTTCAATAATTGGATAGAAAAAGGACCATCAAACTTCAGATCTCAGATAGAAGTGTTCATGTAGATTCCTAGGGCATTGGTTTTAAGGCTTGTTGGTAATATTAGGGAAAATGCATCCTTTTAAGTATTATGAGGTATTGGCATAAAATTTCAGTGTCATCAATCCAAGGCTTCAGGAAAGACAGGAATTTAAGGGCCATTTTCTGAGTCATTGTTACAATTATTTTTCCTCATTTCAGGGATTTTAAATTGAGTTATAAAAATTGATACTCCAGAGGAACATATTATATGGGCAAATGGCATGATTATTGGCAACCAAAGCCAGGATGTAGGAGCACTCCTGCATGATTAGGGAGCACCAACCTGCAGAAGCTCTCTTCTGAACCTGGGGTTAGTTCAACTTTCACTTTGAAGGAAAATGTTGTTGGGCAACTAGCTTGTAATCGATGTTCAGATTTTTCTTTGGGGAACATTTAAAGCAAAGATGAATCCACACCCTCCACCTCTGTCTGTATTAGTCATATTATCATATTTATCTGTGTCCTCCCCCAAAGCCAGTTACTGCATTTCATTTTGTCTCTCTGGCAGCAGATGTATGATTTATAAGAAACTTGCTCTGCACAGCTTATGTTAAGAGGGAATCTCATTGCTTTCCGGGTCTTCATTTTTAACTGTAGTCATTTTGAGCTGACCCATCTTAAAAATATAAAGAGAGGCGTATGCTGTGCACGTACTTGACTCATAAATACTGATGGAGATCCACCATTTGTGATCAGAGAAGATGTAACCAAGTCCCTGTTGACAAAGGACACACACTGCCATCAGAGCACTTGCACTCCAGCGTAGGAGAGACATGTTGATCAAAAGACAGTAAAGAAATGCTTTATTGCTGGAATGCTGACTGCCACAAAGAGACTGTATTTGTTGGCCATTTCTTCTATTGACAGTCAGGAAATGACTGTGGCATTGGCTTCTGATGGTTAGGTAGCTTATGAGAAGTGGCACTTCTAGAAGGGTAGACCAGGTTGTGCAAAGGCCCTGCAGTAGGAAAGGGTGGACAAAGTGAGTGGTGAATGACAAGAACTGAATGTCCACAGTAACTGGGACCTAGAGAGGGAAGGAGTCTGAGAAGCAGTCAGAAGAAGAAATGACCAGGGTTTTCAAAGCTTCCATGCTGTCAGAGTTGGGGGTGGGGTGTTTGTTTTGTTTTTGTTCCATACTTGAGTTATGATTGGAAGCTATTGGTGGAGGTCCCTTCTCTGTGTCCAAATATCCCAGATTCATGGGATTGCATTTGGGGAATCCTTGATTCTCATAGCTGTCTGTAAAAATCCTGCTTGTTTCTGCCGGCTACTTTATGTGTGAATTTGGGGCTAGGGGTTCAGTTTGATAGCAGAGTGTGTGCTTGGCATGCTTGAGATTGGGCTTCCAGTTCCAGCACTAAACACCACCGAGAACAGTGGGTCTCAATACCAGAGTGGGTCTCACACTCAATCCTTGCGTATGGATCAACGGAGCCGAGCTCCCAAAGGAAGCACTGTGCATTGAAGTAAAATGACCCCTCGAAGGCACTGTTTCCTCTGCCTTGTTTCCTTCTTGAATACATCTCTCTTTCAGTTTTTCTTTGGAGTTTTTTGTTTCTGCTGAATTAATTTCTATCATATTTGTTTGCACACATGTATAAATCAAATGCAGTGTGTCAGACTATCAGGTGAAAATTTTAAGAGACCGTTGGCTCTCTACATGGCCTGGTGGAAATAACTCTCCTATATTCTACAAATCTTTTAAAATTTATGATCAAAAGAGTGCCTTTTTGGATTCCAATAGTACACCCACTTAGGAGAAACATTAATCCTTTAGGAAAGAAAAAACATTACCGCACTTGATAGATTTGTAATCAAGATGTGAGCCCCCAATTTTTTTTTTCCTTTAAAAGAACACTGAGATCCAGAGTCAACTTTGGGGGTTAAAATGCATAGAAAATCTCTAGGCTTTTCATGGATGCCTAGACGCATGAAGAGGAGGTTGCGGTGGAACCTACCTTGCTCTGTATAGCAATGGCAGAGCTGAGACTTGGACCTGGGAAGAAGCTGACCTATGCACACCCCTCCCATTTCATTATAAATTACATTGGCTTGGGGAGCTCACATGCTGTGTGAGCAATCGATTTTGGTGCTTAAGACACACACTGTGAATCAGCGTATCCAAGTGATTCATGCATCTGATTTGACAGGAGAAGACTCCTGGACGCCAGTGTTGGGATGGGTATTGTAATCATCACTCTGCATTATGATTATACACCAGGCCTATCCAGATGGAATACAAGGGCACTGCCTTTTCCAGATGAAAACTCTTCATTTATGCACTGTGGTCAGTGACCTCCCAAGACCCTCCCTAACAAATTTCTCTTCTGATCTTCCCATTTCACAGACTGGGAAACTGATTCCTAGGGAGGTGAAATGACATGCTAAGGACATCCATGCTGCCTAGAAAGACCCTGTGCTCCCTGATGCCTCTTCTTGCCACATGCTGTCATACTCCAAACTTGAGATTTGTTCTCTCTAGCACAGGCCCACCTGGAACATCAGGAATATTCTTTTTTTTTTTTTTTTTCCTTGAGTTGTCTACTTCCCTTCTCTCTTCCTCTACCATTTATGAGGATTGGCCTGGAAGTGGTCATATTTCTAAGCTTGATCCTCTCAAAGAGTCTGTTTATGTGTAGGACATTTCTTACATTCATGAGACTCCCGATTCACTTCAGCCTCAGTACTCCATGCCTGTAGAGGGTAGAGGGCAGCTTGACTTTACTATTTTGACTTCCTGTTTTCATGTCTCTTCATCTGGGCCTTGCACATCACAGATCAGGAAATGTTCACTGGGGTTATTAGATTCACTAAACTGAGCCAGGTGGATGGTGCACGCCATTAATCCCAGCATTCAGGGAGGCAGAGGCAGGTGTATCTCTGAGTTCAAGACCCATCTGATCTAAGTCTAGGACAGCCAAGGCTACAGAGAGAAACCCTGTCTTGAAAAAAAACAAGCCAAAAGAATCATTGGGTTCAACATTGCAGTTTAGATGCTAGAATGCATTCTCTAAAACAATCTGGAAATAGATGGGCAAATTCTCAAGGCAAAACAATCTGGAAACAGATTGTTTTGCCTTGAGAATTTGCCCATCTATTTTTTCTATACATAGTTAATTTTATTACATATAAATTATAGCTCAATTTTTTTAAAAGACCAGTTGCCTTCAGCATCATATAGGCAAAACTATTTTTTTTTTTTCAAGAAAAGTCTCCACTGCCAGTAGCCAGATTCTACATTGAACACATAGCATCATTAATTAGGGTCATTTGTTCTGCTGTGAGCTGAGGAGAATGTACAAAAGCTCGCCAAAGAAAGAATTAATTCCTCCTCCTCTCTGGACTTTCTGGAGCACGCCTAGTAGATTCCCCAAGCCTGCAGGCCTCATACTTATGTTCTAATAGGCTAATTGTTAAGGCGACATTTGTGAATTAATCTCTGACTGGAGCTAAGTGGTTTTCCCTAACGGCTTTAATTCAGGAATACCACTCTTGACTGCATGTCAGAATTCTGAGACAAGCCTAACAAAAATGGAGGGGCCTAGCTCTCCTTCCCTTGTTTTGTGATTTCTGGTACTGGGGGAGGAGGGTGCAAGGACACTCCTGTTCTTTTTGTTTTGTTTTGCATTTATTCGGGCTATTGGGCGTGTGTACCTCTGCCTGCCTGTGAAGGCCAGCTGCAGGAACGTTCCTCCTCTTCTTCTACCTTGTGGGTGCCAGGGATCAAACTGGCACTGTCAGATTTGGCAGTCAGCACCTATGCCTGCCAAGACATCCTACAAGGAGACCCCACTTCTGCGTTTTAAGGAAAACTACCCAGATGTCTGACTGCTTCCAGCCACAGTTCCAGGTCCATTTCTGGAGGCCCATGTGGCCTCAAATTTTCATTTTAAGTGTGTGGCTCAGCCTGTAACTGGACTCTCTCGGGCCAATGCCCGTGCCCCGCAGGCCTAACAAGGTAGCCCTTACCACCTAGCTTCTACCACCTTACCAGTAAGCCAAGTAAAGAGGTAAGAAATAGTAAAAAGTAAAGAAAAGAGTTTTATGTGACCACATTGGGAAGAGACACAAATAAAGAGGGTAGACACCTCCCCCCATTGATCTTCAAGATACTGCCATGAGGATTAAGTTTAAATGGAAGGTAAGAGG
The DNA here is from genome assembly GCF_907164565.1 of Psammomys obesus. NCBI lineage: Eukaryota > Metazoa > Chordata > Mammalia > Rodentia > Muridae > Psammomys > Psammomys obesus. Next base: position 26,803,037 of record NW_026590062.1, read on the forward strand.
TACAGTGGTCAGGTGTGGCCTTGTCCATCATTGACCCATGAGTATCTGGCTCCAGTCTGTCCTGCAAGGTGGTCTGACAATTTTTCAGAAGTGTGTGAAATCTCTTTTTCCTGAGACAAGCTCCTAGTCCAGTTGGCACCAGGATCCCACTCTTTCCCTTCACCCAGCACTGGGAAAGTTCTAATTCCTTGAAGGGCCACTGTCTCGCTAGTCTGAAAACTGAAGTGTGTGTCCTAGCATACCTTCACTCCTACAAGAATGGTTACAAACCTGACAACTGGAATGGAAGTTCTAGGGCATCTCTGCAGAGCCTCCTCCTCGACATGGTGCCTGGGTTCATACTGCTATTGACTCTACGGAGGGCTTAGTTTCCTGTGTCCCTGAACAAAGAATTGGACAGAGATAGATAGATGGCAGTTAGCAGAATGAGATAATTTATTAAGAAAGAGTCCACTTCAATGGAGGAAGTGAACTAGATCAAAGAGAATTCATGATATAAACAGCCATGGTGTGCAAAGGATTTGAGCATTCACATCCCATAATACAGGCATTTTGACCATCTGTGTAATTTGTTTTTTTGTGCATGCTCTATCTGATATGTATAGTTCTACACATATGTAGTTCTACTTTATGTGTCTAATGTCCCATTAGCGTCTTAAGTCTCCATCCAAGACTGTGCTGTTTAGTTCTGAAATGATGCATGGGTCACCTTCACACCTTACCTTTCGCTCCTGTGCCAGCTGACAGTTTGTTGGCCTCATCTAAACTTCCTCCCAGCCTTCCTCTTTGCCAGTTTGTTTTTTATATGCTAATTTTCAGTCTTTGCTTTATAGCTTTTGGCCCTCCCTCCTGTGCTATTTGCCTGTCTCAACTTCACTAAATTTGCCTTTCCCCAGCAGCTTCAAACACTGAGGGGAATATGCTATGCTCAGCCATACTATTTTTCATTTTCATGACATTTTTCCTCCTAGGCATTTGAAAGATCTTCTTGGCCTGCTGGGATTTCCATCCAGGAAGATGGCTGCCAGTCTCATATTCTCATTTCAGTCCATGCCTATTTTCTTCATGATAAGGAGGATGGACTGTGTGTGTGTTGTGTGTGTTGTTTTAACACACTGTATGTGTTCCTGGCATTCTTTTGTCATGTTTCATTTTGGGTTCTGAGAATAGATGAGTCATGCTCCATTGTTCCAATGATACTTATCAAGTTGCTTTCTTTTTTTCTTTTTTTTTTTTTTTTAAGTGGATCTGGCTCTCTGGAAATAGACTCAGTGTTTGGCATTGTAAAATAGTCCAGTTGACCCCATGTCTGTTTCAGTGATATTGACATGAGGTTTAGGCTTAAATAGAGGGCAAGAGATGTGCATGGTGAAGACGTACTAGTCAAAGGACAGTCCTGCCTGTTACCCATTCATCATTGTCTCAGCTCCTGTCCTGAAAGGAGGCCTACAAAGTGCTCTGATAAGGCCCTGACCGGTCAGTCACGGTCTTGAGACCTATCTGTTTCAGCAAGATGATTACCTATGCTCCAGAGCTTGAACCTCATGGATTATTGTCCTGATCTCATGGGTGATTTATCTGTCTTGGGAGCATTAGCTTCTTCTGGAGTTTGAGGTGACTCAAGACAAAAAGTTAAGGACAAATAATTTACCTCTGTATGTTGAGTCAAAGCATGGACACTACTCAGAAGCAGAGGTGCCAGGCTCTCACATGGCTTTCAGTTTCCTTGTGGCTCTAAGCTGGGGAGTCAGTGCTTTACACTAGCAGCAGTTTCTACATTTATGTGGTTGTTTGCAGTTAGTCTGAGAGCATGGCAGTGAGTACTGCTAAAGGTAGCCAAAGTGGACAGGTGAATATTGCTCATGAGGAGTTAGACAAGCTATACAGACTCTGTTAACAGCTAGCAGAACCTGTGTCATGACAGACAAAGAGCAAATGAGCTCTTTGGGAAAGGCACGGTCATTTTAAAGGTGTATATGACTTAGCTGCTGAAGAGCACGTGCATTGTGCCCTTGAGGGAGATTGTGATTTGTTTAGGGCCATCTTTCCCTATCCCTTGGAATTCCACTCTCCTTTTCACCAGGCTACCTGTGCTGCACTAAAGCAATATGACGGTAGCTGTAACTTGTACAAAGAACTACTAGTTGGAGAATGGAGAGATACTGAGAAAAGAACCAATAATGTTCCTGCTCCTCCTTCATCTCTTGATTGACAGTTGGCCTTCAGTAGCTTTCACAGACGTTCTCTGTACATTCTCCTAGAGAACTGACTACTAATTATGGAACCTCCTAGGACTTTGTTTAACAATGTGTGTGTGTGTGTGTGTGTGTGTGTGTGTGTGTGTGTGTGCGCGCGCGTGCATGTGTGCATGCGTGTATGGGCACATACACCATAGCCCAGATGCAGAAGTTAGAGGGCAGCTTTTTGGGGTTGGTTTCCTCCTTCAACTCTCAGTGAGTTTGTTAGGCTTGCTCAGCAACTGCCTTTACCCACTGGCCATGTTTTTTCTTTTTTTAATTTTTAAATTAGAATATTTTCTTTGAAAGCTGGAGAAAGGAGGAGAATCATGCCTTCTTCTCAGGAGGCTTTGAGAAGGCCATGTTGCCGAGTCTCATATTTTCATGACCAAGTTTCTGCATGAGCTGAGTTTAGGCTGAGAGTGCAGTCAAGCCTGACATGATAACAAGGACTGTTAAAGTTTGCATGCACAGTCACCTTCTTACTAAGTACTACTCTATTATTATTATTATTATTATTATTATTATTATTATTATTATTATTTGCTTGTGGTGGCTTCTGGTGGGTGGCACAGTCTGGATTCCCCAATGTCTCTGAGAGAAAAAGCCTTCTGGCAGGACACAGAATCCAAACCTCAGTCTAGTCAGTGGAGGTGTTGTGGGGATCATGTCCCTCCCAAGTTCCTTTTGCTCTTAACCTCTCTGAAGGTGCTGTTTGAGTCTTAAGAGCCCATCAGAGTGTATCCAACTCTTGTCACTGATTTGCTTAAATATGTGACACATTATTCCCAAGTGGAAGCAACTAGGACAAATTAGTGTCAGTCACTTTGGCCATCCTGCTGCTAGAAAAACATTGCTTTCACAGGAGTGCTGAGATTCTAACTTCTTACAGAATAAAGGTGCCATTTGTAAGGACTTTGATTTTCCTTTTATAAGACAGAACATTTGGTGACATAGGGCTGTTTAGTGTACCCTGACAGAAGCTCTACATTCATACACATGGAGCTAAATGGATAGGGATTTGTTCCCGATCAGCTGTTTATGAATAAAGGAGCCCCTCCCTTCTGTTCTGATCACACCCTTTCTCTTTGCGGCTTTCTGAGAATGAGGTCAGGGCCAGGATCTAACTGCTTATGGCTCAGAAATAGCAGCACAGCTCAAAATTAATCTGATGCTATTCGTTTTAGGATGAAAAGCTGAGGCCTGCTTATGTTTTTGTTTCCTGTATATCTTTTGCAACAAGCTATGAATGAACCAATGTGAGGAGGAAAAGCAGAGGCAGGCCAGCCAAGAACTAGTCTATTGGTGGCTGGCGGTGATAGACAGCAGGAGCTGCCTTGCATCCAGTGGGAGCCTTGACTTGAAAAGCAAAGTGGAAGAATGAAATAAACCCTAATGGTGTAGTACTCTAACCACTGTTCTTGAGAAAGAAAGCTAGCTGTTGCTGAGAACACTGAAGGTTCTTTGTATTGTGCCCAGTTATTTCCGACACTGTGGAGCCAGCTGGTCATCTTTCTCTTGTGGTTCCTGCGGGGTTTGCAGTGCTTTCAATGAATATTACATGCATGTTGCATTGTTTTAATCAGACATATTAGCATACACAGAAACACACTGGAGTGTGTGCTTTCCTCTTACACACGTGCATACATAGACATGCACATACAAACACATGCACGCACACACACTAATGCTTGATTATACCTACTCTTTGCCAAGCTGGAGTTAACTTCTGTCTATCCAATGCCAGGCGCATTTCCACCTATGAATCCTGGGGAGACTGGCATTTCTAAGGATCGTTCCTGTAGTCTGTTTGGGAGTTGAGTATATCTGAAGAACAAGGGACGAACAGCAGCCAGGCATGGTGTGTGGCTGTGCTATTTCATTTCTAGTCTCAGCCTTAATTGTTGGTTGTTGTCATTAATCGTTTCCATTGTGAAAGATGAAATGTACACATTGGAACACTGAGTGAGGTATAGAAATGTCAGCAGCAGCCTAATCTGCTACAGGTTCATTCAGTGGACTTTTATGTGACAGGTGTGTGTTGAAGGAGATGCCAAAGCTGTCTTTTATATTCATGATGATTGATTTTGAGCAAGTGCAAAAAAGCTTAGAGATTGTCATATAACTAAGTGTTCAGATGGACGACCTAATTGACTTTTTTGCACTTAAATGGTTTCCCTAGATACTTGAGAAGCCTGATAAACACACACAGAATCGAACAAATTTGTATCTGTCTAGAAGTGGTGTGTGTGTGTATGTACATAAGTACTTATTCACACACGTACCCAAAGGGACAGCTGTAGTAGCAAATGTGTGCTTTTTAAATGGATATTTCTTATGTAGAACAGAAAGCAGATTAGTGACTGTCTGGGCTCAGAGGATAGAACAGGGATTAATTTCACAAGCAAAAAAAAAGATCTTATTGAGATGATAAAAAGTGTTCTGAAACTGGATCACGGTGATGTCACATAAGTTAGTACATTTTCCAAAAGTTATTAAGGAATAATATGCTCAGAATGGATGTATTTTATACCCCAACAAAGCTGTTAAAAATGGCCATTCTCTTTAAGTCCTAGGGTAGGTAGAGAATGAAAGACTTTATCCTTCCAAGTCTTTTGACTCACCATTTCCCCCTGAAATTTATTGACTTCAGTTGTGGTCCTCAAGGTGAGAGGCCTGATCAAAATCTAAGGACACAGGAGGGAAAAGTCTGCATGGACCTCTACAGGTAGGGGCAAGGGGCAAGGTTGCTCCAACTGCCGGGTGAAGAGTCAATGTCTGAGTTGCCACTGGTCAGAGAGCACATTCCATGTGGAAACAGGTCCCTCAAGGTACTAGGCACTGTGTGCTCCAAGCAGTTGTTTCTGCCACTCAGAAATGAAAACAGTCTGGTCCCAGCCCTTCAGTAATGGCATGTTTATCTTCTTTTGCAGGTCGTGTTAGTCTTTGCTCTCAGCATTGGTGCCCTTGTAATATACTTCATAGACTCCTCAAAGTGAGTATGCATATGTGCTGTCTTGCCCATTTTTTTTCTAGGGCAATTACAACCCCTTACATTGATGAACATATTAATTTAACAAGCCTTTGCAACTATCTCCTGAGTGCTGAAGACTTGGAGGAAGGCAGGGCTGCTCTGTGCTGCATTTACGAATGGGGAAAAATTCTCTCAGAAGACTGTGTTGATGCTGCTGGTATGGGAGGGAGAGGCACTGGGGAACCAAACCTTCTTGTTGGGTATTTATTTGTACTGAGCTGTTTCCTGATGAAGTGTTTTATTGAAGATGCCAAGAAGTTAAGAGGGTTCTGACAGGAATGCGCAACCTCTGGAAGGGAGCAACAGAGTCCAACAGATAAGTCTGAGCAATCCTGGCCACAGTCATAGGATCTTTTTCTCATCCAGGGTAGATCATATTGGAAGCCAGATTAGACAGCCTAGTGCTAAGGTTTCACCTGCCAAATGAATTGATAGCTGAGTCAATGGTCACTGTGCTTCTTCACATATGGCACTAAGGAAATGGGATAAGACAATCATGAGGACTCCTAGAGGAGGTTTATGACTCTCTGAGAACTTGTGGAGAGTGGTGTTCACACAGACCCTTTGAGTGGCATTTTAGTGATCTGGTTCATAGATGATGAAGACTTTCAGGGAGGCTGAAGAGACCAGTCACGCTATATAGCTACCCTTAATTGCTCTGGGTACGACTGCTAGATACATTACCAGGTCCAACTATCCTACTGCAATCTAAAAGTTGACAGCATCTGAGACACACAGATCTGGGGATAGATTTGCTTTTCTGTCATGACACAGACTTGGCAGTTCTAGCCAAGGATGAGTTTGCCGGCCTCAGTGTCTACTTTTGAGAGTGTTTTTCATTCCTCTACTGCTAATCCTGACTGGATCCTATACTTTGATCTCAAGACACCTGCTTTGTGTTTCTCTTGGAACAGACTCCAGCATACCTCAATTTTGAGCTTAATGCTCATTTTCCTATAGTATAATATGGTGGCAATTTCATGCACACATAAATTCTAAATTTTCCAGAGCTATCTGGTCACTAGCCAGGGGATTTTTGTGTATTTGGCTATGGAGGCCAAACTGTCAAATCAAGAAAAATAAAAGAAACATGTTTACTCATCCGTGTCTGAAATCTGCCAAGCATGAGACTTTTAGAAATCATTTAGCCTACTGCAGACACAAGACTGGGCCCTCACCTGTCATGAGCTGTGGGTCCTTTAAGCATCCTCAGGGGACAAGATTGTGTGTGTTCTCTTCATCTGAAATCCGCAGTGAAGAAAGAAGAGCACTGTTCAGTCTGGAAGTCTCCAGTTATCTTGTGAGTGAAGGTAAGCCATCTTTTCGTATTTACTCGGAAATTATGGACCACATTTGAAGTGACCTGGAACTCTCAAGCCCTTGGTCATCTCTCTCCAATCTCTCTCCAGGGGTCATGGGGTACACACCCTGTCAACACCTGTGCTGGGGCTTAGGAAAGAGGTTCGGAAATGTAGTCTGTGTGCCCCAGAAAGAGCACACTCTTCTGTGAAGGTGAGCGTGGGGAACTGCTAAAGGACAGAGGCCTTGGCTGTGCCTCCCTTTCCTTTGTCTCCCTCTCTGCCTCTTTGTATGTCATGGAAATAAAATGTTGCTCATGGATGGGTTTGGATGGTGTCTTTTTTGAAAATTGTGTCTACTGGGAGGCAATCTTTGGTTTCACAGAGTCTGGCCTTCCTTGGGGGAGGATGGCTAAACATGCTGTTCCCCAAGGTTGACACTCTGCACCACTACATTCCCAGCCTCCAGCTCTTTGGGGTTAGTCCTGACTCTGCTAAGCCTTCCTGAAGCTAATGCTAGAAACCCTCAGTGATTTTGGTTCTTTTTGGAACCTGCAAAGAGTCTATACCAAAGCTGACCTTCAGTTCTGTTTTTCGACTTCCCCAGCAAAAATTCCAGTAATCTTAGACATGAGATTGTCTTCCTTCTCCTTAGTATGTCTTCAGCCTTTCTCTCCTCCTAAACTATGCAAATTGTTTGGTTATCAGAACAGACTTTGTTTAACAGAACACCTGTTGCTACATATGCAACTCTACTTTTCATTTTTACTTCTTCAGCTGGCCCTGCAACCATAGCCTAAGACACTGACTTGTGGAGAAGTCGGTGAGCAGCCTACACAGAGAATCCTTTATCTTTTCATGGAAATCCAGCAAGCATGCTCAGGTTATGGAGATGAATTAAAGTAAAACATATAGCTTTGCCTTTGTGATCACAAAGTCTACAGGGTCATAGTCAGAACACTAAATGCAACTCATTAATCCAGTTGCAATCAAGTTTAGTGAATGAGATAAAATTCTACATATAAACTACAAATGGAATAAGGCTGAGAAAAGTTGTCAAATTCTTGAGGTTTACCTTTTTCAGTCAAAACCACTTCTGGCTTAATAGAAATGGCTTGGCTGGCCATCTTGGAAAGCAAGTTAAATTTCTCTTAAAAATTATACCAAGTTGTTGCCCAGAGGAAAAAAGCCTGGAATTCTTGAGATGAATTTGTATTAGTGCAAATAAATACATTTGAGTGATTGTCCCTGGACTGACATGGTTTACAAAGTTGTTCTGTTGTTACACTTACCCAGAGCTGTCTTCATGCACTTGGTAGATTGGACATCTCAAAGTTAGGGAAGCTCAAGATGCAAAGCTTTCTATACCTGGCCCTTTGGGAAGTATGAAGAGGTGTTAGGGAGATGACCTGGATTTGTAAGAGCATCTGCTGAGCAAGCACGAAGACCCAAGATCAAGTCACCAAGACATTCCTAAAAAGCTGGGCATGGTCCTGTGTGCCTGTAACTCTAGATCTTTGGGGATGAAGACAGGAGGACCACTGGGATTGCTTGGTAGCCATTTTAGCTCTGGACTTAGTGAGAGACCCTGCCTTAAAGGAATGAGTCCGAGGGTGAGAAAGCAGTACACTTGCCATTCTCTACTGATCTCTGATTACACATGTACCACACATGCATATGCCACACACAGAGAAATGACGTGAAAGATTTAAAAAGAGAACTGCAAAGGATGCAGATGACCGTATGATACAGGTTCCAGGGGTAGACTCAACCAGCTGCTCTCAGAGAGGCTGATTTAGACCATGCACATGGGCAAGCCAAGTGGATAATTATTCTACCTCAGTAAGTCAGCAGAAAGGCAAGAAAGCTCAGGTTAACCTTGTGATTAGCACAAGTAATTGTAACTGGTGGTCTTCCTCACCTTTCAAAATTTATTTGACTACAGTATATCCACACATCTTTGCTCTTCAATTCTTAGTCCAAGACAGACAGGTCCCCAGTAGGTCTTTTTCAGTGATGTGTTTGAGAAGTCCTCCTTTGGGTCTTCATTTTTTTAATGTAATCTCTATGAGAAGAATCATTTGGGTCAGCTCCCGTGATTACCATCTAGCTGGGAAAGATTCTCCTAGAGCCAACAGATAAAGAGAATCACAATTAAATCAGTTTAAATGGTGTTCCGTCATTCCAGTGGAAAATGCTGGGAAGATTCAAACAAAGGGAAATGTTATAGTTAGACTTGGTTGGGACAGGTGTAATTTCAATACCTTATGAGACCTGCAATCCCTTCAAAGATCCATGTTCTCTAAATTCCCCACCTCCTAATTCTGACCCTGATTCTGCAGAAACTTCTCCTATTCACCCTGATTTCTATCAAGAAAAAACTAAAAATAATAATTATGTATATATAAAACCTGGGGCCAGAGTGGTGTCTCAGCAGATAAAGGCATATGCTCCATATGTCTGACTACAAGAATTTAATCTCTGGGACCTACATTTAAAAGGTGGAAGTAGTGATGCCATTCTGTAAATCTAACACTCCTGTGGCCAGATGGGAGACAAAGAGAGGAGAATCCTTTAGAAGCACATGAGCCAGTTGGCCTGGAGTCCACAGTCCAGCATCAGAAACAAGAGGGACTATGCCTCAACATAGTACCAGGTGAGAACATGCTCCTGAAACTTTCCTTCTGACCCCTACACCTGTACTGTGGCATATATGTGCCCATACTTACATACCCAAAATATATGTACATACATATATATCATATATATATACACATTCCATATAGTTTAACTGTGCAACCAATTCATATGTGACCCTCAATGTCCTATGGTGTTAATGTCAATGTTGCTTGCTTGACTCCAGACCAAATACTCATGGAATAAGTAGGGGGTGGAGAGACCTCGAAATGTCAGCAGGAGGGTCAGGACTCATATATGGCAGAAGGCAGCAGTTGTTGCTGCTCCTTTCCATAATTTTAAGAGAATGTAGGAAGACACAGCAGCTCTCAAAGCTCTGTGCATCTGCTTTTTTCCAGGAGTATTCTGGGAAAGGATGACTCACATGTGGGGAGATATTTATTCCTTTGATTCATGCTTAAATGCTGCTCCTTCTTATGCTTCAGTTACATGGATTATGAATATTTAATGCTGCATATACTGGAAATGAAGGTCAGGTCCTGCTCACTGGCGACTTCAAAGCAGCCTGGATTCTGAAAGGCATACCACCTGCTGTTAGCAGAGTGAAGCAGAAAGGTTATGCATTGTTAAAATCTTCCTTAATGACTCTATCTGCACCAAAATGCCTGGGGCACCATGGGGGGTGCCTGCTGGCTTTGCCAGCTTTTGCTCTTGGCTTCTGGTTTAAGCCCTGCTATTTGAGTGAGATGGACATTTGGAGGGTGAAGGAAACCACAGCACAAATTTTGTAGCATATCCTATCCAAGTGCTTTATTGTCTCTTCTCGGTCTTCATCAATTTTATTTATTTGTTCACTCTATATTCATTCATTCATTCATTCATTCATTCATTCATTCATTCATTCATTCCTTCACTTTTACAGCTTCAATGTGAAAATCTTAAATACTTTCCAGGTAGTGGCAGTGCTTGTGGTTAAGTATGGTTACAGATAATTGTAAGCATATTTGCAATAGAAACTGACCAGACTGTTTCCCTAGTCTCTGGAAACACAACTGACCCTGTTATTACAATTCAGATATTTAGAGCTTTAGCCCAACCTGTTCATGGTTTTACAGTTTTACCTGGCACTCCTCTTCAAATAAATACTAATCTCTTCTTCATCTGATGAATTTTTTCTCTTTTTAAAATTTTATGTACATTGGTTTTCTACATATATATATATATATATATATATATATATATATATATATATATATA